>NW_026850431.1:1200000-1659371 GCF_030869225.1 Colletotrichum abscissum
CGCGCAGGGCTTCTTCGTACATGGAACCGCAGGTGATGAGCAGCGAGTTATCCAAGACGATACACCACAGCTGTCGAATGTGGAAGCACATGTCTTTTCCTCCGTTGCCAATTTGCCGCGTCGCCTGGAGCATATCCCGTTTCTGCGAGTTCCTTGAGAACGCTAACTGCAGCAGCGTGAGGGGTGGGTATGCTCCCGGGTTTCCCGTGGCCAGGATTCCAGAATACTCTTCGAGTGAAAAGTACGGGATGCAGAGCCAAGTCGCGGAACGCTTTCCTGTCCCCGAGCCTTTGGCTTGGTCTCCTCCGCGTTGGAGGGGTAGTTCGAGGTGGCTGGGCTCCATGTGCTTGACCGTCGTGTCGCGAGAGGTGCGGATGGTCTTGGAGTAGTTTTTCCTCACATCGGAGAGCAGCTTGCGGATGTCATTTTGTTCCGACTCGGAGAGTGCGCGAGAAATCTCATTCTACTCAGAGTTAGCACTTGTCTCCTAAGATTGGTGGTTTGAGTAAAGACTTACAGTAAACTCGTCAAAGTTCATCATGTCTTGCTGTACATGCCTTTAAGATGGTTAGCATTCCGAGGACACGAAGGAACACACACACCACTTACAGCCATCTAAACAGCGATTGCCGCCTTCTCTTGGTGTCATAGACAACATCCAAAGCAGCCGAATGCACACCGCCCAGGACGCCCTCACCAGTGTACATTGACTGATACACATGAAGCGCCGTGCTCAACGGCGGCTCCTCCCCTCTCAACGTAGAGTCATCCGAGAACGGGATATCCAAATCCGACCCATCGTCGTCTCTAGCCGGGTCGGACGACGAGCGCGCCGGGTCAAAGGCATACACCTTGCCCGACGTCTCCTCCAAATCGACCCAGTCCTCAACCTCCTCGACGGGAGTGAGGTACTCCTGGCCCGTAAAGTCTGGCGGCATCGGGAATCCGTCTAGGTCGAAGCTCTGCTCGTCCGACTCCGTGCCCTCGTTGGCGATGATGGACGGCACGGGTACGATTTCAGGTTCTTGCGGTGGTGACTGCTGCCTCGTCTGCATCTGCGCCTCTTCTGGTATCGCTGCAGGGAAGATGATGTTCTGCTGCTGGGTGTTTGTGGTGGTAGTGGTGGGCATATCATACACCACGGGAACAGAAAGCGGCGTCTTGGCCCGTCTTCTGGGAGCATACGATTCCAGAGGTGATGTAAAGCGCTCAAGTGGTGATGATGTGAACCTCTCCAAAGGTGACTGGAATCGCACAAATGGCGAAACGACCCTCCGGCTCCTCTGACTCCGTTGACTCCCCTGCCGTCCCGGGGCTCTGGGTGGCGGGGTGGGCGGCACAGGTTCGTAGATGGGATCCCCCTTGCGGAACTCCTCAATCAGCTGGACGAGGTGTGCCGTTTGAGCTTCTCTGCTGCTGTACTGGCTCCTGAGGCTCTGGGCTGAGGCTCTGCTGCTGTTGCTGTAGGGGAAGAGGGACTGGCCTCCCCGTCGGCGAGGTTGGGGTGAAGGTTCGTACTGTGACATCGTGAAGGTTACCCTTCGCAAGAGCCGGGTATGATACTGTGGGTGGCCTTGCTGTTTCTGTGCCGTAGCACCGTGTAAAGTCTGTCGTTTTGGTGTAAGTGCCGTTTGGTGGGTTTTCCCTTGGACCCTGGTATTAATCGAGTGGTGATAATATTTTCTCCTTCTCCAAACGGCAAGGTGGTATTGGATATCCTTTAATTATCGATAGATTGCAAAATAAGCGAACGCCTCTTTAGATCGGCGGCGCCCCCGAAACCAAGATGCACCACTTATTAAATAGAATGCTTGCCATGACTGCCCAGTACTATGTAATAGCAGCAAATCACCATGGCAAAATGCAACCTACCCAGCCCGGCCGAAAAAACCACCAGCCACCCGGTTGTTGCAACTCAAAGGAGGCAGGGCAGGGCCGACACTAAACACGGGGCCCGCAAGCGCCGTTGCCCATCACCTCAGTTACTGCCGTTACTGCCATGGCGCCAGTCTGAGCGCTGGGCCGTTGGTGGCTTTTTGTGCCTTGTAGGGGGATGCCACGGCAGGTACAGAGGGCCGTGAGCCTGTGAAGGGCCAAGCAGACGCCAGGAACCGTCAACCACTGCAGGTTCCCACCCACGCCGCACAGAGGATGGAGACGGTAGAACACGTTAGCGGCGGTGGTTCTTGACTTGCCCCGCCATCTTCAGCGGTGAAGACGCGGGCCCGGGAGGCCCCAGCTTGCAAAATAAGGCTACTTGGCACTAAACGTGCTGGGCCCAGCCACTGCCGTGGCGACGATGCAGGTGGCTTCCCTGTAGCTCAGACAGACGCTCATCTCACCTCACTCTTAGCTTCTTCACTGAGTACCACATTCTTCATAGCCAGGATTGTCACATTCACGTCAAGTCACGAGTTGCTAGGTGTTGTGCTCGGATTTCTTATTATTAGTGTCTTCTTTTGAAGACGAGAGTGTCCGAGTTCTTTTGATGCATCCGAGTATCCGTAAACCGAGATCCCTCAACTCCAGACTTGTAAACCAGGGGGTATCGTGAAATGAACCTGTCTCAGAACCGGAAATCGAATGGGTATCTGCTTTTTCATAACCATAACCATAACCGTAACCGTAACCGTGGCTGACCATGCCAAGAGACGAAAAGTGAAAGTAGAGCCAGCAAGCAAGCTTCTCAGTCCATGGTGTCCACTGGGTGAATGGGTACCTTCTCCAAGGTCCCATCACATTCATACACCTCCAAACATGATAGGAAAAGAAAGCAAAACTGTCTGGTGCCGAAAAAATCATGTCTCATCATCACTTCGCTTGAAGTACTCGTCCAGGAGGTCCAATCTGCGAGATGGTTTTGAGCAAGTCAAGTCATCCGTCTGTGTACTGGCTCTTGCCGCGGAGGATCAAGTAAAGTCGAAAGCCGCAATGATGGAGTGCCGTAATGGCAACAAAAAAAGCTCGTTGATCAATGCCAAGAAACGAAGATTTCGCGTCCGTATTGCCAAAATGGAGTAATCCGATTTGAAGCATGGTAGCGAGAATATCGATGTCCCAAGTGAATCCCAAAGGTTGATGAGTATCCAGCAAAGGCAAGAAAGGGCTGTACCATCCAGGTAAGAAGAAACTCAAAGCTCTGTGCTTATTCGGTCAAGACTGCCATCTTAGCCAGTGAACGAGTAGCCGGGATCGATGCCAAAGCAAGAAAGACGACGGCACATCTCATCGACGGACTCCTGGTAGAACGGAACCATCGCGGGACCAGACAAGGCAGGACGCGAGGAAGGACCGGCAGGGTTAATGGGCTCTTCGTAGAAGAAGTGGCTCTCATCGATCTTCTCCTCAACCCACTCCATGTTCTCGTCAAAGATCTTGGGGAAGTCGGGAAGCAGACCCTCGTAGTAGAACTCCTCCCACTCGGAACGCCAGGGAAACGGAAGGCCCTCCCAGAGACTCTGAGTCAGCGGATTGAAGCTAGGCTGGCGGCGCAGAAAGGGGAGCACGACGGTCGCCACCTTGGCAAAAGCCACCTTCATGGGCTTGAGCTCCTCGTTGAGGGGGTTGTCGAGGTACAGATGGATAAGCGCCATCCGGAAGGGAACCTCGAATCCAGCCATCTTATTGAACTCTTTGATCTGGTAGTAGAAGTACCGGCCGCCGAACGCGACGCGGTACATCTCGTACGCCTCCTCCATGTTGTCAAGCTGGCTCTTGAGCATTGACGAGACGCCAAAGCGGTACGCCGGGCCATAGAACATGACGTTGTTGATGACCGGACGGGTGTCCCAGATACAATCCCGGTTGACCCTGTGGCCGGGGAGGTCTGCCAACATTCGAATTAGAGAATAATTGAGAAAGAAAGTCCCAACAGTTACTTACCACCGTTGTAGATGAAGAAGATGACCGGGCTGAGGTACGCCATCACGCAGTCGCTCAGGTCGAGGTGGGTCTTGCCGTCCTGTTCATCAACCGAAAATATCAGAACATTGCAATCTTCCGTCGAACCTCAATAGCAAACTTACCTCGTCGGCAGGAGGAAGGAGTCCCGCCAATCTGGTGGCCTCGGAGGTAACGATGTCGCGATGACATCCGATCATCGTGCCCTCACGGACATGGAGGAACAAGTTATGGGTCTCTCTTTTCAGGAGGAGCCTGGAGTAGGAAGAAGAAAGAAAAGTCAGCAATTTGTTTTATGTTTCCGCATCTTGATGAGCCTCAGACTTACCCAGCGCGGTGGTCTCGCTCGAGCGAGGCGATCATGGCTCTTCTGAGCGCCTCGTCCTTAGCCGAAGCCTCGGACGAGGCGACAGCCACCTCTTCTTCGGTCGCGGTCGGGATTGCCGGTCCCTTCCCCTTCTCTTCCATCCCCTCGTCCGCCGGGAGAGGAACGTCGGCCGCGTCGATGACGGCAGGATCAGCAGCCACGTCAGGAGCTGCGGTTGAAGACCCGCCGACCACCGAAATGGCCGGAATCTCCGGTAGCAGCCACTGACGAGCTGCGTCCTCCGCCGCCTTCTTCGCAGCGAGCTTTTCTTGACGCTTCTGGTTGACCATCTCGGCGGTGTTGTCGGCGATGGAGGAAGAGGTGGTAGTAGTATCACGCTTGAGGATCGTGATAGTTGGAGGAGAAGAGGAAGATGGGTAATTGCTCTCCCTCAAAAGGGAAGAGGCAACACCAAATTCCTCCGCTCCTCCCACCACCGAGACGGGGTCAGAAGAAGAAGAAGAAGAAGAAGAAGGGCAAGGGCTTTCAGCCCGTGAGGCTGCAAGCTCCTGCCCCTCCCCCTCCTTCACCTCCTCCCCAGTGTATCCCGTGAGGGATGGGAAGTCGGCGGCAGAGGGCAGAGGGGGAGCTGGATGTGGGGAGGGTTGCTGGTTGACTAAGACCTCTTGGCGCAGAGGACTGGGGCTGGGCGTTGTGCCCGTGGCGGCAATCTGGGCCCATGAGCGAGGGGCCATTGTGGTGGTAGTGGTGATAGTGACTGTTTGTGAAAAGCGCGCAAAGGCCGAAGCAACTAGATGGATGTTAACAATCTAGAAGATTAGGTGAGATGGAAATCTGGTATAAAAGTCTTACGGGCATGAAATGTGATGGATAGTCGGTGGTGATGTTGTTGCGCGCGCAAGAAAAAAAGACCAAACAGAGGTGAAAGGAAAAGGGAAAGGGAAAGGGCCCAGGGTCAAGAACATACCTTTTTTGGCCAACAGCCCTATACTGTAATGAAGCGGAATGTGCCTTCGCTCACACCGCCCATGAGGTCGCTTGGTAGCGGTATTGAAGTATTCAGGTGATGATGTGGTGTGTATTCCAGTCTCGATTATCCATCCTTCACTTCATCTCACTCAGGTGTCTTTTCGAGGCATTGATGAGATGAGCTGCACCTACCTCAAGAGATGTGAGCAGCAAGAACACTGTGTGTGTTCTCAAGAGTAACAAACTAGCGAAAACTGGATTTGTTATAATGAACAGTTATTCTCTTGAGCTGACAAAAGGGGGCTTGTACCCGAACAGTTTCTTTCTCCTTGAAGATCTCCATAACAAGTTCATCCAAACCTCAGCTGAGGAAGCTGGAATGGTATGGGATGTGTCGAAGCCTCATAATATGCCATGCTCCAGGGCCTTATGCAAAGACCATCGATCGTGAGGAGGAACTTGGCCCCTCCTCTCTTGGAGGGAGGGCAGGATAAAGACAGAAGCGTTGCCGAAGGCTAGACCACTAGGCAGCAACATGGCACATAAAGATATCCAAGAATTCCCTTGATCGAACAAAGGCTTGGAGTCTTTCATCGCGGTTTGTTTGTTCAAGACAAACCGGCATATATGTCTAGGGCCTTTGTCATTTGGGGTGGCACTCTATATGTTCGACCCGTAGGATACTCAAAGGCTGAAGGCAAGCAAAGAACAAGCGCTCAACATATATCCTCCGCAACTCAATGACTTCTAATTACTTGTATGAGGCTAGCTCAAGCCACTTCCGTTCCCGCTGCAAGGGGTAATCTTTCTCCGATCTTGCTAAGGCGCGAAGAACATTCCTCGAAGTTGCTACCGCTCAGAGACAGCGATGTTTCCTTCTTTCCGTTTGACGACCATCATGACTTGTACAACCAATGGGATGGTTGAGTTGAATGAGTAAAGCAGTTGATGACAGGCTGAGAATGGATTCATGTAGGATAACGTCTTCAAGGTCAAACCGACGTTGAGCAAGTTGCCATGTCGTTGGCCGTCTTACATAAGCGGCCATGAGAAGGACATTGACGCACATTGTCCGGCCGAAACCGAAGTACCTTGTCCACGAATACCTTAATGCAGGTCCACTCCCGCCCGTCCTCTCTGCCGCAGCTTCTTGCAACACCTCAAGACTTAAGAATGCAAAGCTCGCTGGCCCAAAATCTCTGGGGCATAGGCGATGTAAGGTGAAAACTGACAATGGATCTAACCAAGCCCCCCTGGTCTCATCCCAAACCCGAGTCGTGCTAGCTGGCAACTGAGTTTCGTGCCACAGTCCTCCAGCGGCCCGCCGATCTCCGCGGCACTCGATTCCGTCACCACTAAATGCCCCTCCCGCGCGGTGCCTTGAAGTGGGGGCCCTTGACGGATTGTAGCTCTCTCCTTGGGCCGAAAGCTTCGGCCACCGGTTTCCTTATTTGAATAAATGGGGAACGCGGCATCATCATCAGGTCCGAGAAACGTAGCTTCAGCCCCTAGCTTTCGACCATGATTAAAGGAGTCATAAAACCCAGCAACATACCGCATTCGTTCAAAATGTATCGGCGTATAAGAAAGACGAGGCAAACGACTACATCAATCACCTGAAAGCTAAACCCTTTCAATTCTCGCAAAGTCCACTTACACGAACCATCATCTTATACTCAGCCCGATCTACCTATCAAAAATGAGCTCCGCACAAGGCAACAGAGCCCTCTGGCTCTCATCCTACTCCAAACCCCTCCAAGTAATCGACCTCCCCATCCCAGACGCTCCCACAGGCACAGTCGTCGTCAAGATTCTCGCCGCGCCCATCGTGCCCTACACGCACCTCGCCCACACCGGCAAGCTCCCGCAGCTCAACGTCCACCCGCCCTTCGTCCCGAACCCCAATGCCATCGGCCGCGTCCACGCCGTCGGCCCGGATGCCGTGCGCGTCAAGCCTGGTGATCTCGTCTACGTTGACGCCACTACCCGCGGCCGCGACGACCCCGTTAACGCCATGGTTATGATCGGTCATCTCGGCGGCGTGGGCGACGCGGGGCAGAAGTTGATGAAGGAGTGGCGTGATGGTTCGCTGCAGCAGTATCAGAAGGTGCCTCTCGAGAACGTCTACCCTCTCGACGAGAAGCGCCTCATTGGTGAACTTGGCTACGACTTTGCGGCGCTGAGCTCTATCGCGCATTACTCCGTTGCCGCCGGCGCCCTCCTCGAGGCAGCGGACATCAAAGTAGCAGAGACCGTGGTCATCGGACCCTCAGGTGGCTCCTTTGGCGGTCTAGCCGTCGAAGTCGCTCTCACCGTCGGCGCAAACGTCATCGCCCTGGGCCGAAGCGAATCCAAGCTCGCAGCAATGCGTACCAAGCTCGGCGACAACCCTCGTCTCAAGACGGTGGTGATGACAGGTGACGAAAACATCGATGCGCAGGCGATCCTCGCAGCCACGCCCAATGGAGCCGGAGCCGACGTTTTCAACGACTGGACGCCCGGCGAGCTCAAGAACCCGCCGTATCTCGAGGCCGCGGTGCGCACCCTGAAGCGCGAGGGAAGGGTGATCCTCAGCGGCGGCGCGAGTGAGACGCTGACGATACCGTATGCTGTGTTTGGGCTCAAGAATCTGAAGTTGATTGGCAAGTGGATGTGTGAGCGTCCGACGCTGCTGCAGCTGGTTCGCATGGTTGAGGGAGGTCAGCTGAGGATCGGGAGGGAGAGCGGCGCGGAGATCAAGATTTTCTCTTTGGATGAGCATCATGAGGCGACGGAATTTGCGAGGGAAAATGGTGGATGGAGGAACTACACTGTCATTGCTCCCAACGTGGAGTGAGACTTGTCTTTTGAATGATAGTCACCCTGCTTCGTTCCGCGGATCACTGTTTCGGATCGGTAAGAATAGCCAACTTCTCATTTCATACTCAATGTATTGTTTTCAGGAGAGGAAGAAAAGATTTATTGATAAGATAGACCACACATGTTCCTTGATAAATCTTACGATGTCATGACAGAAACTGGTTCTCGGATTCTTGAATGAGTATCGTGTAAATTTGTGAAGATGAGGCATGTCCGTCACGAACACGGCTTCACTGCCCGCTTGTCTCTAAGACCGGGGGATTTCATAAATGCCTGTTCAGGAGGATACCTAGACCACCTCGGTCCTTAGACAAAAACCCGGTCGTCAGCAAGGCACTAGATGTGACAGGATTGGACAATTGCGAGGCGTCAATCCCGCCTCGTCATGATTGGCCAACCATCCCCGGTCTGTTTGTCCATAGGTTGGAACGTCTTCCCCCACGCGCGGACGTTGCGGCTACTTGCATGTAGGGTTTCAGTCTAACCGGCGTGACCGGCCTGTTCTTCATGTAGGAAGTGCTAGAGATAAGACGAACTGAAAGTGCGGCTCATCGATTCTGCATGAGCTCACTCAGACCTGTTGCTTTCGATTACGCATCTCTTATTCCGTTGGTTCCGGATGTTGTTCTCATCAATTCGTTACAGGCGATTAAGTGTAGATAGATACTTGTGTCGTTTCCTGCCTTTCATCCGCTTGTCTCTCATGTTAGAGCATTTGCGGCAAGGTCCTCGACGTGACCTCCTTGTTAGGATTTCGCCCTACAACTAATTTCATGGCATCGCGGAACCTTGAGTTTCCATACACATAATCTATGATGAATGTGTCTACGGATACAGCCCGTTACGTCTATACTTGTCACTCATCACATCTCAGTAAGAGTAAGAGTGAGATTCGACTGAACTGAAGGTCAGTGCGTCGGCCGCGGGAAGTGAGATTGAGCCCGCAGTGATGGCTCCCGGCCGGTCACTAACGCGTGTACCTGGGTGAAGATCCCTGCTCCCGCTCCAGCGTGACAAGGAGAGGGGCGGTTTCTTGAGGGGCCTTACTGGGCTGCCACGCTGCTTGAGGTAGGTACCTAGACTTGGGGTACAGGAACGTTGGCCCGCACCTGCTGAATCACTGGTGCTTCGGAAATAGAGATACCTAAGTATCAAGGTACCGTCACAAAGGTCCCTGCCAGTGCCTCTGAACCTTCTAAATTGGGCGGGAGGAAGGGGCGAACCACAGGAAGCGATCCTTCCTTCCCCAACCAGGGCAGTCAACCGAAGGGTGGCAAGCACCTTAATTCCAACCTTAGGTAACCTTGCTGGATATCTCCCGCACTCATCTCGCCTTTTTCAACTACATCTCTTTGCCAGGCCGACCGTCGTGGGCTTTTTGGACGGCATCACGTCCAGTCTCCGCGGCACGACAACGGAAGGGACAAGCAGACGACGGTTTGCTGACTTTTGGCAAGTCCTACTGCATCACTGCGGCTTCTCTTCCACCATCCGCGCACGCGACACGGCCCCAAGTCTCATCGCCTAGGAGCCGTCATATTGCGACGCCTTTCACTGGCCTTGGCACAAATCGCAATCACTTGCTACATCATCGGTATCGCATGAACATTTTACTTTGCTATCACTACAGAAGCTGCCCATCAAAATAGCTCCTTTCTCTCCATTGCTTTGGTAAGCGACCTATCTAGACTCAGCTTATCAGGACCCCGTTTGCTCATCTCATCTTGGTAGCTGAAACTCATCATGGCGGACAACACATCCACCCCCGCCGACCCGATGGCCGCAGCCTCAAATGCCATGATGGTCTCAATTCAGGACTACATTCGCACCGCCGTCACCACAGAGGTTGCAAATCTCCCAAACGCAACCCAGCCCGCCCAACTTGCGGCCCTTCAGAGTCGTCTCGAGACTGCCAACCAGGAGAACTCTGAATTGAAGGAGAAGATCAAGCAGATTGAGAGTAAGAAGTCCACTCGTCACAGTCGCAAGAGCACGTTTTTTCTCTTCTCTTTGTCTTTAGCACATCGCTGACATCGATCAAGCAGGCGAGCGAGACACCGTCAAAGCGGCCTTCTCCTCTTACCTGGGCTTTCCTCTTCCAGACTCCAAGCTTTCCCGCCATTCCCACAGCAAGAGTAGCAAGTTCCCCCAGTTCCAGAAGTTCCCTGTCGAAATTCGCATGAAGATCTGGAAGCTTGCTCTCCCTGCCGGACGCATTTTTGATCTCTCTAACGTCGATGCCCACTTCTCTCGTGTTCTCCGAGCCCCGATTGCCGCCAACAACGGCGCGCCTAACCCGGCTTTGGTCTTGCGCCAGGCCTCCGGGCTCACTGAAATGAGTGTGACTGCCCACAAGACGCCCAAGCTCCGACTCGCTTGCAAAGAGGCCAACAAGGCATTCCTTGAGGCAGGTGGCTTCGAATTTGGCTTGTTCGGTGGCCCATACAAAGGACTTTGGTACAACTATTCAGAGGACATCGTCTTTGTCCGCGAAGAGCCGCGTACCTGGGCCAACCTCGATATGTCACGCATCGTCCGTGTCGCCTTCCCGCATAATAGATTTATGTGCAAGGCCGATGCCACCGCCAAGATGGACACCATCCTCGATCACTTCACCTCCTGCAAGGAGGTCATTCTCATGCAGACCATGGAGTGGGATATCCGCTCCTGCCTTGCAAGCCCTCGACTGCCTGCCAAGCTTTTCCCGCTACAGGAAGCCGATCCTATTAGCACCCATGACTACCCGAAGGAACTTTCTGACGACGTCGGTAGCGTCGCAACCTGGGGCGATGTCAAGCGCATTGTTGCCCAGATATGGGAGGACCACGTCGTCAACGTGAAGCATCTCAGCCCTGTCCGTGTTCCCAAGTTCTCCGGGATCGAGGTCCTTAAAGCTCGCCCGAGCTACTTTGACTAGAGGACAAGATATAGAAGGTAGCTTGGATGACTTTCAGCTTGATCCTTGATGATCCACGCAGGATTTGATATGTACCGTATTTGGGTACTTTCCATTGGGAGAAGAGGCGTTTGGGTTGGTTTCTTCATCGTACGATAGCTAGTCACGCATCAATTGATATCCACAAGGTCTTCAAAACGTACACTATTCATGCCTATCGCCGTCTCCCCCATATGACAGATCTGACGAATGAGGTCATGGTGTCAATCTTCCGCGAACCACGAGCTCTTATACATACAAATTCTTTTGTAGAGTGACATGGATGGACCATGGAACCTAGCTTTCGTTTACCGGCCTTACTCACGCCTCAAAATATTCTGTAGCTGAGGTATGTAGCATTGCCTAGCGAGAGTCTGAGCTAGGACGCAAGACTTCTATCTGGTTAGAAAGAATCACCAAAGCCCTAAGACAGTCTTTCAGGGTCCATCCCAACATCCGGCTTCCTGAAGACCTCTACAGCCTCGAGGAGCAAGGGCCCCTTATTCATCCACGCATTCCAAGGCTCGTTTGAGTTTTCGAGGATGATCTCCTCTCTCTTCTGCAACAACATGCCCTTGACATGGCCCCATGTCAGAAACTTCTCAAACAGCCCCGGAAACGGCCCTGTGAAATAGTGCATTACCGCCGATTTTTCAACCATGATATCGTCGTCTCTCATATCTCTGAAGACTGGAACCGTCGTCGCAAAACCTTCAGTTCTGACATCTCCTACTTCACGCCGCTTGTCTAAGTAAAGCGCTACGACAAGGTGGCGGCAAGCACCGAGGGTTTGGGTCTTGAAACCCTCCTCAAGGAAAATTAAAAGTGCGACTTCAATAGAGATGTAGATCTTTCTCAAGCCCTTCAAGGGTGTATTGTACCACTGGTCGCAGGTCGCATAGTAGACTGCGTCCTGCGTTTCGTTGTACCAGAGGCCTCGGATGTTAGAGTTGTCAAAGTAGCCGAAAGTGAAACGACCAACCGACATACAGGCATCATAGGCGTCTTTGCAGGTCTCTCTGACCCGGGGAGGATAGTACTCGCGGTAGAATCGAGTCGGATGGTTAACACTTATCCAGGTTGCGTGGTTGTTTGGCTCGTAGATCCGTGGCGCAGGGAGGGCTTCGATCCAAATCTTGCGTTTGATCTCAGCAGGCAGCTCCTGGAACCGAGGGAAGTCCATTCTCGAATGCTGTGGTGCCATTTTCTGGGCCTCGAGCTTGCAGTCAGCAACATGATCGGTTTTGAGGGAAACGGAATCGAATCAGCTTACCGGTGATCCCAACTTGGAGGCTTGTTTGTGGGTTGCGCTTCGTGGGGCTTGTTGAATTGTGCCATGAGGAAGTCAGCTTTGAGTTGATATTGTGAATGAAGACGCCAAGACGAACCTTTCTTAGGAGTCTGGCTGAGAAAACAGTGACCACTCGGTGCACCGACATCGAGATGTTATTTGAAGGGCTGAGAATGTGGAAGGGCGAAAAGACTCAGCTCACCTGACACGTCTTGGCCGTGTGGGTTGCTGAAGAGAAGAATCTCAGAGGAAGGATTTTGAAAACGGAAGTAGTTCAAGTAGGCCCTCTTTCACTCTTTACCGGGGAGGCAGGTCCAAGGCAGGAGCAGTTCCTTCCTCCTCAAATATGCCAACGAAACCAGCAGGTGCGAGTGTGAGTTTGGCTCTTGGAGTACCTTGAAACACCTAGGTCGAGTCATTAACAGATTGTACGTTCCAAGTAAAACTGTTGTCGTTGCAGTATTAGTGCAAAGAACTGGTAACCTAAAGATACCGTCGCAGACTACGGAATCCCTGGAGGTCGATCGTCGTGGCCTCTTCACCGAAGCTCAGAAGTGTAAGGACAGCAATATCAACGACGGTTTCGACTACCTGCCAAGCCTTCTCTGATGTTTAAACGACTGACGTCCTTCCCCCCCCCCCCCCCCCCCCTGTGTCAAATTTGCAGCAGAAGCAGCCTCAATCACGTAAACGAGCACGAGTTGAGCGAAGAACTGAGGCGGCCGCTTGTACTCACATCATAATGTTGCTGTCCATGAGGTGATAGCTAAAAGCCTGGCAATGATCTACAACGCATACCACAACCAGAACCGGAAGGTCCTCAGCAGGGTGTTTAGAAGCCTTGATGACTCTGGTTCCAAACCCCGACATGGAGCGCGTGAACAGAAGGGACCTTGCCATTTGATGCGAGGCGAGCTTGGCATTCTTGTAAGGATCAGGTGTCTGGACGAAGGTTCTCGGCGATCACGGTGTTCCACGCGCCCAGTCGCTTATCTTGAGAATGATCTAGCCGTAATGATTTACAATCTATGTGAGCATCAAAAGGACCACAGTCAGGTCGCGTTTTTAGCTTGAAAACCGGAGTGGAGACTGTCTTTGAGTTGATAGCTATGGCCTTCTTCCCCCTCAGTCCCGTTGGGCAGGGTGTTTCCGGCCGTCTAACTATCTAACGAAGGCGATACCAAAAAGCGATCGTGGCAAGGCAGGAATATGAGAGGTCCTTGGCTTATGCACCGTTTGTGTGGTATCTTCTGAAATGATAACCTTCCTTCTCGATGCGAGGCTTCCGGAAAACCTCCACAGAACGGAAAGTGACGTCTCTCGTCTTGGATCCATCCTCGTAGAAGATCTCCTTTAGCTCATCTCTGTGTTCGGCCCAGGTCTTCAGCAGGCCTTCGCGCCAATCTTCCACGTCCACTATCTCAGCGCAGACGCGCTCATCATCCTTGACGGGGTAGAAGACTGGTTCAGTAGCTTCCATTGCCTCGCGAGTCGGTCCCTTGTTCTCTTCGATGGGAGCTCCGCGGGGTTGATAGGCGATTGTAAGGTTTTCACACCCGTAACAATCGCTTGTGAGCACTTCTCTGCATTCGTCCCGGTCAAGGACGATGGCGTCTCCGATGATGAGGTTCTTCACCTGAAGGTGGCTGAGGTACCAGTACTGTGCAAGACCAGAGACATAGATGGCATCCAGATCATTGTTGTACCAGATCGATCTCATGGTGCCGTGGCCCAATGCGTCCTCAAAGTGGCCGAAGCGGAATTGGCCAGCCTTCATGCAGTATTCGCGAGCCTCTCTGTTGACCTCTCTGAAAGTCGGAGGTGCCCAGTGCTGATAGAAAAGAATTTTTCTTGGGTCGTGTTCCTGGTGATTGTAGTATGTGATCGGCTCGTAGATTCTACCAGGCGGGAGGCACAACTTCCAAATCTTGTCCTTAAGCTCGTTGGGGAGTCGATTGAAGTAGCACTCATGGTCTATCTCAATAGTTAGAAAGTCTCTCATTGACGATAGAGGGGAGCTTGAATACCTTGACTGCGAGCCTGGGGAGATTTTTTAGTTTTCTGGACCGACTCGACAACTTTGCTTGCTGCCTTCAAAAGGAGGGTGATTGCACCTTGACGGAGTTCTTGGTCCTGCTGGCCGTCGGCCTGCGTGATTCCAGCTAAGGCCAACAATAGCGAAGAATGCGTGTTTCCGATTGAGAGCTTTTCAGCCTCGTCAAGTTTGGAATAAACCTTGCTTGCTGTGTTCAGCAGGCTGGCGATGGCGGTCTGTTGTTTGTCGAGCTGCTGGGAGGAAGAGATGATCAGGCTGGTGGAACTCATGATGCTGGAGATTATATCATCTTCATGTCGCAGAAGCTCGATCTGCTCATCAGGCTCAGGTTGCAAGTTCGGGGCCATCTTGGTAGCCCTGGCCTCGGAGTCGAGGTGGTTGATGCGACTTCTTTTACCCACCTCGATGGTAGTGGTTTTGTCAAAATTCGAAGGTCTTGAGAGGAAACAAATTAGGTCTTGTATCCCTAAGCCTGCTCCTGCCGACCATCTTGAAAAGAAAATTCTGTTTGTGAAGCAGCAGAGCTTTGCTTGGTCGTCAATATGAGTGATCACGCATAGTGAGAAGGACTAGCATCAAGCGGGGACAGTCGACATTTGGCCCCTAAATTGCAGGCCACTATGGCTGCCTAGTCTTTATCAGATGCCACCATTGAAGTTTTTGAGATAATACAGCAAGTAGATTTGATTGTGAAGTCTTGTCTGCTGACAAGGAGAACTAGGTCAATAACTTTTACTGCTATGTGAAGTGGATTACCACTAACTGTTCCTTCACACTAGGCTAAGACCCTGAGTCTTGACTTCAACCAGACATTGTTCACTTGTGCATAATAAGTAAATTCGAAGGTGCCTATCTGGCGTTGGAAAGAGCAAGGTCAGGTGTGTGCCTTCTATATGGCGAAACTTTAGCGTTGCCCTTTTCTTTTTACCTATATCTTACCTTCTACACCTTGACACTCCCATCCTCCACACTCCCATCTCCCACACTTGAAATATTCTCTCTTACCTTCTTCGCTCTTTCCATCGCACACACTCAGAATCTTCGTGATCTGCAACTGATATCCACCACACCCTTCCCGCGTACCTCAACCCTCAACTCGAGAGTCAGCCTCAAGCCCACAAAGATGGACGAATCGGCGAAGCTCATCAAGAGCTTGACCGACGGCCTTAAGGCCATCAACAAAGTTCAGGCTCAGCAATCGAAGACCTTTTCTGAACTTGCAAATTTGTGCGTCGCAGAAAATGCCTCCGCAGTAGATGTCGCCCGAGTCAAAGATCTTCAAGGCAAGCACACTCCGTTAAAAGCAGCATTGACCGCGAAAAGACTGACCGGGGGAAAATGGCAGTAGATACCCAAGAGACGTTGGCGAGTATCATGAGACTACAGACCAAGATCATGAAAGAGCAGGCGGCGATGGTCCTCTCAAGACAACAGGCCGCGGCGATGCCCTCCAAACAGCAAGAGCAGGAATCTCTTTCCGGTGAGTTGTCCTTCGAACCTTTCTGGGATTGATCATACTTGACGACCGTGGTATTGACTCTTCCCAGTGAGAGCTGCAGCTTTCCCAAAATTCGGTCGTCTCCCCGCTGAACTGCGGAGACACATTTGGAAAATGGCACTGCCAGGCCGTCGCGTTCTCGAACAGGCGGACGGAGTAGCCGAGTATCCCGAGCTCTGCAAGAAATTCAGACCTCCAGTGATTCGAGCCGTCTGCAAAGAAGCCTGGGAGGTTACCGAACAGAATGGGCTATTCGTCTACGGTCCGGAGCTCACTGCGTCTGGGGGAACCTGGTTCAACCCCAAGCAGGACGTGATCATTATCCGTGATCCCGGAGAGGACTGCCCGCTGGGACTGTTTGAGGATTGTCGTCCTGAAATCATCGCCGTTGACCGCCGATACTTTGAACAAGACCAAAACTTCAGACGTGTCTTGGATATTGTGCTGGAACTTGACAGCTGCCGAAGGCTCATCATCCTCTTGCGGACAGCCCCCAATTTAACATACCAGAAGGGAGCAGCGCCGAAGCTGTTCAGCCTTCAAGCCGAAGATGTGATCTGGTCATACTACGCAGATGAAAAGCCAAACTGTCTCTTTGAGGAGGACGATGTTTCGTGGAAGAAGTTCAAGGATACGATCCGAGCTGATTGGGATAATGAGATACGTGACAGCGGAGGAATGGATAAAATCATGAAGTATGGCGGCGTGCCTGTGATCGAGGGGATGGAGTTGATCATGCGCAAGGAGGACGAGACATCTCATGGTTTCTGAGCAGCGGCGTAGGGACAAAGCGAATCCCATGGGCAAAATGTCAAGATCCCATAGTCCAAAACAATGGTCTTTCTCCCTAGACAGAACGCATGTCTCGATGAGACTCATGGGAGTTGCTTTCGAGCTCTAGTCTCACGGCGTTTAGATTTAAATCGAATCGAAAGCTAATGGATGCGTCAATCCCGTCGTCGTTTTCATGTTGAGAGATACCAGCTGGGCCAACATGGTTGAGTGGCTTGGCTGCTACAAGCACACACGGTGAACACTAGAAAGTAAGTCTGAGTACCTTTTGAGCTTTAATCCTCAAAGAGAACTCAGTATAGTTACGCTACACGGCACTATGCTGCTTATATCCTATGTATAGAGCCCAGTGGCTTTCTTCTTCAAGCGATACTTCCGAATTAAATGTAAGCAATGAGACTACGAACAGTACCTGAGGCGGTGGTACACGCAGGTGAGGTGACACCAGCGGCTCTAAAGCATTGAAATTACTCCCTATGTACCAAGCATTAGACGTCTGGAATCTGGCTGTCGTGGAAATCGGTGGAGACATCTGATCAAGGAATTGGGCTTGTCCGTGACGTTGCTAGTGAGCCTTGGCCCTCAACACGTTCGGAATGCTGTCATCTCGGTCTGATCATGTAAAGTTTCCATAGACCGGCTGCGCTCCGTGAATTGCGCCAAGTTGATTATCTGGAAAACTACGCTCAGATTTCCAGGGCCAAAGGGATTGAGGGAAGTTTTGATCTTGTGTCGCAAACATCTACATTCAGCCTTCTGCCTCTTTGTGTTTCCAGGTCAGATAATCAAACTGGGACGCTCAGGCCAAACAGAACCAAAGACGAGACTATACATAGTCTCATAGAGGTAGGGAGAGTAGCAGTTTGCGTTTCCGGTCCTTATTATTTTAGACAAGGTGGACAATGCTCACGTGGGCGCATCGAATGAGTCCATTTTGGATACGGCAGCCTTGTATACGACGCTCGAGATACCCAAAGAGTTCAAGCATTAGCTACTGAGAAAACGAAGAGATACCGATACGTGAACCTGAAATTTCCGATTTCGGGGCAATCCGAAAACTTCCCAGTCTTGTCAATCTGGTGGCCTCTCCCTGTGATGTAACCCCGAGGCTCGGTGCTGAACAAACACCATGACGCAAGCAGTCGATATAAGAGTCGTGATTCCATCCTCTGACAGAAAAACTTGAGAAAATACCAGCCAGCTCACCATTCGTTCCAGTCAGCTTCCCTCCTACAGTTCTTTCCAACCAATCCACTGTCACTATCATTCTCTTCCAACTCTCTTCACAAGTCAACATGTTCGCCAACACCCTCACTCTTTGCCTTGCACTCACACCCCTGGCTGCGAACCTTGTGGCTGGAGAAGCCGCATTCTACGGAAAGATCCCAACCAGCGAGCTCCAAATTCCGTCTTTGACCAAAGGTGCCGCAGCTTCATGGACCACCTCCTTCATCGCTCCTCGCTCTACCAGCAAACCCGCGGTTCCTTCCATCGACAGCCCAGTCTGGTACGCCCAAGAGACCTTTGACGAGGCCCCTCCCCTCGAGAAGAGAATCAACGTCGCCATCAACCAGCAGCCGAGAAACTGCAACAAGGAGTCCGACTTCAACCCTCACCCGCCAATCCACTCCGACAAGCAGCTCAAGGGCGCAGACTATTTTTGCAACAACTACGCCGGCTTCATGGAATCCGCCATGAAGTCTCTTCGCGTCGAGTGGCACGATGAGTTTCAGGGTCGCCACCAGTACAAGGTCTCCTGGGCTGTAGGCTGTGTCACCGACGGAGACAGGCAGCATGTTAAATATCCCAATGGCCTTTCCAACACCAACCCGAGCTGCAACGACTTGATGAGAGATAACTACCTACAGTGTGAGTGTCTGACAGCTTCTATTTGGTTGAAGTTCCCTCTGGTGAAGAGATTTTGTTGCTGATACGGTACTGCTCTAGGTAACAACGGTGGCGTTGGAGGTAGGGTACAGGTGGGCTGCCTTGTCTACGCTTACAACGGAGGAACCGTCGCGGGGAGGGATTATGAGTCCATTGGGCTGTGGTGAGCGGCCGATCAAGATCGCTCATCTTCTTGTCGAGTTTATGGTATGCGAATGGGAGGGAGCTATAGCTCTCACTCTCAAACAAGGCAGCATGAAGCAACCGATCGACTTCTTCTCTTCCCTTCAGATTGTACAGCTAGATAGAATATACTCAATACATCCATCCCCGAAACGTCCGTGTCAGATAGAGCGGACTGAAGAAAACTCGCAACGTCACTCTGCGTGAGGCAGGAGGGCCACGATAGAACAACGACAGAGGGAGAATCGTTTGGGAAAGCATCTGGCGGTCGTAGATGGGCTTAATGAAGCCCAGGTCCAAACGGGCGAGCTTTTGGAAACATTTCAGGAAACACAGCAACAGCAAACGGCTTTCATCGTGAACTATGTTACAACTGGGCTTCTGAGTGAACCAGTAGCACCAATCAGAAGTTATGAGAGCAACTGTGAGTAGGCGGAAACAAGCCTAAGAGTCAGTACCATAATGGGGAGATTTTTCAATACATTAGGAAACAACCATCTAGTGCCTGATGAACGATTCTAGCAAAAGTAAGGTTGCGATGAGTTGAGGGACAGAGAAAGGTAATCGGACGTTGGACAATGACGATTTGTTTGCCCTGCACCGTGCATCACGAGAAGACGTGGCTAGTCCTAAAAGGGCATGGTGCGGGGTAGTCGAGCTAAGGACCTTTGGAGGTTGGTCGGCCTGCCAGGCACTCATGCCAATGCGTCGTCGCGGGGCAGCTTTCTTCGGAGTTCCTTCATCAACATCAACCTTCCCATCCTACCTACCGACACGAACCCTGCAGTCTTGGAGCCGCAAAGATGTCTACGGTTCACATCAAGTCGGCAGCGGAGTTCCAGAAACTCCTGTCGAGCTCCCGTATCGTCGTTGCTGACTGTGAGTACTACCCGACCACCGAAGTCACTGCACCCCTGCCTCTCCATCCTGGATGACGCCAGTGAGGCCATATACGGCCGCGACAGCTCCAACGCGTCGTGGTAGCGGCTTCATTGCCTCTCGGTATCGCGCCGGCCACGTTCCTACTTCTTCATCTAGGAGGCTATTGAGCTGCTCGCGGGATGCATCCACGATTGAGTTGACGTGCTGACAAATGGATTCCAGTCTACGCCGACTGGTGCGGTCCCTGCAAAGCTATCGCGCCCCTCTACGAGCAGCTTTCCTCGTCCCTGTCCCGCAAGAATGTCGTCACTTTTGTCAAGATCGACGTCGAGTCCCAGAAGGAGATCGCCTCCGCCTACAGCGTTACTTCCCTCCCGACTTTCATGATCTTCCGCGAAGGCAAGACCATTGAGAAGGTCCAGGGCGCCGACCCCCGCAAGCTCCAAGAGGTGGTCAAGAGGCTGGCGAAGGAGGTTTCCGAGGGCGGTTCAGGCTCTGGCGAGGCGTCCGGAAGTTCAAGCGGAGGCAACTGGAGAGGCGCAGAGTTCCCTCGCGGCTATGGCGACGTTACCGGCCAGATCGAGCCCAAGGGCTGCGAGCTGCTGAACGCCGACGAGGATTTTGGTCCTGTCAAGGTCTTGTTCGACCCATCCAAGCCCAGCGCGCTTGCGAAGAAGGAGGGCGTGAAGGATTGGGTTGAGAGTGGTGCCGATGACCAGCTCTTGCTGTTCATGCCGTTCCAGTCCATGATCAAGCTGCACACCCTTCAGGTATGATTGGAAAATTGTAGTTAGACACAGCGTCAGTTGCTAACCTACCACGCAGCTCACCTCCCTGCCTCCTACCGACGATGATGACGATGAGGCTCCTATGCGCCCGGGCACCATTCACCTCTACACGAACAAGCCTCACAACCTCGACTTTAGCGAAGCCGACGATACCCCTCCCACGCAAGCCATCGAGCTCACCGAGAAGGACTGGAACGCTGACGGCACCGCCAACATTGGCCTTCGTTTCGTCAAGTTCCAGAACATTAACAGCTTGATCATTTACGTGACCAAGGGTGACGGCGACGGTGAAAAGGTGCGTCTCGACCGCGTGCGCCTCATCGGCGAGTCGGGCGAGAAGAGAGAAATGGGCAAGTTGGAGAAGATTGGCGATGAGGCCGGCGAATAGAGCGGACCGGTGGGTCATTGAAAATCGGTCCGGTGAAGAGACAAGAAAGAGGAAGAAAAGTCTGCACTCGAGACCCCATGCGACGAGAATCATGAATAGAGCAATAGTTATAGACGCCTCCGGTAACAGTTTGTGCCGGAGGCTCAAAATCCAAAACCACTGAGCCACACACAGGTTGCATGGTTGAGCATGATTGACGCTCTATAATGCAGAGTCATGCATTTAGACGGTCATGCATGAGACGATTCCAGAGCGCGCGTGGTGCGCCAAATTAGGAAACGTTCACGGGGTTCCGACGACATACTGCCTTGAGCTCAACCGCGAGGCAGGTAATAGGTGACATAGCCGCATACGGCGTACTTCTCCCGCCTGGGTCGTCGCATTCACTTTGCGAGTTCCAGCCAAGAATAAACTTGGCTTGAAGGGTTGGATATGTCCGGCCCATCGATCGCGACCCAACTCGCTACAAGAGCAAGAACAGGATCTATGATGGACGAGGCCGGCTGCAATTAAAATTCGATCTGGGGCACGATTGACGCCATGAATTCACCGACTTAGGAATTCCAGCAACAGGGGAAACTGTAACGAATCGTGCCAGCCGCACGAAGAAAAAAAGAAGAAAAAAGAGAAGCCTTTGAAAGAGCCGCGACCAAAAATTCTTTTTTATATCGTGAGATGGGTCCCTGCACGTCCGCCCGGAGTGGGTCCGATGCAGCTGGACTAAGGGCACCGGAGGAACCTTTTCGCGGACAAACGGAAGATAGCCGCGGCAGGCTCCACGGGCTGCAGGTGGACGCGGCGTTCCACTGGGTGACTGGCTGCGCTGGTTGCGGACGTGACTGCACCTCAGTCTGCGAGCCTGGCGAGGTACCCACGTACCTTAGCATGCTTAGGTAAGACCCTGAAGAGAGTGAGGCCCCACTGGACGTCCCGTTGTGCTGCCGGACCTGGTCAGTGCGCCTGAAGTCCACTCAAACGCCCGGTCCCCACAGTTTGCACTCAGTGTGCGACGAGCAGCATATCGGATTTGAGCCAACTAGATGACACCCACCCCAGTCGTCATCCAAAGTCCATCAGAACAACTGCGAACGTCCAGCCAGCAACAAATGAAGACACCCTCTTCCATCGTCTTACTCAAGCCGTCGTGTGCGCCGAGCTTACTACCTATCCTATTCTACTCGCCCGCTTCATCGAACTAAACAATGGGGGGATTCCGGCTTGCGCAACACAATATGCCCACCCCCAATAAGCCATGTCGACCAGGGCTGAAAGAAAGCTGCTACCATGCACGGTTCTAATTGTACTAGGCAAAGCCAAGTTGTGCCGAAGGGCGAGAGGAGGCCAAGGGGTGTCGTCTGCGCAGGGGGCTAGGTCCTAGGATACCTGGATACGACAGATGATGAGCCGGATACTTCAACCAAACGGTCACGCAACGTCGTCAAGTGCCCTATCAAGTCCCCTTCAGATTGATTGAGCCTGGGCCCGTGATGAGGCGGCGGAGACCCAACCTGAGGAGGTGCCAGGAGGCAACGCAATATGCTTAACCAACCTACCTTGTCCGCTTTCGTATCGTTCGCCCGATCCCAAAGCCTCAAGCAAACGACCTTTGAACCCCGTACCCACCTAATCGACCGAGCCCTTCGGAGCCCCTCCCTTCCTTCGTCGTCTGTCGCTCTCGGCAAGCTCCTTACCACTCCCGCCCCTCTTCCGATGCCACCACTTCCCCGAACTGGCCCCGGCCAACGTCTTGGCATGGCTAACCGTCTGCCATCTCGTTGGAACCCTGCGGTCACCTTGCAGCGCCGTGGCAGTCCAGCGCCGTGCTACGCCGTAGCATGGTTCGAATGACGGCAGACCGATGGTTTCAATCTGTCTAATCTGGACCGCCCTCTCTTTCTCTCTCTTGCGCGCGCGCGCATGCAAGCTCGAGTTGCTAGCTATTTACCGCCAGCTTATGGCATCACGACTCGTCACCGGATTACGAGGGGCAAGCGTTCTCTCGTTGACCGCCAAATTTAGAATTCGCGCCATGTTCACCGCGGGCTTCCGGCGGCGGCAAACCGAGTTTCTTGCTACCTTAGTCTATCGGTGCGCTTTTTCGCAACTCCGCCTCGCCAAATCGGCACCGAGGACCCATTTTCACATATCACTTTCGCCATGCTTAAGACCTTAAGAGACCCGAATATCGACGTGCATTCGCCCGCTCTGACATCGGTGCGTCATTAACTGCCGGCACGATTACCTGATGTGGCAGTCATGGCGGCCAATAGTTCATTTGTTGCGGCGTACCGGTCGTGACATCCCACGTTGCTTTTGCCCACTAACGACACCGCAGGGACGGTAGATGACCATACCTTACCTTAGTCTAGTCAAAACTGACAGCCATCAGATGATCCGGTCTAGCCCCAGTTTCACCAGTGTGATGGGGACTCTCCGGACGGCTCACAAAACCCAGCTTACATCCGCCGTTTGCAAGCAACAAGTCCGGTTGCGTTTCCTCACGTTTCACTTTCTTCCCTGTCAAGAAGCTCCTTGAGTCGTCTCTCCTTCTTCCTTTGGACAAGATTCGAACACACATCTCGCTCCGCTTCCGAGCAGCCCCGTCTCATTGGTGTCGTCCCATCAGCAAACCTCATCAACCTGCGAAAGCTGCTAGTGCCAGGTCTCCAAGATAAACTCCCCTCACCCACACTACACCCCAGCGCGATCCTCGAAACAAACTCCTACCCTCATCTATGCGAGATCCCTCGGGCCGCTAGTCGAAACGTTAAACGAGTGGGTATCGCGGTCCTATATTTCAACGCCATCCTCCCCGTCGGGGACGTTCGTCTCGTCCCATTGCGTGTCTGCTGGCTGCTGCGTGCCTACGAAGTATCTGCCCAGTCGTTGCGTTGCGCGGTCACTGTCCGAGTGGTTGGGTCACGTCGATCATTAAAGTTGTTGCCCCCCCCCCCCCCCAGCTATAGATCATCCGGCCTTAAAGAAGATCGACCGCCAGGTTCACAAACCGCCCGCATTGTGTGTTTCTGAAGATCTCTTTGCTGCGATGCAACCCAGCCTCAGCGTCACACATAGATCAACATGCCTTCAACATTATTTCCGTCTATCTCGAAGGAGTTTCCGAGTCCCACAACCACCCCCGGAGAGGCGTTCCCGATGATGAAGTTACCAGTGGAGATCCGATTAATGATTTGGGAGTACGCTCTCCCAGAAGCGCGCGTGTACGAAGTCATGGACTCGCCGAATGCAAGCCAAAAAACGCCTGCGGCAGCCGGGCTCATGTTCGCCAATGTTCGAGATGAACCGCCACCAGCGCTTGGCGCGGTATGCCATGAGACGAGGGTATTTGTACTACAACGCTACAGACCTCTCGCTCTCTCGGCAACGACGAAATACGTCGACCTATCGCGCGATATCCTTTTGCTCGAGCCGTACTTGCTGGTCAAGCGGTTACTCCGGACA
Source organism: Colletotrichum abscissum (assembly GCF_030869225.1). Taxonomy (NCBI): domain Eukaryota; kingdom Fungi; phylum Ascomycota; class Sordariomycetes; order Glomerellales; family Glomerellaceae; genus Colletotrichum; species Colletotrichum abscissum. The sequence goes on from NW_026850431.1 coordinate 1,224,219, forward strand.
TTGCAGTTCTTCAGCCAGATCCCTCTTGTGCGAGACAACCTCAGTCGGCTTGCGTTTGGAACGTCATACGGACTTTACACTGGCATCTGCCACCCGGTGCTCAGTTGGAAAGTCTCCAAGTCCAATATAACGACGCTGCTTGCCCGTCTGGCAAAGTTCCCCAGATTAAGGAAGCTCGTATTTGTCGTCCACCAGGAGTTCCAGTTCGACTTTGACATTCGACCTCCGTATGCCACATCTCATATGAACTACCCAGATCCGCAACGCCCACAACTGGTGCACCAAGGATACCGCTTCAAGTTCGATATTGAGTCACAGCTCAACTATACACAGCCGCGACACCCGCACTCTAATCAATTTCTCTATTACCCGCTGGACGTCGACGACGACAAGGACGACTGTTTCGACAAGGATGACTTGGAAAACGAAGGCGACCTGTTTGAGTCGTGGCCCACGAATGACGACTGGCGGCGATTCAGGCGGAGGTTCCAAAGATCTATCCATCTTGTCGGAAAGGGCTCGCCGGGATGCCAGCGGCCAAAAGTCATGCCCAAGCTTGAGGGCGCGAGTCTATTGTGGAAGTACAGCAAGGCACAGCATTATTGATGCACTTTTTTTTTTCTTTTGGGTTGGCGTTCTCTTGGGCGTGGAGTTTAGGGGCTTGCATGCATTATCTATACCCTCTTTAGATCTTGACTTCAAGGTTCTCGGTTAGGCGCAATACAGCGGCATCTGGGCTTGTAGTATCAGTCTCATCATTCAGGCTGCATATAAAACGGATAATAAGTCACACTCTTCAAAATGCATCTTGGTGACCACAGTATTTCCATTAATTTTCAATCTGCCTCTAGAGGCAGACTACATACTGTGTGATCCCACGCGAGAAGGCTCAACACGAGTTCCCGCCGTTGCTTATGCCTCATTATCATTATTATCATCGTCATGTCATTATCCGCACACCACCCTTCCTCCCATCTTCCCCTGCTCAAGCTTTACGCCCACTGCGATTCCGACCGGAGTCCGAATACGATGGACACGATCAGGAAGGAAATGGAAAATCCAACGAGATTCGCCAGCAGAACCACACTGAAGGCCGATTCCTCCTCCTCCTCCTCCTCCTCCTCCTCCTCCTCTCTTCCCTCCATCTCTACTACGGCGACTACGCCCCCGCACCGCTCGGCAGGAGTGGCAGGAGAAGCGGGAGCAGCGGCAGGAGATGCGGGAGACTCCTCGCCGTCCGTGTCGGAATTACCATCGCCGAGAGCCCACTTCTCGAAATCCCAATTCACCGCATCCAGCTCTCGCCGGATCTCCTCGTCAGCCAGGCTGTACTCCGAGTCCTCCTCACTCTCAGACCAAACGACGGAGGAACAGAAGAGGCAGAGATGCTCCTCCGAAGTAATCTCACTCCCACTCTCACTCTCATTCACCTTCGCTGCGCTGAGGTCCAAAGACCGCGGCCGTAACTCCTCAAGGTGCGGGGCAACCGCCGGTGCCTGTGGCAGTGGCAGTGGTAGCACAGGCGGCGGGAGAACCAACTCCTCAATCTCCGCCTCGACGGGGAGTTCGTTGACGTGGAAGGGGTCGACAACAACCACATCATCACGTCTCTGGATCCCTCTCGCAGCCTCGATCCCGTGTTCGAAGTACGAGAACCTCTTGATCCAGGGCTCGTTGCGGATGAGGGGTTCTTGTTCGTAGTCGGCGTACTGGAAGCGGGAGAGCCGGGATCTGACGCGAGGGCTGCGGATGCCGTAGTCTGCGAGGGTGCGGGCTTCTAGGGCGATATCTTCGAAGGAGGTCCAGCCGATGTTGTTGCTGTGGTTGTGGCTGGGGGAGGGGGAGATGGTGCAGTCTATGCAGCCGGGTGTGGTGGGGTTCCAAGTGGAAGGGGCTTTGGATCCCGGAGTCGCGAGCTCGGTTGAAGGAGGAGTTTGAGACTCCCTCCCCTCCATTCCCTTCTCTCCAGGCTTGTTGGGAGCGTACACTTGCTCGAATAGGGCCTTGGTGATGGCCTCGGCCCTGGAGGCTGATTGGAGCATCTTGACCTCGTCAGGGGTAGGGGTCTCGCTGACTTCTCCAAGAGACTCCTCGATCGTCTCGAGACTCATGGTAGTGAGTCTCGGACGAGTGGAGCGATCGTGCCAGACGTGAGGGTATCTCGCAAAGTATGTACGGGTAGCCGCCATCTTTGTTACTGATGGTATATGTGATTGAATACTTGGGTGTAAAGTGACTTGAGAAAGTGGTGAGTGTAACTTGAAGTTATCAGAATTATCAAGATGATGTATGGGATATGGAATGAACGAAAAACGATCAATAAGACAGGAAACGGGCCTATTTGATATACTACATACACCGTTCTTCCGGAGATACCTTATGTCTTTGAGTTTTCGTCACTTTTCTCTTCGTCGGAGATACCTTCACCATCGGACCATGATACTCTCTGCTCTAGGTTTAGACTTCAGTCGTACCACGATCCTGCGCTCAATCAGAGTCCAGCGGATACATTTCATCCCATGCAGGTGCCTTTGGGACGTTTACCTCCTGGGAAAGAACTGGGACTATTCGGTTTGCAGCTTGGCAATGGATGACTTTTGACGACTGCGTGATGACACTTCTTGCGGGACGTTAGAAGCTTCTTCAACCTCTAATTTGTTCTTAGCACGTAATGGGCCAGATCCTGAACATAACACTAATAAGACATGATCCGAGGTACGCTCGAGAATCTAGCCTGGAAGATGTGTTTAGAGATAAAGTCTATATGATTCAAGCTGTTCCAAGAGTCTCGGACTTCATCAAGATAACCAAAAGGGGCGCGGTCAAAGGCAAAGCAAGGGTTCAACTTAACTTTTCCATGGACTCGGTAGACTCGAGAGTAATTCGATATGGTACGTTAGCTCGCTCGGTCTTCTTCGCGGCCATGTTCTTGAAATATGCACAATAGGTCACGAAAAAGTTGAGCACCCGTGTAGACTGCAGTCTTACACCACCAAGTAATTATCTGGGCCATTAATCATCCACATCAACCTTGAGGGCGAGGGACGGCTATCCCATCGGACTTCTAACTCATACAAAAAATGCAAAAAGCTCAGCTCCCTACAACAGGGAACCTACGAAAGATCCGAGGAGACTCTTACCAGCCTCAGGTGTAACGATGCAAGGATTTTTACAAGAACAATACGGGACTCGAACCCGGGACCTATGAGTGCGGGGCTATTCCCATCTAAGTGACATTCCCCGCTACGTCACAGGCCTTGGTGATGGAATGCCTTCCTTTTGATAATTATAGTGGGTGAGGTGGTGGGTGGTTGGCGATGTGCGTGAGGCCGGGCGGTGAGAGATATGGGTGTCAAAGGTGAATCACTAGGCTGGCATCATACGGTTCACATTCGTCGGTAGAGATTAGCCACGAAATACCATCATTTTCGTAAACACGTTTTTTTTTTATTAAGGAATAAGACTAGAGATACCACGCTATTTCGTCCAACCTTGGGAAATCCAAAGCCGTGATGTAGTTCAAGATGATTGCCTTAGAGCTTCTTGTCAACCACATGAAGAACGCGGTGCTGGGATCAAATCAGGTTGGCCGGGCGAGCAGATACCTAGGCAACAACATAGCCACATACATTTACTGCCTCCAAGCCCTTGGAAATAATAATTAGATAGAGGATGTATTGATGTGTTTATCAAGGGTACGCCGAGATAGACAGCCACACAGTAGTGCAGATGATAGTAGTCGGTCATTTTTATTGTCCGAAACCTGCTCGTGACGTGCAAGTCTCTCAAGTTTCCGAGATTTATTCCATTTGCCTCGTTGCCAACCCCCATCAGAGCCCGGTATTGTTCCAGAGTGTCCTCGCAGTCGAAAACGTGTGCCATATTCCCAGCGGTTGTCCAGGAAGAAAGCGACGCTGCGCTCAACAGCCGAAATTTCTTCGGGCAGTCTTCTCTCATTCCGTAGACTTCGACTCATTTGCTAAACTTCTCTGCCATGATCGATGCTAAGCCGTCGCACCATCCCGTGGCCGCCTCGATTAGGAAACCGATGTAAACCCCAGAAAAGTGGTAGGAGTGCCTGGTAAAGATGGTCGGCCAGGGCCCGGTGACGAACGAGTGGGCCATCGCGATACCATAGCCCAATATGCCGGCTGTCATGATGCCGGATGTGCTTCTCGGACCCTTCGGCCAATGTTCCAGGATGGCGATGCACGAGGCCGGGAATGCGATCATCGCGGCGACGCCGTAGATGACAAAGAGTTCCTCCGACTCAACCGTGCAGTGTTCGCTGCCAAGGACCGCCAGGACGACCCAGCTCGAGAAGTTAACAGCGAGCGCGCATAACAACCGTTCGGCTATTTCCTTCTTTGACTCGACTTGCTCGATAGAGGGTTTGGGTGGTTTCTTCATTGTCATGGAAAGTGGGTAGGGGGATTTGTTATCTCCCATGTTTGAAGAGGGACTTAGAGTCGCGGTGTATCGCTCTTGAGGCAGTATTACGCCCAAAGGACCGATGCGTAGCGCGAGTCCTGAGTTTAGCATTCAAAGATTGATAGTGAAGTGCTATGAGTTTGGTGGACTTTGGTAAATGGACAGCAGGACCTGCTTGGATATATAGTGCTCGCCGGAATGTTTGTGGAGGAAGATGATATAGGCCATCTCGTTTCGGCTCGCTCTACAACCGTCGGGAAACCCGCATTATGTGTACGGGTAACCGCGACGGTCTCTCTCACAAACTTAATCCAGCCGCATCCCAACCTTGCGTAGGCCTGAAAACGCCTGAACGGTGCGTCCAACCTTGAGATCTCAAAGGTTCTGAGCCGCGCCGGACGAAGAGGAAGGCTGAGCCTTGGCCGCATCCTTGCCGCCAACAGTACGGATCTTCCTCGGCAGAGGCTCCTCCTTCGAGTTCTTGAGGGCCTCGAGAACCAGCCCCATGAGCCCCGTCACCCCCTCAATCCAGAACCCGACGTGGAACCCGCTCAGCAGGCAGAACTCCCGCCCCAGAGTCTGCCCGATGCCAACAGTCCAGCTCGGGACCGTGATCCCGTAAATGAGCGTGGCAGTGAAGCCCAGTATACTGCTCAGGATTCGCTGATGGCCCGTACGGGGCCAGACGCCGTACGTCATGATGAACACTCCGGCCCCTGTGATGAAGAAGAAGACCGTGGCGGGGATGGCGAGGAGGAGCTTGGCGTCCTCGTCGCCGGAGGGCGATGGCCTCACAGAGAGGCTGCCGATTGTCGCTAGTGCTGCCAGGTTGAGAAAGTACCAGGTTGCGAAATAGTTTTCGGACGGCATGAGATCATCGACGTATTGTCTCGGGGCAGTATTAAGAGTGTCTGGCTTCGTTGTCGGGGGCGCTGCGGTACTTGATTTAAGTCCATCGCTGCTTGCTACAGGCCCTGGTCGTGGAATTGGCGTTGGAGTTGAAGTCATGTTTCTAATCGAGCTCCCCACTTCGTTGTAAGTCAAGAAATCTTTTTAAGATCTTCGCTGGCTAAAGCCTTTGAATGGATGCTTTTATTTGAACAATAAATATGTAATGAAGAAGCTGACGGTGGAGCACCAGGAGCATATGGGTCAAAGTACTTATGTGAGATTGGAATGCGAAGCGGCAACAACGTGCCGGTAACTTGGCTCGGCGGCCTCCGAATCCTTCATAAGCCGGGCGACGATGAAGCGGGCCTTGGTCCTTGGTTGGACCCATTGGCCTCATTTTGCCCAGAAGCCAAGTATAAGCCATTCAGCTGTATTGATTCGAATGAATTATGCGACGTCTTTTGTGCAACACAAAATGACCGTGATATGTTGCTGTGTAGGCGAATAGATCGAAAAACAGCCAATGCTATCGGAAGCGACAGGAGCGGCGCAGCTTGACCAAGTAGCTTAGCAGCCCAGATACTAAGATCGCATAAGGAATTTGCAAATTCGAAGGGAAGAAAAGCGCCCGGGAAGTGTCATTAACTGTCTAATACTTGCTAGTCTATCAAGATTGCGATTTGACCATGAAAATCTGTAACACACGTCAGTAAACAATCGCACCAGAAGCGCTGGAGCAACACCAAAACGTACCGCGTTCAATGCCTTGTCATCCATAGTCGCCATCCTCTTCTGCGCAATCCACCGTGACCTCACAGCGTGGTGGCCTCTGAGCACCGGCGTCGACGTACCGCTGGCCGTCGGTGTTGTTGACGCTGATGCTGACGCTGCCGCCGCCTTCTTTGCGCGCTTCTCCTCCTTGCGACGCTTCTTCTCCTCTTTCCTCGCAGCCTTCTCGGCATCCGTCTCGCCCTTGCGCTTCTTCTTTGTCGACTTGTCGTCTGACGATTCGTCTTCGTCGCTGTTATCGGCGGCCTCCTTCTTGGCCTTTTTGCTTCTCTTCCTGTCCTTCTTCGCCTTCTTCTCCGCCGTCTCGTCCTGGGTATCTTCCGAAGCATCCTCCTTGGCCGCGGACTTTGATTTGCTGCGCTTCTTCTCCTTCTTTTCTTCCTTCCTCCGCTTCTTCTTCGCCTTCTCGTCCTCAGAGGACGAGGATTCGTCTTCGCTCGACTCCTCGGCCTTGCGCTTCTTCGACTTTTTGCTCGATTCGGGGATATTCTCCATCTTGACGTCGTCACTGTCGCTATCAATCTTCTCCTTCGCCTCGGCCGTGGGTTCCTCCTTGATCTTGTCGCCGACGAGGAATCCACCGCTAACGAAGCGCATCGGTCCAAACTTGTTATCGCAGTACAGCGTGCTCTTCAGCGCCGTGCGGGCCTCCTGCTCCTTGGCAATAACCTCGGTAGACTTGCCGTTCAAGCGTCCCAGGAGATCAGAGAAGACGTCCATGCCGGTGACCCTGTCATCCCTTGCCTGCTTGAAACCGAGACCGAGCATGTCGTCCTTGAGGGCGACGCGAATGAAGGAGGCATTGGCCGCCGTGTGGTGCACCGCGTGCGCGGCGTCCTTTGCACCGAGGTACTGGCCGGGTTCCCAACCCTGTGATCGCAGGATCTTCTGGCCAAAGGAGTCGAGGTCCTTGGTCCATTTCGTGTTGTTGGGATCCTTGCCGATCTTCCGGCGACTAAAAATGGGATTTTCAGTTAGTTATTCAAGCAGGCGAGGACAAGTCGCACGGAAACGGTGAGCCTCACGTCTTCGCCTGTGCCAGACCCATCTTTGCGTTGTGACGGGTGCCGACCGGTGGTGATGGAAAATGGGAATTTTCGAGATGCGATAAGAGATGCAGGCAAAGCCATTATCGTAGAGAAAAAAATCTGGTGGGGTCCCTGTTGTGGAATGTGGCTCGTCCCTGCAATCTGCAATCTGCATCCGAGGTGGACCCGACACACCGACACTCACCGACCTGGCCGAGGTGAGCAGTCCCTATATCACCATTTTCAATCCGCCGATTTTGGTTTACGATACGCACGTCCAAATTGATTGCTTATTCGCATTTTTCGGAAGCCTGATTCAGCAGAAAAGACAATTTTGAATGTTTAGATCGTATTTGTAAAAAAAGCTGCAAAATGACAAAAGAGTTCACCCCCCCGGTGCTGAACTGGGGGCTACATCTCTGGTGCACATGCTGGGAATCGAACCTTGACCCTAGCGAGGACGAGCCTACCGCCGAGACGACTCGCCCCTAACCATCCCGCCAAACGGGACTTTGACCTGACCTCACAAGCCTGTGAGGCGCCTGCCTCCGTTGGTGACAGGAATGGTCCTGGACCCCCCTATATGGGTTCGAGCCTTCACTTTCATGGAAACTTGATGGCTCACGGAAGAAAGCGCTGGCCTACCGGGTGCAGCGCCATCCATATCCATCAACGGCCCTCGCTACCTTACCCTCCAAGCCTCCCACCCCTTTCCGAACCTTGAGGGCGAGCACATTGACGGCGCAATTCTCACACGCCCAAAACCCACAGCCACTGCCATACTGCCATCTGTTCACGGTACCAAGTTCAACTAAATGTCGGCTTCCCCTCCCCTCTAGTTGACTTGGCCCTGCCGAGTCTGCGCGACTTCGCCGGCATCCTACGTGCAAGACCAGCACAGCGGTCAAGGGTCCCCTTCTTGTGCAACAGCGAGAACAATCTGGCATCGATCCTGTTGGCAAGTAAGTTATCCCTTTCTCTATGCAGTATCTCCCTACTTCTCCTCTGCTATAATGCAATGATGCGAACACATTAGGATTGAGCAACCGAAGTGTGTAGCTCTTAAACCCAGGCCGGTCTACGTTTCTACGCAGATGCTCCAGGGACCAGGATCGCAGGTAAACAAGGCTTAGAAGAGTCGAAATGATTTCTCTATTCCCCCAACGCCATATGAAGTATGCTCGGTTCGTTACTGTACACAAGAACTATCGTCGCATGGATTCGCCCTATTGTCCTTTCTCTCTTATCGGATGCTTAGACAGTGAAGCCAAATCCCTTCATGCAAGCTCGGTACTGGTCGATCGTGGAAAGGCAGTCCTTGGACGGATCGGCGGCGTTGGAGAAGAGCATGCACTCGTCACGCTTGGCCTTCTCGTCCTTGCACACGCAGCAGGGCTACAATCGCGATGGCTCGTCAGTATTCAACGTTCGTCGTGCTCAAATCGTCGAAGGGCTATGTTCGGAGAAAGGGTTCTTTGCGCACCTTGGGCTTGGAAGCTTCCTGGCTGGCAACCGGCGCAGCGGCCGGGGTGGCGACTGAGGCTGTGGGCGGACATTGTTAGCCATTGCGCGGCATGAAATGATGGACTGTATTCCTTACGAAGAGCAGCAGCTTGGGATGCCATTTTGAGAGCGAAATGAGTGTCGGGCTGTTCGGTGGGTGGTTTGCGACAAAGATTTGGATGGGCGGAAAGGATGGCTATTGAGGTGGTCTTCGTCGAACCACTTTTTTTTTCCGCTGACTGACCTCACCACAGCTGTCGCATTTGTCAGTCACTCTAATTTTCGGGAGACTTCGGCGCCATGGCCCAATCACGCCTTCAAAGAGTCACGTGTGTTGGTGGCTATCTCGCGCATCGTTCCAATTCTCGAGTTTTCTCATCTCGATTAAATGCGTCTCAAGGTTTCATACAGTACCGTGTTAGGCTGCACAGCCTATTCATATTCCTAAACTTGAGACGATGTATGCTGTGATTTCCAAAGAAACCAAGACGTCAGCGAATTCCGTCGACGTAGCACCGTGACGGGGACCGTTCCGCGTTGCGGGGCTCCGACCCCCTTCCGGAAAGTGGATCCATCGGACACCGGATCGTCACCAGACCAAGGGAGCTCTTGTGACGCTACCCACCGCTAGTGACTGCACCTACCTTAGTATGAGGGGTGGGAGTTTGTTCGTGTCGTTTGTTACTACGTTGACAGGCTAGGAAGGCAGCTGAAGCTGAATGATCTGCAAGTTGTCGGCATGAATTTACCCCGTTCTGACTTCCACCTAATGGGACATTTGTACGGCAGGCTGGTAAATTGTTGGGCTTGACTGAGATTTCTCAAGTTTGAACTGGATAAACATAAACGTGCTTGTCCCCTCAGAGAAATTCGCCATAGCCTCGCGCTGTCGAAGAGTCACCGGGCACAGTCAACTAGAAGTCGCAACCATGCTGTCCATTGAGGAAATACTAGCTCTCGCGGAGCCTAACGCTGAGTTCACAGAGGTGATCCACAACATGAGCTAATCACATCACAATGTTGATCGTTCTCGCAGCTTCAACGGGCCAGCCCAATCAAGGTCGGCGCATGGGACAAGAATACGGACCTCAAACAGATCCGAGGCATCATGGCCAAGGTCCTCGAGGCCAAACTCGCGGCCAAACCCAACCCGTCCACCCTGCCCTACGTCGAAGAAGACGTCCGCATCACCGTGAGAGATAGGACAGCAATTGCCGTTCGCATCCACAAACCCAGAGCCGTCGCCAATGATGGCTGTCCTGTTCTTGTAGCGTTCCACGGTGGCGGGTTCGTCATTGGCGATCTGGAGGGCGTGGGTCCCCTCTGCCAGCTCTTTACAACACTCGGTGGCATTGCAGTGAACGTGGATTATCGTTTGGCTCCAGAGCACCCCTTTCCTATCCCCGTGCAGGATTGCTTCGATGCTGTGAAATGGGTAGATCTACCCATCTAGAAGGCCTGCCTGTTACCATGTAGGGATGAGGCTGACACGGGGTAGACCGTCGATAACGCGAAAAACCTTGGAATTAATTTATCGAAAGGCATTCTCGTCGGTGGCGAGAGCGCAGGCGCTGACTTGGCGTTGGGTGTAACCCGCCTTTGGATCGACGAGAAACAGACGCCAGAGCTGACGGGCATATTCTCGTCCATCTCCGGAGCCGTCACCGAAGACACCGTTCCCGAAACGTACCGAGATCGTTTCTTGAGTCTGAAGCAGAATGCTAGTGCCCCAGTCGTGACCGCAGACTCGATCGAGTTTATCAGAGGTAAGGATCATCACAAGACGACAGCAGCACTCTAGAGGCTCAGAGTAACATCGTGCTAGCAATGTACAAGCCGGACCCGAGAAGGCCGGTGGCGTACCCTGTCATCTCGCCGGACCTGATTGGCATCCCTAGAACGTACTTCCAGGCTTGTGGGCTGGATCCCGTGCGAGACTGCACGCTTATCATGGAGCAGGTTTGGAAGGATGCGGGAATACCAACCAAACTAGATGTCTATCCTGGTCTACCTCATGGATTTTGGGCACTGTTTCCTCAAGCAGACTTCAGCAAGAAACACCAGAGAGATCAAAAGGCTGGTCTGGAGTGGTTATTACACAAGGACTCGGCATAATGGACTTACACGGGCACCAACATGACTCAGGTCATCACACTTCCCTCCCCAAATTATAACCTTTCTATACATTATCATAGTCTCTTATCGAGGAAGTTCTCATATTACCGTAAGTAAATTGATCACGATCCGTGCCAATAAAAGCCGTTGAAGCGAAAACGCGTCGTTGAGAAAAAGAAAGTTTAAATGGTGATAGGGGCGCCATCCCTGGAAATGTAGTGGCTTTGACCCCTGTAAGCTCCAAACTCAAGTGGTGCCACCCCTGCAACCTCTCAACGCGCTCTCGCCCGCCAGACGCGACGGACTAAGTGGAAGGAAATCTGGGGGTGGTCGCCTCCAATTGACATCACCAACGACGTTCGAGCCTCCCGTCTACCATTTCGCATCGTCACCCAACACCCCAAAAGAGGCCGCCAGCTCCCGCGAGCAACTCTGGTCCAATATGGCGCCCAAGTCGAAACCGCCCGAAAAGAAGCAGCAGTCGCTCACAAACTTCTTCCAGCCAAAAACGGTCAATGGCCTAGCCGCCGCCTTCCAAAAGTCGCAGTCCGAAGCACGAACGAGCCCGCCCGAGTCGCCGGATTCCTCGCGCAAGCGCCCCTTGGAGGAGGACACGGATAGGGGCAATAATGGACCCGACAAGACCATCAAGAGAGCAAAGGGTGAAAAGGGGGACAAGACCAATGCTGCGGATCAGGGCAAGAGCTCCTTCTTCACTCCAGGAACCAAGCCACCCGCCGAGTCTGAGCCCAAGTCCAAGGCATCTGCAGCTTCCTCTAGGACGGGACGGTTCGCCTACAGCCAGGCTTCAGACGTGAACGAGGAGGAGGATGAAGAGGATCAAGACCCATCCATGAAGCAGCGCAAGGAGGAGTTACACAAGAAGTTCGTCAAGAAGCTGGGCCATCCGGACAGCATGCTATGGCGGCGCCGGAGGCAAGATGACAACGAAGCCGCTGATGAGGAGGAGGGCGAAGGAGAAGAAGACGAGGACGAAGCTCCGCCGCCGCCCAAGGCGAAGAAGGGCGGTGCAAGAGCAAACAAGAAGCTCACTCCCATGGAGATCCAGTTCCTCGACATCAAGCGGAAACATCTGGATACAGTCCTCATCGTAGAGGTGGGCTATAAGTTCCGGTTCTTTGGTGAAGATGCCCGCATTGCCGCCAAGGAGCTCAGCATCGTGTGCATACCTGGCAAATTCCGCTACGACGAGCACCCCTCTGAAGCACACCTGGAAAAGTTCGCCTCTGCGAGCATCCCGGTACATCGTCTGCCGGTTCACGCCAAGCGTCTCGTTGCTGCTGGTCACAAGGTCGGCGTGGTACGCCAGATTGAGACAGCCGCATTGAAGAAGGCCGGCGACAACCGCAACGCCCCATTCGTTCGGAAGCTGACCAACGTCTACACAAAGGGCACATACATTGACGAGAATGGCGAACTTGAAACGGGTGGTGATGGTGGCGCTCCTTCGGGTGGTTATCTGCTCTGCATCACCGAGACTCCCACCAAGGGGCAGGGCACCGACGAGAAGGTCGATGTCGGTATAGTAGCCGTACAGCCAACCACGGGCGACATCATCTACGACACATTCGAGGACGGCTTTATGCGCAGTGAAATCGAGACCCGACTGCTGCATATCTCGCCGTGCGAATTCGTCATCGTCGGCGACCTTACAAAGGGGTCAGACAAGCTGATCCAGCACCTCTCGGGGAGCAGCACAAACGTATTTGGTGATCGCAGCCGCGTCGAGCGTGTCCCTCGAACGAAGACCATGGCCGCCGAGGCCTACTCTCACGTCACACAGTTCTACGCCGACAAGCTACAGCAGACCCCCGATGCCGATGCCTCGGCTCTCCTGGAGCGCATCCTTCACCTCCCCGAGCCCGTCACCGTCTGCCTCTCCGCCATGATCAGCCACCTCAAGGAATACGGCCTCGAGCACGTGTTTGACCTCACCAAAAACTTCACCAGCTTCTCCGCGCGCCAGCATATGCTCCTGAACGGAACGACACTCGAGACTCTCGAGGTCTACCGCAACGCTACCGACCACTCGGAGCGCGGTTCCCTCTTCTGGGCTCTGGACAAGACCACTACCCGCTTCGGCCAGCGCCTCCTCCGCAAATGGGTCGGTCGGCCTCTGCTCGACGTCGCCCGCCTCGAGGAACGCGTGGCCGCCGTCCAGGAACTCGTTGACGAACAGTCCTCCACAAAAGTCGACCGTCTGCAAACACTCCTCGCCGGCACAAAGACCGACCTCGAGCGCAGCCTCATCCGTATCTACTACGGCAAATGCACCCGCCCTGAACTCCTATCCGTCCTCCAGACCCTCCAACGCATCGCCATGCAATACCCAACCGTCAAATCCGCCAAGGCAACAGGCTTCACCTCCCCCCTCATCGCATCCGCTGTCCTGTCCCTCCCCCAGATCCTCGACCTCGTCGTCTCCCACCTCGACAAAATCAACCCCGAGGCCGCCCGCAAAGACGACAAGTACAACTTCTTCCGCGAATCAGAACAGACGGAAGACATTGAAGACCACAAAATGGGCATCGTCTCGGTCGAACAATCCCTCGACGAGCACCGCGGCGACGCCGCCGCCTCCCTCAAACGCAAGAAACCCGTCGACTACGTCACCGTCTCGGGCATCGAGTTCCTCATCGAGGTGCCCAATACGGACCTCAAATCCGTCCCGGCCTCGTGGATCAAAATCTCGGGCACAAAGAAGCTCTCCCGCTTCCACACCCCCGCTGTCGTCCGCCTCATCGCCGAGAGGGACCAGCACCGTGAAGCCCTCGCCGCCGCCTGCGACGCCGCCTTCTCCGCTCTCCTCCGCACGATAGCAGACGCCTACCAACCTCTCCGCGATGCCGTCTCCTCCCTCGCAACCCTCGACTGCCTCCTCTCCCTCTCCCGCGTCGCCGCCCTCCCGGGCTACAGCAAACCAACCTTCCTCCCCTCCACCACGAACAAACCCACAATCTCCATCGCCCAAGGCCGCCACCCCATCGCAGAACACACCCTCTCAGATCCCTACATCCCCTTCACCACAACCCTCGCCTCCCCCTCCCCGCTGGCCCACCTTATCACGGGCCCCAACATGGGCGGCAAATCCTCCTTCGTCCGCGCCGTCGCCCTCCTCGTCCTCCTAGCCCAGATAGGCTCCTTCGTCCCCGCCGACGCTCTATCACTAACCCTCACCGACGCAATCCACGTCCGCATGGGCGCCCGCGACAACCTCGCCGCCGGCGAATCGACCTTCATGGTCGAGGTCTCGGAGACGGCGCGCATCCTCCGCGCCGCCACCCCGCGCTCCCTCGTCATCCTCGACGAGTTGGGTAGAGGCACCTCCACCCACGACGGCGCCGCCATCGCCCACGCCGTCCTCGATCACGTAGTCCGCGAGAACAGGTGTCTCACCCTCTTCATCACGCACTACCAGAATCTCGCCCGCCTAGCCGAGGGCATAGGCGAAGGCCTCGTCAAGAACGTCCACATGCGCTTCACCGCCGCCCGCAGAGCCGGGGCTAGGGCGGAGGAAGGCGACGTCGATGCGGATGATGATGAGGCGGGTGCTGACGAAGAAATAACGTTCCTGTATGAAGTTGGAGAGGGTGTTGCGCACAGATCGTATGGACTAAACGTGGCTCGTTTGGCTCGCATACCCCGCAAGGTCATTGATGTTGCCTCGCAGAGGTCGCGCGAGATGGAACAGGATGTAAAAATCCGGAGGTTAAGGGGCACCGCTCGTCTTCTCACCGAAGTCCTTGAGACGAACCCCGACCAGCTTGATCATTTGATCTCAAACATTGAGCAATTGTAGGCAAATATATCACGGACAATCAAAAGTAAACATATGTACTATGAATCCTTGTGTTATTTCTCGAAAGTGCGTCTGGTGTGACTAGTTGACGCGGTATGACTGCGAAAGACCGAAAACTGCGTTATCTATAGCCTCCTTTGCCTCCCGAAACAAAAAAAAAGTCGATGGGTAAAGTCCTAGAAACCTGGCGGGGCTCTTTGCAGTGCCACCGCTTATGGATGTTCCACCACATTCCCCATGATTTCTTGCTTGAAAGTATCGCGCAAGCCTAGCAGCATGTGTCCTAGTCCCGCTCTCTTAACTACCCTGTGTTCCACCCCGACGCCATTTGAGCGAGGATCCGCAAGCGAGTTAGTCGTTTCCAGAGGAAGGCTCACCCCGCGTCACCCCGAGCTCAAAAGTGGTCCGGTGATGTAAAGGAACGCAGGAGAAGATTGCGTATCTACTCGAACAACTGCGGGGTATCAGCACTGCCCAATTGCGCCTTCGCCAGAACGTCAGACTTACTTGAAAAGAAAGAAACCGAAGAACGAAACCCAGATAAAGAGTCTGTTAAAACCCCAGATCCGCAGACCCAACTTCCCCGCGGTGGTGGCTTGTGATGAACCCATGTCACCAACGGGAACGTTGTCGAGTCGCGCAACTAGGCCCCATGTCCATTCTGGTACACGCCCGAGCCCTGAGCGTGGTCATGGTGGCCGTTGCCGAACGTGTTCATCATGGGCATCTGCTGAGAAAACATCATCTGCTGATGATTGTGATTGGCATTGATGGGGTTGAATCCATGGTGGCCGGCGCGCAACATTGGGTTACCCCAGACCGGGTTGAGGTGGTACATGTCAGGCATCGAGTATCCGGTGAAGATGTTGGGGTCCATGTTGATGGCAGTGGTCATTCCAGCCTGGTTCAAGTGAGTGTTGTTGACACCATAGAAGTCAATGCTGGTCATCTTGTGTTCCTGTACACCATTGTTATTTTCCTTTCCTGTGAAAGTTCGACGTGAAAGCTGCTTCGCAGCCGGAGTAGGAGAGGCCATGCTCAGATTCGAGTTCGCGTTCATCGACCGGAGGGGTATACGATTGCGGACGTCGAATCTGCGCACATAGGGGTTAATACACAACATTACTAACATGATGAGAGTTTTCGGGGATGGACCTAGGCTCATCCTTCACCGTAGTCGAAGCTTTGGTGCCTATAATCTGAGTTAGTGGGTGGGCAGGAAGACGAATATAGTACAGAGACTTACCGGCAGCGCTGCCACCTTGGAACACGTCGGAGACGCGATCAGTGACGGTGAAGAACTGGTCGTTAGGACCCCGGTCGGGACCTCCAATTTCCTTGTGAGATTCATCAAGCTCGATCATTCCGGCGTAGCCGAGAGTATCGCTGTCACCATCGGCGGTGCTAGCGATGTCGCTCGTGACATCGAACTTCTCCGAGAGGGACTCGCTGTCGAGCTCCGAAACTTCTTCCTGCTTGTAGAGACCATTCTGGAGCTGCATAGCCAAAGCAGAAGATGCCCGGTGAGCGGCTTCGTCAGCGAGCTCCTCCTTGACAACAACTCCCGAGGCATTGCCATCCTCCTCTGCGGCACCGCTACGTCTCTGACGACGTCTAGACTTCTTGATGACCTGTTTGAGCGATTGAAATAATTAGTAAGATACTGCTCTGCCTCGTAGCATATGCTTTGACTAACCGGGCTTCCCTCAACGGAAGGGGCATCATAGACATCACGAGTTCTCTCGAACTCCAAGTCCAGGTTTGCCACGATCTCCAAGGTGGTGATCGCCTGAGACGAAAGCTCCATCTTGCGAAGCACAGAGGCGTCCTTGCGCTGGTTCCGCTGCTTCTTCTGATCAGGGGTGGCGGCATCAAAGATGCCCATGCCCGGCCAGACGGTTCCCTTGAGTCGAGCAGACTCCAAGTCATCGGGACCCCACTCAATGGCATCATCGGTAGGAGTCGAGGCCGAGGCCAGATCATCGTTGTCACCGTAGTATGTGATGGCCTGCTGCTGGCCAAGAAGTCGACCGGTGGGAGGAGGCGTAAACATGGAGTCATCAGCCTCACGCTTGACAAGGGTCGAACGAGCCTTCTTTCTCTTGAGGGTCTGTCACAGTCAGTACATGAAAAGTTCTTTGCTCGACAGGATGCCTACGAGAGAAGTTCCCTGTCCAGATCGCGAGAAACCTCTCGCCTTTTCATCCTTGGCCTTGAGGCGCTCTGCAAGCATACGCTCGATACCATAGTCCTTGTACCACTTGTCGTAGGTGGCAACTTTGTCCGCGGCGGCGAGATCCTGAGTGGCGCGGATTCTCACGTCGTTTTGAGTCTGAAGATGGCCCTTGGAACTGAGGTGGGTCAGAAGATGGGAGAGGTCGGAGAAGCGCGGGGTGCTCGTGCAGACAAGGCAGACGAGGGGAATTCCAGGACTGCCCGAGGGCTTGGGGTCGTCGGGTGGATTCTTGGAGCTAGGGGCCTTGCCGCTGGCCTTGACAGTGGACGACTTCTCGATCTTGATAGGCTTGAGCTGCTTGTTTCTGGATCCTTTGAGGATCTTGACGGGCATGACATCGTCGGCCTCGTGGGCTGCGACGGCGGCCATGTTCTGTCCAGAGTCAGCATTTGCAGCCTCGATAATTCATGGAGCCAGTCGTAACTGACTAGCCGTCTTTCCATGGTCTGAACAGAGCGAGTGGGATGGAAGACAGGCTTGTCTGCTCGTAGTAACCAAAACACAAAACGAGGGGAGGAAGAGAACGACGGATATTTCGAATATCAGCAGACAGAGGAAGGGCAGCACCCAGCAATGAAAGCCAAGGAGTGAAGTCGAAATGCTCAGTGCAAATGGGAGGTGTCAGTGGAAGCAAAGGGTGGCTGTGATGGGAGGAGGAATGTCGATGATTGGGAACATCCGACGAAAGAACGGATGTATCGACAACGACTGATGTGCCATCCAAGAGGGTGGGCATAGACTCCAGACAGGAAAAGGGATGTACTCACGGCTTGAGCAGCAAGAGCCGCCTGACGTCTAGGAGCCATTTCGGAAAGACGGGAAGAATGATGTTATCCATAGTAACAACAAGCCTGCCGTCCCAAAATGAACGGAGAAGGTACGCTGGTATGAGATCGAAATCTGGCAAGAGGTGGTTCTTGAGGTTCAGGTACTCTTTCCTGCAAAATGAATTCGTCAGTGGCAGAAATTTTGGGGATGAAGGAAGCTGTGACACCGGCTCTTTCTCAACAGTTGGAAACCCTGATGAAGGAGCAGAGGCAAGTCCCGGTCTTGTCACCTGACGTAAAGGGGCAATGTCACTTTGAGGAAGGCATCGGCAATGCGGACCCTCAAGCCTCCGGTATGAACGTGTTGTCGCCGACCATCTGCCCATTGGCCCGGGAGAATGACGGCAATTTGATCCTGAAATTGCCGTGCGATTGGTGACCCCGACCGTGCCGCAACGGACAAGCCTCACTCGCTGGATGAAGGTGAAAGACTTACCAAAGTACCACGGATTGAGCTTAAGTTGAGAGATCAGCTGTTGGTTCCGAAGACCACGGGAAACAGACGGGTTATCGTGTGTATTTGGGTTCTATGAGATTGGCTTCGTTAGTAAGGACTTCTCTCCAAAAACTCGTGGTTCTTCAGGCAATGGCTTACCGTGTGTCCTGAATACAGCCAGAAGACTCTCCGTAGTCGCGTATCTTGCTGAATTTCTGCGCTGATTGATAGATTGTATCACCAATCCAAGGAACTAGATTGCTTCTGTATGGAAAAGTAAGTAAGAGTGAACCAAGACTGTCGATATGTTTGTAGAGGAAAGAAAAAAGAGTTTGAGCCCAGAGAAGAGAAAGGAGAAGAGAAGAGCAGAGAATAGAGCGGGTATAAGAAGCCCAGGGCTGTTGCCCTTCCTCAGCTGTAGGACCAAGAGGGCGGGAGCAGAGACTGGCTCTCGCCATTCCTGGATGAACAGAACTGGCGGGAGCAGAGAATAGCTCTCGCCATCATATGTTGACAGGATAGGCGAGAGCAGAGAGTAGCTCCCGCCGTCTGAAGTCCAAGAAGAACAGCAGAATCAGATCCTAGCTCTCGCCGTCCCAAGTCGGACAAGACTGGCGGGATCAGAAGCTAATTCTCACCGTCTCATATCAAGCGAGATCAGAGACTAGCTCTCGTCGTCCAAATTTGAACAAGGTGGCGAGATCAAAGACTGGCACTTGCCGTCTCAACTTGAACAAGACTGACGGGATCAGAGGCTGGCTCTCGTCGTCTGACCTTGGACAAGACTAGCACTCGCCGTCTCAACTTGAACAACACTAGCAAGATCAAAGACCAGCTCTCGCCATCCCGGGTTGAACAGGACTGGTAGGAGTGTCTTGAACCAAGCATAGCTCCTGAAGCAGGAGCAGAGACGAGCACTCGCTGTCTCTGTGTTGAAGAAAAGAAGCCAAAGTTGGAGCACACTTCAAGGTGGCTTTCGCCTCTTCAACTTGACAGGATATGAAGAAAAGAAAGTCAGGGAATTGTTTTCCAGCACCTGCGCTTGCAAACGTGTCTGAACGAACCACTCAGAATAGACAGTATCACCCACATCGTGAGGAATCTTCAGATGCCCAAGTGTTGAGACGGAAAGGGTATTTGAAGACGAATCATAGAACAGAAAACTTGCGATGAGAACCTTGCTCGGACGGGGCATCTGAGGAATGAACGGTTGGGACGATCAAAGCGTTGCGACGAAAGCGATCGCTCGATGAAAAGTAGACCGTGACGAGAACAACATTTGATGGTGATGTTCACCAGGAAGAACAAGAGCAGTGAGATCAAGGCGAAGGACAATGATTTGCAACAGAAAGAGACAGAAGAGACGGACCAATCTGGAAAGTATTGCGTGAAGGGAAAACAAAGACGGGAACGCAAAAAATGAAGCCAAAGAAGGTGTTCGGTGATGATTTTGACATGAAAATAAACAACACCACGTACCTAGTCCCTGAACTTCCTGAGAAACGGGTGTGGAAGTAGAATCTGGTATTTCAAGTGCTGTTTGTCAATGCGTATCTGCGAATTGCTGAAATTCCCCCGATGGGTAGCGGGAGGAGGATGAGGATGCTGGTCCAGAAGCAGTGCTTGGAACTGGGATTTCGCAAAGGGCGAAGACGATCTGATGATGGTCGTACAGACGAATCTGGGACGGGAAGAAAATACAGATGCGACGGTGTCGTACAAAGGGTGTATTTCGAAAGAAGTGGAAGTGTCGGGACAGTGTTGTAATCGAAAGCAGAGAGGAAGGAATACCTGGACAGGCGACCGAATGAGACGATCAAAGTCCAAGAGAATGGTGTGGTTGTTGGTGAAATCTCCAAGAGTTCGAAGATATCGAGACTTCCGACGGCGTGGAGGAGGAAGATGGGTTTGTTGTGATGGAGGCGGAGGGCGAAGTATGAGAGACGAGAGAAAGGCCGACAGACGCGTGTGGTGGGGCCGCTCGGTGAGCGGGTGGGTGGTCTTCCGGAGTGGAGGGCATCACCACGAAGCTAAGCCTACACCGACGGCAGTGCACGTGACTGGGTGGTTTGATGCCGAAATAGGATATGGGATGAGGGTCGGGCGGTGTGAGAAGTCTTGGTACCTTACAAGGCTTCGAGATGAGGGTTCAGCGGGCGAGCTAGTGAAGCGCTCCAGGCGTATCAGTTCAACCTTGAGGTACCTTAGTGCAGGTGGTACTTCTGGACGAGATGAGGCTATGTTTTCAATGGCCATGAGGTCAGAAGCAACTACATATGCCTAAAGTACATTTGACGAGGATGATATGACACTTGCAACAGATATTTGACTAAGCCTTAGACTGAAGTAGAGCAGTAGGGAGTGTGAATGGAGAGGAACGGGAACTTGTAGATTGATTTACCTTCCAACTTTAAGAACAAGTTGGCGCAACGGTGACTGGACTGACTTGTGTTGTATTATGAGGCTGATGATGGATTGTTTTACGTATCATTAACTTGCTCTCATGGGTATCTTAAGCTTTCAAGTATCCCAGGGGCTATCTCCCAGCAGGTCGTAAATGAGGCTACGTAGACTGTGGACAAGCCGACACTATTGCTCCCTTCTCGACCCGCATTCTCATACCTCTACTACTAAGGCAGGCCACAAGTCTACTTATGTGAACACATATATCGAGAACCAGGCGTCTGAACTTAAGCCATCATCCACCCGCTAACCCTTCCTATATTCCGTCTCGACAGTTCACGACGACTTCCTCCCAAGCACCCGATCAATCGTCGGCTTCGGCATACAATACACCGGATCAACCACCACCGTCCCCGGATACCCCAACAAACTCAACCCCGTCATCCCAAAGCACGTATGCCACACATCAACCGTATTCCCCGGCCGATCCGAAATCCCGCCCAACTCCTGATCCTGACACTTCAGTATGAACGCAACAAGCTTGCCCCGATCAATCCAGTGCGTCCGCCCGATAATCTCCAGACTGCTCAACACCCACCAGCTGTAACACACGTCCTCGTCCTTCTCCGGCCTGCCGTTCAACCCGCCCCCCGCAACCTGCCGCTCGCTGAGCCACCGGCCCAGCTTATCCGCCTCCACGAGGTCCAGACGCCCCGCGATGGCGAGCGCCGCAACGCACGTGAAGATCTGGCCCGAGTGAGACTCGTCGCCCGGGCTGACGCCGTACCCGCCGTCAAAATTCGTGCAGGCGACAATGTGCGCGACGGCCTTGTCGACGTCCACGAGGGAGAGCAGGCCCAAGAGGGAGAGGGCGTTGAAGGCGCCGTACAAGAAGCGCGTGTCCTCCTCGCCCCATTCGTCTCCCGCAAAGGTACCGCTTTCACGGTTCTGGAGGTCCGCAATGACTGGAGATGGCGAGTGTTAGCCCACTGCCCCCAAAACCTGTGACGTAGTGAGAGTGCTTTAATGGACTTACACTTGCCAACCTGCGCCTTCCCTTGACCCTTACCCCTCGCCTCCAACTCATCCAGCGCATCAATCATGACCAGAATCTGAACGGCACTAACAGTGTACAACATATGCGCGTCGTGGCCCGGCGCGGCCCCGAAACCCCCGCTCCCATGCTGACACGAGAGCACGAAATCAATCGTCTCGTCCCGCGGGAGAGCCTCCGGGTGGCCGAGGAGGTGCAGCGCTACCAGGCCCCAGTAGAGGCCGTTGAGGCGCAGGTGCTCCGTCAGCCAGTAGTCGTACTCGTCTTTGCGGGTATCAAGGCTCTGGACGTATTTGACGTGCGCCGCCGTCGCCAGCTTGAGCTCGTCTGGCAGGTTCTCGAACTGGGCCGCCATGACGCCACCCTTTTTCTCTTTTGATTTTCCCCCTTTCGTGTGACTTGATCCGGGCGGTCGTATCTGAGGTAAGATCAGAAAAGATTTATGGAGAATTAAAACCGAACCAAACTTTCTCAATAATACCTAGGCAGGCGTGAGAGGATGGACGAAGTGAGGTTGTTCGCTTAGGTAATGGTGGTGCAGGGCCGGTACGCAGGGTTCTGCCGACTGCCGGACCATGAAGTCCATCTAGTGTGGGGTGACCTCGCCGCCCTCACCGAGGTGTGTAACCCACCCCATGCTTAACGGATCCGAAGGTGACGTCCGTGACGTCTCAAGTATCCGACAACTTCTGGCCGTCTCTTACCTTACCTTACTTGGTGATAGTCTCGCTCACTCTATGCGGTGATGCACCATGACTTTATCTACCTTAGTTACTGTACTTGAAAGGCAGCCAGCTGAATTGCCAACTGGGGTCAACCGGGAGTTGGGTTTAAGGAACTCAACAGTTGAACGAGAGACGGACCTGAGAACCAAGCTCATCTTTAACCTGGGATCGTTAAACAGGATTAGGCTGGATTCTTGGCATCATACTACATCTCCGCCATGCAAACTTACAATCCCCAAAGCACCGCAGCAAGATCGGATTATTTTTCGTGATCCTATCATCTTCCCGAATCCATTCGTGGCAGCTCTTCTAGTAGGCGTGGTGTGTAACAAATAACCACCTCCGCCAAACTGAGGAGGATGATGCTTGGCACGGCTATTGATGGTGGCTGGAACCCGGTCTTGCAGAAACTTGCCGTCCAATAAGTGTTGAAAGACGTACTTGTCCTGGAGAGGTAACGAGATGGCGGAGAAGTACTTTAGGCTCTGGGATCGACGACAAGGAAGGCTTAGAAACGCCCTTCTTTTCCCGATCTCATCTTGGATGGATGAGGATTACGCAAGACCCATCATCAAAAGATCGCAAGTACAGACGGGGTCACCAGAGCCGCCCTTGACGGCACCGTACACAGTAGAAGAAGGTGGCTAGGACTGGGCAGTTGGAAGGAGATGGTGCAGGCTTGATCCTGCGAATAACCTCACACCCCGCCGGGCGAACTATGACATATCGGGCACCCTCCCTTTTGAGATGGCTTGGGCTAGAGCCAGTTCTCCCGAGGAAGAACGCAGCGTTATTGGGCCTGAATCTGCGCACCCAGACTCTAAAGGCGGGTCCTCGCGGGCATAACACAGTATCCGTACGACAATACGTGCCACTTCCATATTGACAGCTGGAGCCATCATCCAGGCTTGTGCCAGGCCAGGAGCAACGGAGGCGAAGCCACGCTGCCACGCTGCCATGTGCGCGTACCAACCCTCTTTTCTGGGTCTTTCCCGTCCGGACACCGTTCGGGGCGTTGTTGACATTTACACATCGTGCCCACACCTGCGGGGCTTTTCCCAGCGTTTGTCGAAGAAACACTACCGAGTTTCAGAGTGATCGATTGTGTGCCTGAACTAAGCTCCTTTCGGACAACGGTGGTGTACGTTGGCATTCAGGCCTGTGCGAACCATGACGCCTGTCAGAGACCAAGTACTTCGTAGGCCCTGAACACAGAGTGCTATTCCCTTTCCATGGTAAGGCTCTGGGAGACTTCGTTCATGTCCTGTCGCTCATGTTGCTAGAGCTGGTGTACGGAAGTTATGGCTGTAAAGCTGCTTTGCGATACGGCACAAGCTAGCTGTATCCTCGACTAGGCTTGAGTCTGGCAACTCATAACCGAGAGAGATCGCCGCGGCAAGTGGGTAACTCATCGTTGATATTTGGCAACCGAACCCGCTATCCGCCCGCGAGGCACTTGACCGCTGACGACACGCCGTGGGCTTGGAGTTGATTATAGTGCTGCGGAAGTTCCCAACTAGAGCAAAAAACGCCTCGGGAAAGTGAATCTGCGAAGATCTCCTATCGAACGTAAGTAATCTCAACCGTCCTCCGTTGTTGATGCCGAGGCCACTTCTCCACGAGAAGCCATACAGCAAACAGTGACTTCCTAGTATTGGCTGAGATAGATACTTGATACCTTGTACACGCTTCCGTTCCGTCGATCTCTAACCACCTTCATTGGCAATGCGGGACTTGGTATCAGTGAGAATGACGACAGCTCTAGCGTAGAGTTCGGCAGAGTTTCTACTTCTTCTGCGCCATGACCCGTCGTCTCGTCCCTCTGGATAACTTTGCTCAAAATAAGCCCTCTGACCAAAGAGAGTGCACGTTTTCGGCACAATCTTTTGAGATAAGGCTTAAGCCGGCACGTTGCGGCAACACTTGACGTGCTCGGTTCGAAACGAAAGCCAGAATACGTGCATTGGTTGGTTGCCAACCAGTCCGAGGCTTACGACTTGGGAGGCGATGATATGCTAGATGGCTTCGTGTTGCCTGTGCTTTGCAGATGGACACGCAGTAGCGCGACTCCTTGCCGTCAAATCAGTGGGCGGCCGGCAAGCTTCTTGTCTTCTTGTCTTCTTGTCTGGCCAGGGAGGCAAGTTGAGCGAATCGAGCCGAGCTCACCGTTGGACGGAGTAAGGGGATCTTCGACTCGGGCTTCCAAACACTCTGGAAGGGTCTGAACGTGCAGAAGAAACGCACAGAGTGCGTCGGTAGCGTGCTGGCTGCGTCGCGACTTGTCACATCATGCCAGATCAGTCTGTTGCTCCGTTCTCTGTCGGCACCGCCTAGCCTCGTCTTGCAAGTGTACATACTGTCGCGGTGTTCTGACCACGTGGTGCTCCATATTACGGGTTTGCTTCAGGCTTCATCCCCTCCCTCACATTTGAGGTAACCCGCTCGTGGTCAGTCACCTGAAGTTGCGGAGCGCCTATCGGACTTCGGAGGTGCCGTCATCACGACATATAACGGCGCACAGCTTGATGCCCGAGCGGCGGGACCACAGACGGCCGTACTGCTGCGGAGGCACTGACCGTCTTGGTATTGCCAATTAACGTATCCCGAGATAGACGACTAGAAAGATGACCGGTTCTAAGGGGTGACCGCAAGTTGTGTCATGAGGTAATGCAACGCTTAAAGCTTACATGGACGGCCGCAAGCAGGAAGCACCCCTGGCGTTGCTCACATTCCAGGCGATGCAAAACGTGGCAATCCTAGAATTGACTGCGTTTCAAGAGTCTGGCCTCCTGGCAGTCCAGTGGGCAATGTCCTCCAAGAGTCGAGTTGGATAGGGTATTCATTCAATGCCTTGGCATGGGACACCTGAGGAGCCGACTCCCAGCGAGATCCCTTTCAGCTTGGTGTTTTTAAATCATCTGCAAAAGGCAGAGAACAGACTCCGTCATCGCCATCGGAGCAAGTTTACTTCATTGGCCGGGATCGTGTTGGGTGCTGAGTCTGAGTATACCGCTTGCGAATACGAATCGTGACACGGACGAAGAGATCACCGATAGGGTTGGGATATGTATTCCCTTTTTAGTACAAACAATGCGCCCAAGCTGGTGGTCGCTATTAACGAACGACTTGTTGGTTGTCGCGAGTCCACAAAGAAGGCACTTGTAAAGGCGACCTGATGGTGAGGCTGGCATGGTTGACTCTGCGATCCAAGACGGCTCGTCCAGAATGGTGCTTGGCAGGTATGGCTTCCCAATAGCTTGAGCAATGTCAATGTCAAACAGACGTGCGCTGCCCAAATCGACACTACAGGAGGACCGGACCACGATCTGTGCGCGGCGACTGGCGGATGAGACTGGCAAGCGGCAAGCCGTTGGCCATGTTCGTTGTTGGTCGACTAAGGCTGTTGATGCAACTAGGCCGCAAGCAGCCACGGTTCTTCGGACGTCTTTGGTGGCAGAAGACCGCTTGAGGTAATTGCAGTGCTGAGGGATAATGGATGGAGCAAGGAGGCAGATTGAAGAATGTATCGGTTTCAATGGCCAGAGCCGCATTGAGGCCTAACCGGCAACGGACGGCACCAATGCGCCAGGGTAGACACGCACGCCGTATCCGTAGAAGCCGACATGGGCGACATGGTAATTAAAGAGAGTTGAGCAACAAGATGAGGGTATTCCAATACGTCGTGTTGAATATGGCAAGGAAAGGTAGCATAGGTCCAACACGAGGTGGTGGCTAGCGCAGCAAATGATGTTAGTGTTTAGTTGGAGCAAGGTACCTAAGCCGCAAATGAAGTGTGATGCGGTGTCAGGCCATTGCGAGAGGGAATCTCAGAAGTCCAGGACATTCAGGAATCAGCACAGCCCGAGGCCCCCACAGCGACCTGCCCAACGTTCTCACCTGGTGCTTGTCGGGATTGACACCACCAGACCAATTGGCAACTACGGCCGGAGTGCCCTCTCTCCCTCTCGTGCCGCGTTGTGTCCCCCATTCTTTCCTCCAAGTTCCCCGCCGGGCATCAAGACTCGAATGGAAGGCGATGCCTGTCACCGGGCAGTTACCACCACCCCGGCCCTCTTGCCTTCCTCCGCCAGGTCTCGTTCAGGGTCGGATCCACACCGGGCCATGGCTCCTTCCTGCCAGTGACAGATTTCCCGAGTCCCCCCCCTCTTAGGTACTGCGTATGTAAATACGCCTCTTTTCGGACGTCTCTCACCACTGTCTGAGGTAACGGCTTGTGACTCCACAGTCTCTCCTCTATTTTTTGCAGGCAGGAGCTCGACGAAAGCAAGCGCCGCGCCTTCCTTCTGAGGTTGGTAGGGTCTTCCCCCCATGTAGCTGTACCTTACAGATCCTGTGCTTGGCTCCCGGTTCCAGGTACAGGCACGGACATAGACAGGCCTCACGCTGGGCTGGCTACCACCCTCTCCCTTTGGTAAGGTAGGTAAGGTACCTCGGGCACTCCAGGTCTGTAGGGGAACTGTTAGTTTGCAACTTTGTACCCATCAATCAATCCTTGGCCTAAGGTACCAACATCTATGTTCCTTTCTTTCTTTCTTTCCTCTCCCAGTCATTCTGCCCGTTATTCATGTTCAATAATGATTGAAACTTCCTTCACATCCAACCTTTTTCAGCCACCTGGCTGTTCTTATACGGGAACACAATAGGGAACAACCCAGAACAAGTCAAGACAAACCCGCATCCTTGGTTCAATCGTCCCCAAGCTTGCAATGCCCATCCCATACCTAGTTGCATCAGCCTCCTTTCACACGCCCCGACCTCTCCAACACGGGCGGGCTGCTTTCACCTAATAGCTAGCCATACTGTACTTATCTCAAGGAGCCTTGCTTTGTACCTGACCTCACCTTACCTTACCTCACAGGGACTGTTTGGTTACCAACCTACCTGGTACCTTACCCCCCCCCCCCCCTTCTTCCCTACCTACTTTCACTCTCACACACCATCTCTCTCAGGTACCATCTCAACTCCATCTTTCATTCACTCACACATAGTCACTCACTCACACTCTCATCCTTCATCTCCCTCTTCCTCTCTATACTACATTGCACACTTTCATCACCCGCCCGCGCCTTAGGTTATGTTAGGTTAGGTGATCTATCTCTATTTCCTCAATCGCCCACCTACCACAGATTTCCATTCCTTAGCCTGTCTCCCCCATCTGGCACTTTACCCCTTCCACCTCCTGATATCCCCGACAGATGCGTGATCCGTCTGGTCCCAGTGCGCGCACCGAAACAGTCGGCCCTCCTGCGGCAGAGAACGAATCAGGATAGGGACCGTTTCTGGGCCTCCTTGCCCGTCCCATCTCAACCTATCCCATCTCATCCCGATCCTGATTCTGATCCTGTCCTGTGCCCTGTGTGTGCCTGTCTCCCCGTCGCACGTCGCACTACTCTCTCTACTCGCCGCACCAGTACATACACACAGTCTCTCTACCGATACCACTATTACCACTACGAATACTTCGTGCAGCTTGAGCCCTGAGGTAGCCCATGCAGGCCTGGTGCTCTCTCTGGAGTCTGCCTCACCTCATCCACCTCACCTTACTTACCCCGGGCCGCTGGATTCGTACCGTACGGATCCCCAAGCTGGGTGGCCCTGACCTGATTGAGGAGCTCCTGCGCTGCCTCTCTGCTGCCACCACCCATCGCCGCCCGCCCACCAACGCCTTGTCTGTGTCGCCGCGCCCTCTGGGTATCATCCTTGACCGGGCCCCCAAAATCTCCTATTTCATTCAGCTACCCGGGGAATAAAAAAAAGAGAGAGGCACATTATTAATTTCCTACCATGGGCCGGAAGCATGCACCACAGCCGCTGACGCTGTCTGAATCTCAAGCCTCCTCCGACCAGCCTGAAGACGTGCCGCGCTCTGCTGAAACCCTCGCCTCTGCCGTTCCTCCAAGCGCTGGCTCTAAATCGCAATCCTCTCCCAGATCTCCGCGCTCTCCCTTTAGGTTCACTCCGAAAAGGCCCAGCGCAAGTGGCAAGCAGTCTCTTCAGTTGACCGACGAGCATCGAAACTTTCAAGACCAGGACGACGACCAAGACCTCGAACAGTATCAAGCCATCTCCTCCGCCCTCCACCGCGCCTCCGAAGACACGCCCCCTCGCCAGCATCATCAGCACAACCCCATCAGCCCTCGTCAACAACAGCACCGCCCCGACGAGCCATCCCGAAGACCCTCCAAAGCCGCCGGCTTTTTCTTCAATTTCACAAAGTCTGCCAACAAATCGTCCCATTCTCTCGTCTCCCCCGCGCAGTCGCCCTCACACCCTCAGCGCCAGCACCAGCAACACCAACAGAGCCCGATCCAGTACCCTGACTCGAGAGGCGAAAGTATGTCGAGGGGCCCCGACAATGCTCCTCCCATGAGCAACCAACCCACCCAACCTTTAGGTACGAGGATAACTTTCCTTCTTGAGACCGTAGTGTCCACTGCCTGTGCAGCTGGGGCCCACTACCTGATCCATCCCCCGTTTCGCCTATCGTGAGACCATTTCTTCAGTCGCTGACCCGTATGCCATTTCACCAGCAGATCCGTCCTATGCTGAGCACTCCGTCCAAAAGCCCGCACCCACCCTGCCGTCCCGCTCCGACGTATCTTTAGCCTCTGCTGCCGACTACGATACTTCTCCCGCCCAACCCTCCTCGTCCAAGAAGTCCAAATCGAAGCCATTTGGTCTTCTAAGCCGCAGCAAGTCGCTTCGCGACAAGGACGGCTCAAGCTCTCGAGACAAGCAACCCAGCCCGGTGCCCGTATCGATTGTCGAACCCGAACCGTCGCACACCTCGACGAGCCGTAACCACTCGCTCAACAATACCAGCACTGGACCCGAAAGGTCTGCCAGAGAAATGGTGAACTCTACCGGGCGGAATCGCTCGGAAGACCGCGCGTCGCCCCGGGAAATGAGCCACAAGGACAATCATAGGGAAAAGGACCACCACCCTCGGCAAAACTCGTCTTCACAAAATGGTGGCTTTTTCGGAGGACTGAAGAGTGGCAGAGACATTATTAGCAACCGGTTATTCGGCAAGGGTGGCCGTAGTGGAAGCACGACGGAGAGGGAGCCTGTCATCGACGATGAGCACTACACGCTCAAGACAATCAATCTGCCTCTGGTCGAGCAGACGCGTCGCACACGCATCTCGAAGCGCTTGGAGGATTCAAGAGACAAGACGGAGTTTTGGATGCCCGCTTTCCCGTGGCGCGCGATCGACTACTTGAACTATAAGGGCTGTGATGTGGAAGGCTTGTACCGTGTGCCTGGCAGCGGGCCGCAGATCAAGAAATGGCAGAGGAAGTTTGACGAAGGTTTGTTCATCACACGTGCGTACGCAAAGCTGGCGCCAAGCTAACCATCTCTTTCTAGAGTACGATGTAAACCTCTTCGAACAGCCGGACCTCTACGACATCAACATCATAGGCTCCATGCTCAAGGCTTGGCTGAGAGAGCTTCCCGATGAGCTATTCCCTAAGGCGGCCCAGGAACGAGTTGCGAGAGAATGCGCCGGCTACGAAACCGTGCCCCCACTATTGGTCGAAGAGCTGTCGAACCTCTCGCCATTCAACTACTACCTTCTTTTCGCAATCACCTGCCACCTCAGTTTGCTCCTGGCGCATTCCGACAAGAATAAGATGGACTTTAGGAATCTCTGCATTTGCTTCCAGCCATGCATGAAGATTGACGCATTCTGTTTCAGATTCTTGGTCTGCGACTGGCGCGACTGCTGGAAGGGCTGCAAGAACGAGGCAAAGTTCATTGAGCAGGAATATCAACTATTCGATCAGCCACCCCCAAAAGGCCTCTCGGAACCGCGCAAGCCGTCTCGTGAGACGAGCGAGGAGCCTGCGGCCCCCGTAGCGCAGGAAGAACCCGCTCCTGTGACGTTGGACGATCGCGCGGCATCGTTTTCGGAAAGCAGTAAGCAGTCCAGCGTTGTCACTGAGCAGCAGACCAAGGAGAAAGACAGACGGCTAAAAAAAAAGCCCATCCAACTTTCTGAGTCAAACGGCAGCGTCGCATCCAACTCGACGATGGGTACGACGCTGACGATTGACAGCGGCCGTGAGCCACGGGGCTCGAATGACTTGCGGCCCTTGTCACCCATCAAACCCCTTTCACCACTCGGCTTCTAAAACACCATTTTGAGTATCCTTTAGTTTCTTTCTTCCTCGAATACCCAGGCGGAACTCGTGTGTACAGGGAACACTTTAGCATCACCAACAACAACATCACTGACGACATCACGCCACTGACGACTTCCGTTCTTCCTCCTCCGAGCAACTCTCCCTGCCCCGGTCCTGTGCCAAGCCTATATCGGATGTCACCAAAAGTCATGGCATGAACGGATGACTTTGAACAACAGACCGGGTATCTCTTCATTTGCGACACAGCATTATGCTATTTGGTATACCCCCAGGGCATCGAACCGTATCACAAAAGCCGTCGATTTTACCGTTTTCAGGAAACTGCGTTGGCCGAGCTTTCATCGACATGCAGGTTCTTGAGCAACCAGAGCTAGATCAAGTGTGGCAATCACTAGTAGTAGCTCTAGGTTTGGGTACCTAATTTTTTCCTTCCTTGTTTTCCTTTGGTGAGGTGCCGCGGATATAGCGTGGTTTGGTCTTTAGTAGCATCGTAGGAATTGGGTGAGCGAGGAGCATTCACGAGATGCTGGATGGGGGACGGGTGACGATTCATAGGGCCACGAACAACATGACTGCAGGGGTCGGTGGAATCTCTGTACAATATAGGACTCTTGTATGTAGGACAAAGGGGATGCGCGCGGCGACAGCCACGTCATATGCTCCCCCATTTTGCAAAACGAAATCGGAGGGCGAGTTCACAGCAAGACTTGACGGCTTGTAGTAACGTGAGTTGTGGCGGGCCGAATCTTGGGCCACAAAGCGCCTCCATTTGCTTTTTGAGATACCGATGCCCTCTTCCTGTAGACAAAATATGCCGAGACATGATTTTTTACCACCATATGAACGCCGTAACCATGTGCCGAAACCCGAAGCATTACATATTCCGCATCCCACGCTTTCCTCTCGCTCGTCTCCTTTACCGCTTCTCCCGCTTCTCGCCGGCCTCGCGCTGGTTCTTTCTCATTTTTCTCTCGTTGCGCTTGATCCTCTCCATTCTTTCCCTCCGCTTGTCGCCCTGCCAGGTGGTGCCCTCCTTGCGCTTCGCCTCCTCCTTGGGATCGACCTCGACGAGCCAGTCGTCCTCGCCCTTCTTGTTCATGCCCTTGTAACCCCACTTGGCGCGCCACTCCTTGGTGTCCTCGTCAAAGACGAGGTTGCGGCGCTGCTCGCGCGTCTTGGGCTTGATTCCGCGCTTGGCGGCGAAGCGCTCCCATTTGGTGGGCTCCTTGGCCACCGGCACGGGCTTCTCGCGCGGGAGAGGGGTCGAGGGGTCCGGGAGGGAGAGGAGGACGCCCTCGGGGGTGCTCTGGAGGGGGCAGGTGGTGAGGAGCTGGTTGATGAGGGCCTGGGCACCGTCGCGGGCGGTGGCGGCGAGGGAGTCTTCGATGGCGGACTTGTCGAGCTCGAGGGGGTTGGGGTCGTTGGCCAGGAGCAGGCCGAGGTCGAAGTTGTAGGGCGTCGGCTTGTTGACTGCGACGGGCAGCTTGGGGCGCGAGATGGGGAGCGCCATTTTGTGTGTATCGTGTTTCCTCCTCGGATCGGTGAAATGTCTTTTCTGTGGGTTTGCACTTGGGTTTCCCTGTCGAAGGGGTTGAATGTGGTAGTTGTCTTATCCGGCGGTTGCGCAGCGTACTGGAAGGTGGGATACTCTAGAACTTTTTTTCCTTTGGCTGGCTGGGTTTAGGAAATTTCGACGGGCGATAGCGATAAGAATCGGAACAACTGACACCGCCACGCCGGCTATCGACGCAGCCAATCAACGCCGTAAATTGGCCGGTGCACCTTGTTCCCCAGTTCGCTGGGTGCTGCCAGGGGGTGTGGCTTTAACGTCCCGAGAATTTACCATCGAACTTTTTGGGGAGAGCTTCCCAATCGCACGACGAACCAGCAAAACTGCAAGGGCGAAGTTGCGTCGGACGGAAAAACGAAACGCTGGCCGGCATTCATTCGAATGGCATCATAACAAACCAGAGCGGATACCCACCCTACCGATAATCGACTCAGGAAACCGGCGTCCTTTTCTTCCCCCAGCAATTGCACACAATGGCTTCCGCAGCGAACTGCGCGCGGTGCCTCACCAGGCCCACGACCGCCGCCGCAACAGCCCCCCGAATCCTCTCGCAGCGCATCGTCCCCGTCATCACCGCATATGCCGGCGCCTCCGCGGCCCCCTTCTCGACATCGTCTGCCGACGCCGCTCCGCGCACTCTCAAGATGATTGGAAAGCACATCCGTCGCGGCAAGATCAACCAGAACTCCAAGAAGAAGAGGGACAACGTCAGGGTCAAGAAGCCGGCCCCCGGCGAGAGAAAGGCGTTCCGCAAGCGCATCACGCTGAGCAACAACAACGCCCTGGCCGTCGAGGGTCTCAAGGAGATCACCAACAAGACGCTGGCCGCGGCGGAGAGCAAGGGGTCCGTCGTCGGGCTGCCGGATAAGCTGGTCGATCAGCTCCGGACGCTCGAGGCGTTCAAGACGACGCAGAACTGGGGCCTGTTCCGGAGGCCGCATATGCTGGTCAGGGAGGAGACTGTCAAGCTCGCGAACCGGCTAGATGCTGCCGTCAAGGAGAAGCAGACATTGAGATTGGCATTGACGGGCGGCAAGATTGCAGGAAAGAGCATGCTGTTGCTGCAGGCCATGGCTCACTCGCTGATGAACAACTGGGTGGTCATTAACATCCCCGAAGGTACTTATCTTCTTCTCTCACAACTTGAGGGCATGTTTTGCGAAGCGTCCATCACTGACCAAGTAAACCAGGCCAAGACCTCACCAACTCCAACGCGGACTACAGCCCCGTGCCCAACACCAAGCCCCTCCAGTTCTACCAGCCCATCTACACCTTCAACCTCCTCCAGACCATCGTCAAGACCAGCGGCCCCGTCCTGGAGCAGTACAAGATCTCAAAGGAGTACCCCGAGCTCCTCCACGTCCCCAAGGACGGCACCCTCCTCGACATCGCCACCGCCGCAAAGGAACCCGAGTTCGCCTGGCCCGCCTTCCAGGCCCTCTGGCACGAGCTCACCACCAACCCCGCGGGCCCCCCCGTCCTCCTCGCCCTCGACGGCCTCTCCCACATCATGAAGATCTCGGCCTACCGCGACCCGGCCTACAACCTCGTCCACGCCCACGACCTCACCCTCGTCCGCCTCTTCGCCGACGCCCTCGCGGGCAAGACCCCGCTCGCCAACGGCGGCGCCGTCATCGCTGCCACCTCGCGCAGCAACGCGCCCCGCTCCCCGTCCATGGAACTCGCACTCGCGCAGTCCGCCGCCGCCGCCGCGGACCAGTTCGTCCCCACGCCCGACCCGTACCTCAAGGGCTACGACGACCGCGTCTACGAGGCCGTCCGCGGCGTCGAGACCCTCGACGTCAGCGGCATCAGCCGCCAGGAGGCCCGCGCCGTCATGGAGTACTGGGCTGCCAGCGGTCTCATGCGCTCGCGCATCGACGAGTCGTCCGTCGCGGAGAAGTGGACTCTTGCTGGCGGCGGTGTCCTCGGCGAGTTGGAGCGGGCGAGCTTGCTCAACACGCGCGTGTTGCAGTACTAAATCAGGGATTCTCTGTCCTGTCCAAGAAGGGGAGACTGAGGGAGAGAGAGCAAAACGGTGTAAAGAGAGAGAACGTGTATACATGTACTAGTGTACCAAGAGATGCCTACTTGTAGAAGGGGGGGGGGGGGGGGGTAACAAAATTTTGTATTATACAACCATATCATCCAAATTTCATGGGAATTCCAATCTGTTATAACAATGTCTAAAATACCAGAAAAAGTGCGGAATCAGGCCAGAATCGGTCACATGTAGAAACGAGAGACATCTGATGCTAGTTGTTCATTATTTTTTATTTCCATCTCGGACGGGACTGGACAGCTAGTCCGCTCGCAAGCGCTCCGCCAGAATGTTCTTCCTTCTCCTTGGTCTCCTTCATCTTCCTCGACAACGTCAAAACCAAAACGCCAAGTCCCAAAGGCTTCTTTTTTACGAAGCAAACTATGAGAAAACAACACAAGATTTGAGCTAACCACCAACCGCGCGATAAGACGACTACTACTACGACTCCCACATGCTCGCTCAAAATTCTCATTCGTCCCTCTCTGCGCCGTTGGAGGTGATGAAGACCAGCCTCGTACCATTTCCAGCCGTTTGCCAGACCTATTTAATGAATTATCAGCAATGTTCATCGACATAGGTGTTGGGGGAAAACTTACATCAAGCTCATTGTACTCCTCCAGAGCAGCAAGCCATTGGTCCTCAGTGAAGCCCTTTGCAATGACACGCTCCTTGACCTTGCGAAGACTGAGCTCGACACCGAGCTCCTCCTCGTCGTCGTCGGCGTCGTCGGCGCGGCAGGCGCCGCTGTCGGCGAGGGTCTTGACGAGGTTGTAGATCCTGCTGCTGGCATTGAGGCGCTGGCGTCCATTGGCGGCCTGCTCGGCCGCGAGACTCTCCTTGGAGGCCTCGACGAGGCGCAGGGCTTCGTCGACGTCGTCGTGGGTGACCTCGTTGCTGAAGCGCAGGCGGGCGAGGGCCTGCGCGAGGCGGACGACACCGAGGAGAGTACGCGGGGTGGTGTGGGTGAATTGCTCGCCCTTCTTCTCGGCGCGCTTTTGCTGGCCACGCATGCGGACGTACGTCTTGCCAATGTACTCGGAGACGGAGGCGGGGACGACAGGTCGGTAGGTGCGGGCCTGAGCGACGTAGGAGCGGACCTCGTGGGGAGAGAAGACGACTGAATCGGTGCCAATATCCGGGTGACGCTGGTGCATGTGGACGTAGGTGACGTGCTTGGCAAGCTGGGCATCGGATTCGCGGGTGGGCGAGTCGAGAAGAAGGAAGATGATGTCAAAACGAGACAGAAGGGCGGCGGGAAGGTTGATATTCTCGACGGGGGAGATGCGGGGGTTGTAGCGGCCATAGATGGGGTTAGCGGCGGCGAGGATAGAGGTGCGGGCGTTGAGGGTGGTGGAGATGCCGGCCTTGGAGATGGAGATGGTCTGCTGTTCCATGACCTCGTGGATGGCGGTGCGGTCATTGTCGTCCATCTTGTCGAATTCATCGATGCAGCAGATACCGTTGTCGGCAAGGACGAGGGCACCGCCTTCAAGGACCATCTCATCAGTGACAGGGTCTCGCATGACGGCGGCCGTCAGACCGACACCACTTGAACCACGGCCGGAGGTGTAGACACCACGAGGGGCGACCTTCGAGATGTACTTGAGCAATTGCGACTTGGCCACACCAGGGTCACCCATGAGGCAAATGTTCAGGTCACCACGAATCTTCATGCCGTCCTTGACCTCCTTTGTGACACCACCAATGAGTAGGAGAAGAAGAGCCTTCTTGACATCGAGGTGACCGAAAATCTCGGGGGCGATGGACTTGGCGAGAAGCTCGTAGACTTGGCCGGACTGTCTGTATTGGTCGATTCGGCGAACCAGAGCAGGATCGACAATCATCTCAGAGTAGGCCTTCTTGTGCTGAACGATGTGGTGCGCCTCCACGTAAGTATCGGTCAAGAGGCCGGCCTTCATCGCCTTGAAGCCGGTGTAGGGTGTGGGAAGGAAGATGCCAGAGATGTCGACAACGTCACCGGGGTTCACCTTGCGAACGGAGGTGCCGTAGCACAAGACGGTCAGAGTTCTAGGGATCTGGCCAATGGGTACCTGCTCAGCCAGCTCCTGGACCTTGACCTCCTGGAAGGGCAAGAACTTTGAGGCTCTTGAAGAAGGGTGTAGTTGACCCTTGGCTTGATTGGTCTTGCAGTCCTCGGACGGGCATACGGTCAGGGGGCCGTATGACTTGTCGTTGACGGGCTGGAAGATTTCACAGCCGCAGCGATCGCAAGTGTATGCGCTCACTTGTACGATAGGCTTGACGTCGGAAACTCGGGTGGCAATGGCTCGAACGGTGATGAGATGACCCAATTGCTCGCCCTTGACCTCTCGCACGGCGAGCGCCTTGACGGGGTGGGAGGGAGTTTCGGATCGGGGCTTGAAGACGAGGGTATACCGGCGCGTGAGCTCGGCGGGAAACTTGTCCTCAGCGATGCTGGGGTCGGGCAGCTGACCATCGACAGGCTCAGTAGCCTGCCTCTGAAGGATATCGTTTCTCTGTTTTCTCCGCTCCATGAGAACATCTAGCACATCATCCTTGAAACTATCGACTGTTAGCCATGATGCCCGTGGACGACAGGTGCCGGGGAGCCGTACGTGACATCTTCGCTGGGCTGAGGCATAAGCTTGTCGACCGCTCTTGACATAAGCTCGACGTAGTGCTTGGTGTTAATTTCGATAGAGTGGACAAGCTGAAGTTCATCGCCAAGGGATGATTCGAACTGCAAGAGTCAGTCACTGTCCGTGGGCTTGATATGAAGAACTACTGCAACTCACACTCGCCAAATCGTCCAGGTCAATCAAGACCTCATCAATCTTGCGGTCTGCCAGCTTCTGCATCATGACCTTGTATTTTGGGCCTGGCGGACTCCTGGCCTGGCGACGGGTGCCGCGTGTCTCGTCATCCTCCATCACCTCATCGTCGCTAAAGTCATCCTCGTCTATCGTAATGTTTCCAAGGGCATGCGAAATCGTTTGCTCGGGGGACGCCTTGAAGTCTGTGAGGAAGGATTCAAGTGCATCTATTGCAGGTCAGCACGGTCATGATGGCGGTGCGGGAGAAGTCATGAGCTTCAGGAGGGTTGAGCATACTCTGCTGCGCTTCGTACGCTACTGGCGCCTTGAACTGACGAAGCGCCATCTTGACAGAATCTGTGCGATCTCGGCTGTGGGGTTGGTTTCCTTCAGTCTTGGGATACGAATTGTGTGTTCGACAGCAGCGATGCGATGATGAGGTTGCTTCACTTGGTCTCTGCGACAACCGCGGGGAGTGTGGACTTTGTGGTTCTGCTGCTATCGGATTGAAGATTATTTGGCGCCGGGTGGGGGCTGGGAAGAATCGAATGTGAGATCAATGCGACCAGGGGTTCAGAAATTGGCCGGGCGACACGCAGGGACGCGTCGCGGTCAAGAAAGGGGAACGCGTTGAGCCACAGGGTTTAATTGATTTGCAGCCACACATTACAGGTACCTGACTGTTGTACTTTTAGGTGCTACCTGAGGCGCAAGCTGAGGTATTAGGATGCACCTGCATGAATCCCAGAGTACGTACCGCCTGTAGCTACCCCGTGTTCGGACCCAATGGGGGTGGAGGTGGCTTTCCCATGCCGGGAATGCCTCGGCGTCGGCACATGCCAGGGTCACTTTCGGCTGAACTTCCATCCCCAGCTCCAGCAGCTCAAGCTCCGGTGACTCTCCGCAACAATATCTGTAGTCATTGCCTAGTGTTCTCGTCGTAGAGTCTGTCGCTCTCTTCCTTTGGATCTTCTCATGGACCACTAGACACTCAATTGCAGCAGTCATGTCTTCCCGGCGCAATGCGCAATCGACTCCGGCCGAGATCTCCCTCGCCCACCTCAAGAACTGCCTTGTCAATCTCCCCGCATCGCTGGTCTCACTCCTCGTGAACGTCAACACAGTAGGTCTCTAGTCATATATTGTCAATGGTTCTCCTTCTCATAGCATCCCCTACAGCCTGCACAAAATGTCGTTGTCGAACTCAGTTACCGGCCCTCCGCGGGCGCCTCCGGGTCCGGCGCATCACAACAAAGATCCGTCTTCGTTGGATGGACGGGCATGCCGAGTAAGCGCAAGGCTGTACCCATAGTCGGGCGCGATGGCATCAATGGAGGTAGACCAGGCGCTTCGGGGCGCGACCAGGAAGTGGCGCAGGTCGAAATCGACGCGACGCTGGCCAGCACCCTAGGCCTTACAGACGGACAAAAGGTGACGGCTTCAATACACGTCGATCCACCCGTCGCGCACACGATCAACATCGAGCCGCTCACTCCGGAAGACTGGGAAATGATTGAGTTGCATGCGACCTTCCTCGAACTCAACCTCCTCTCTCAAGTACGAGCTTTGCCAAACCCCGCGTTTACTTCCAGCTCCGGCTCATTGGTCGCCCCTCACGCCTTGACTCTACACCTCTCGCCAACATCGACAGCAAACGTCAAAGTAGTTTCTCTCGATCCCGCTCCCGGCGCCGAAGTTCCTTTCGTCAAAATATCTCCCGACGCTGAAGTCA
Source organism: Colletotrichum abscissum (assembly GCF_030869225.1). Classification (NCBI taxonomy): domain Eukaryota; kingdom Fungi; phylum Ascomycota; class Sordariomycetes; order Glomerellales; family Glomerellaceae; genus Colletotrichum; species Colletotrichum abscissum. The sequence continues at coordinate 1,262,786 of NW_026850431.1, forward strand.
TTGTTGCGCCAAAGGTCCGGGCCAAGACAGCACACTCCCTGGGAGAGAATCGTAGTGTGGCAAGCACCTCCAAGTCCAAGCGCAGCGGCGCAAGTACAGTCCGGCGGCGTAGTGCGCGGGAAGATCGCAAGCCTGCCCTCTGTTTACGCGGTATCGCCCATTCGGCTTGCCGGGAGTGGTTCGACGAGGACCTGACTACCCAAGATTTCAGCGTTTGGGTAGACCGCGACATTCTGTACACCAAGGATTTCCGAGGTGTGAACTATGTTTCGGTCAACATTCTGCGACCTACACCACAAGCAAGTTCCACCCAGAAACCACAAGATGCTGAACAATCAGCAAGCACATCGAAAGTAGCTACAAAGGTTGTCGCACATCTACGCGCTTGGGACGATCCACCCGACAGCAAGACCATTGCCCTCTCTCCAGCATTGTGTGCAACGTTGGGCTTTACAGGATCCGTTGGAGGGATTGTCAAGGTCGAGCCGGCGCCGCAACAATGGCCGCTGGATGCTGTTACAAAGTTGATAGTCCAACCGTTTGCCGCTTCCAAAAAATCTTCAGATGGATTGAAGTTCGGTGGCGAGTCCAAGGCTGGCAAAGAGGAGGCGGCCAAGCAATTTAGGCATCTGTACGCTCGCAAAGATGCTGCCCCTCTCATCACCGGACCTTTGACAGACGGATCAGTAATTGGCCTTTTCGAGGGCCTCGAGGCTCCTCAAGGTTGGGAAGGAGGAGTAATCAAGTTCGATCCGCCAGCTATCAACAGCGATCCGCTTAGATCATCAACAAGATGGGTCTTGGGCCTCAGCGAGAAAATTCCGGTCGATATTCGAGACCCGGTTCCCCGACCGTCGTGGATGAACGACGATAGTATCGCTGAGTTACAGCCGTCCTATGACGGGCAGCTAGTAGGCATTGATAAGCTCCTTCAAGACCTTCGAAGCCACCTTTCACACCTTTCCTCGACTCTCCTGACCGGTGCTATGGGTTCTGGCAAGACTGCAGTTGCCAGGTCTTTAGCGCAGGAGCTTGGCAAAGATCTTTTATTCCATACGACTTACTTCCCATGCCGGAAGCTCGTTAATGACGAGACTCGAATTGCTACCATCAAGGATACCTTGACCCAAGTATTTATGTCAGCCAGCTGGGGTGCTAGGCTTGGGGGCAAGGCACTCGTAGTTTTGGACGACCTCGACAAGCTGTGCCCTGTGGAAACCGAATTGCAAGTTGGCAACGACAACGGACGGAGCCGCCAGATTAGCGAAATCATTGGTTCCATGGTACGCCAATACTGCAATGTGGATACTGGAGTGGTCCTGTTGGCTGTTGCGGAAGGTAAAGATTCCTTGAACAGTGTCATCATTGGGGGTCATGTCGTCCGCGAGATTGTTGATTTGAAGGCGCCAAACAAAGAAGCGAGACGAAAGGTCATGGAAAGCATTGTCAGAAGAGACGCAATTTCCGCTGAAGACTTTCCAAGGCCACCGCAGAATGGCAGCCGGCCACCCACAGCTGACGGAAGCGCCGGAGGGGAGGACAGCGCATGGATGGATGCCGGCAGCCAAGGCAGCCGCGAGAACCAGAATGGCACCAGTGGAGGATTCGTCATCAGTCCCGACTTGGATTTCTTGGATGTTGCTGGCCTCATTGATGGCTATATGCCAGGAGACATCACCCTACTTGTGGCAAGAGCACGGAACGAAGCCATTATCCGGTCTGTCAACGATACGGACGGTGAGGGAGGTGCGGTACATCTGAGTCGCGTCGACTTTGACAATGCTCTCAAGGGGTTCACGCCCGCCTCGCTGAGAAATGTCTCTCTACAACACTCAACCACCACTTTCAGCTCCATCGGCGGTTTGCAAGAAACTCGCAAGGTTCTCCTGGAGACTTTGCAGTACCCAACAAAGTACGCCCCAATCTTTGAGCAGTGTCCCCTGCGATTACGGTCAGGCCTGCTGTTGTATGGATACCCAGGTTGTGGCAAGACCTTGCTTGCAAGCGCGGTTGCTGGAGAATGCGGCCTGAACTTCATCAGCGTCAAGGGACCTGAGATCCTCAACAAGTACATTGGAGCGTCTGAAAAGAGTGTCCGCGATCTCTTTGAACGCGCGTCAGCTGCGAAGCCGTGTGTTTTGTTCTTTGATGAGTTTGACTCTATAGCCCCAAAGCGTGGCCATGACTCTACTGGTGTCACAGACAGAGTAGTGAACCAGCTTCTTACGCAGATGGACGGAGCGGAAGGTCTTTCCGGTGTCTACGTGCTGGCAGCAACATCTAGGCCAGACTTGATCGACCCTGCTCTACTTCGCCCTGGACGCCTGGACAAATCTTTGCTCTGCGACATGCCGCTATTGGAAGACAGAGTGGACATTTTGAAGTCCCTTAGCAGCAAGGTCAAGCTCGGCGAGGAATTGACAGAGTCCGACGACGCGTGGACTGATCTCGCACGTAGAACCGAAGGCTTTTCCGGTGCTGATCTCCAGGCTCTTGTGTCCAACTCCCAGCTGGAGGCGATCCACGATGTTCTGGATGATGTCAGCCATGCCCCAACAACAAACGGCAAGGTCAATGGCAAGTCGTCTTCCCAAGGCTCTGTCCCCAGCTTCGTACAGTTCCGCTACGGCCAAGACGCTGCACCTGCCGCGAAGCCGATCAGCCGGCAGAAAGAGCTTGTTGAAAATGCCGCAATCCTCGCCAAGTTGGAGAGCATCAAACTTGCCCGTAAGAGGGTCAAGCAATCTCAACGCCCAGAAGGGGATGGCAAGCCGGTCAACGACAAGGAGGTCGTGGTCAAGCTGGAGCACTTGATGAAGGCCCTGGAAAACACCAGATCGAGTATCAGCACGCAGGAGCGGGCCAGACTGCAGAGAATCTACCGGGAATTTGTCGTTGGTCGAAGTGGTGAGATGAAGGATGGCCAGGGAAGCATGGAAATTGGCGGGCGAAGCAGTTTGATGTGAGATATCAAGAAAGCCATATTACCGTACAATTGAAAGTACACCTCTCAAAACTAGACACTGTTCACATATGAATCTATCCGCGCAACATATCCACGTCTGCCGTCTACCGCGAGTTGCTCCTGTGCATTACTTACGGACATTTCATCTTTCTTACAGTCGCTCCTCTTTGAAACCTAATCATGCCGTCTTTCCTTGCAGAATCTTCTTATGGAAACCCTTCCAATTCGTCTCACACTGCGACTTGACAACCCCAGCCAAAAGCCTCGAGCACCGAATCTCAACAACCTCCTCCAGCTCTAACGCGCCCTCACCCTCGGCGCCCTCGGCATCCTTTACGCGCCAGCGCGTCTCGAGCAGCACGTTGAGCGGACAGCTCGTACGCACGAAGCTGCCGTCTTTCGTGAACGTAAAGTCGTAGTCGCTGACGGCGTCGCCGCTCCAGATGGCCTTGGGCAGCATCGAGGGCACGCTGTCGGTGACGGAGAAGCACTGCGTCGCGGCGATGGGGTCAATGTCCTTTGGGACGGTGGGCGGGATGGCGGGCGTGCGGGCCGCGTAGTCTTTCATGTTGGGGTCGCATTTGATGTGGTGCTCCGCGTCGTGGATGAGGGCTAGGGCGCCTTCGCGGGAGAGGGTTGAGGGGATGGGCGAGATGTGTGTTACGGTTACTGTGGTGTTCAACATCTTTGCAAGGTGGTTGTGTTTGGTGATGGAGTTTTGATGCCGTGGGGTGTTGTTGACTAAATGAGTGTGCAGTCTACAATGTCTTGAAATTTATGTTTAGATACGAGGGCGATGAGATGTGTTCTTTCAGAATGAAATTGAAGTCTGAGTATGAGATAAGATGTGCAGTGTGAGAAAGGAACCCGCAGCTGAAATGATAAAGTATATGCCCCAGACAAAGAAACTCAAATTCGAAGACGATGATGCCGCCCTCCCGAGCTTGCCCTTATGCGTCAAACTGAGAGGCCGCTCTCTAGGAGCTGCATGTGATACAGTTGATGTATCAGACGAAGCCTCCCTTTTGCGTCCCACGGACCCGAATACGGGCATTTGGAGAACAGGTGCCCACTGCATGATGGAGTGTTTCCTTTACTGAATCCAGGGTTTTTTGGTCTCCCCCATTGTTTTCTTAGGCCAGTCATGGATCCAGCGCCCGTGAGGGTGATTCCCCGCAGACCCGGTAGATCCGGAATCAGTGAGCGAGGACAAAGGATTATGAGCCCAGCGACTCGGGTGGAAGAAGCTTATTTCAACCTCAGTGGAATGCCATTCCCAAAGTTCATGTGCACTTCAATACAGCCGGCCCTCAAGTGGCGCAATTGGTCGTGACTACGATCGGTGTTTCTCCAAGTGTGTTGGGCATTATGGGGCTCGGCGGAGCTGCGTAAGGTAGTCCCACGCGGGATGAACCAGTGGGTCTCGGACCCGGATGCGGATGCGGATACGGGGAGTATAGTGCATAGATTCCTTCGTCGAGCGAACTCCGGCATGCTATTCCATCGCCGTGATACGAATACCGATGAGCCCTTCTATAAGATTATGTCATGTTTTCTTGCCTTTCCAAGTGTCTGAAATGACGAGATGCACAAGTCTTTCGGGCCCTTTGCCTGGCCTCACCATTGGACCGCGGTTTGGTTGGCCTCCTGCAGAATCTTGGAAAAAGGGAGGGACGCAACTGTTGCTGATTCGCTTGTGTCATATCAGGACGCCTCACCTCATACATCTTGGTATGCAGCATACATGGTCAGGAAGTTGCTAAGGTGACTTGCTGCACGCGCTGCGTTTCGATACAATTGTTCGCTCATACAAGAAGCCTTGGGCGCCTGCCGTTGGCGCAAGGCTCGGCATCATGGATATCACAATACCAACACTTTGTAGTCACAATGTGCTCGTCAAAAACCGGTCGTTAAGTGTGTTTTCCTTGTCCCCTTACAACCATTTCAGAACAAATACTTTAAGCCACGATGGATAGGTCTGGCGAAGGTGGCGCTGCGGCAGTTGCTTGCGCCGAGAACATATCACTATTGCATCTTTTGAGCAAGTTTCATCACTACCCCCAGCGCAATCCGCCATCATTGAACCCTATTGAAGAAAAGGAGAGAACTCTGCAGTTCAGTAGAGAGCGAAGTTTATGCGGCGCCTTTGCGTTCTTGGCCAGCATCGATGGAAACCCGGACTTCGTTCCGGCTGTCTACATTGAAGAACGAACTGAACAACGCCGTTTAGAAATTGTGGTGGCCGTCAACAAAAAGAGCCCGAACAATGGTCAAGAAATCTTGCTGGATATCAAGCATGGATTCGAACAGATTTTCCAGCAATTAAAGGGTCTTGACGGCAAGTATTGATGTTATCCTTCTCAGGTGCTGGGGAGACATGAGCTTACTCGATGCTGAATAGATCCTAAGGAATCAAGATCCAAAGTCGAGGATGGGGTCTTCGAAGAGGTTGTAAGGATGTGCTACAATCGGATTCTCAAACGCATTCGCGAAGAGCCCGCAGCACGAGCTGGGAGATCGCAAGGGCGCCCAACGAGAAAACGACAGTCAATTGAGACGTTGCTCGAAACGCTCAGCATATACTTTACTCAGCCGAGCAACAGCATGGCACAGTCACAAGAGCTCTTGACAAGAGCTCGCGATATAACAAAGTCACTCGGAAGATGGAGAAGATACCAAGATCCTTCTGAGCTGAAGTGCTTGGTGGAAGATATATTCCAGCTGTCACTAGTCGACCACTTTGAACAGCTCGTCCACATGATCCCTCACACGGAAATGGCCCCAAGCTCGAAAACGAGCCTGTGCAATATGATCTCCAAGGTTGCGCGGTACAGAGAGGTCTCTCGACATATATACCGGACTGCAAAGAAGTACCCAATTGCTAGGTCCGCGGACGTGGTGACGGTCAACCTCACGAGCTTTGCGCAAGGAGCTTACAAACGGATGGGAGCATATGAAAGGGACCCAAAACTCACCACAGCTCTGTCAAGGAATGGAATCACGAAAGGCCCCGATCGGGTCCTCAGGGATGCCTGGTCACAAGAAAACGATCAGGATGCCAACGTTGTATTCGAAAAGCAGGCCAAGGATGTACTGAAGAACGCAAAGGTCCACGCTGAAGTTCAGCTGATATACCACTATCATCTCAAGAGCCGCCATTCAGACCTTCCTCCCAGAGTCATTCGATCCAGCAAAGACGCATGCTACCTCTGCAACGCCTTTATTGAAGCTGAAAAGACATTTTACACGTCCCGCTGCCATGGGAGGTTATACCCGTCATGGAAAATACCGCAAGTCACTAGCCGCCTCGACCTTGCTCAGAGGTTTAATGAGTTACTGAAAGGTAGAATAAGCAGTGCTTATAGCAATTTGGCTGGCTTCAAGGCCAATTGCCCAAAGGCAGATCCGGCGGAGAGCACGCTTTCGACATTGAATTGGTCGGTCTCGACTGAGGTAGACGAGCCATCAGTACCGACCGTTCCAAGTGAAATAGATGTCGTCATTGTGACTACTCAGAAAGAAACAGAGAATCAAGAAATGTCTCAAGATATCGAAGCACAAAATTATTCTGTTGAAAACAAGAATATGATTCAAGAGGAGTCGCAGGAAGGGAATCAGGACGGCCAACAGGAGTCAACATCAGTGATGAACGTACCCGACACTGAAGAGATTGCAAACAAAGGAAGTCAAGCAGACGAACCAGTAGAGATCAGCATACATATTGAACATGAAGAAGAAGAAGAAGAAGAGAGAGCAACTCCACAGGTACAGGCCGCCGAAGACAGCAAAGCCACGACTGTAGTTGGCCAAGATGATGAAGCTCGAAGCACAGAGGCCTCCCCGAGACGAAGGAACGCCTCACCAGTCCAAGAAGACCGTACTCCACGCATAAGTCCTGCTATTCGAATATCCGATAGCACCAGAATTCAGTCTCGAATTCCCGATCGGCGAAGTGAGCCCAAGAGAAAGCAACGTCCAATTCGGATTAGAACATCATATGCTGTTATCAGAAAAACGTACCGTCCTGAGGAAAGAACTCCATCCACCAAAAGTCCGGTGTACAATATTGAGAAGACAACTGTGTACTCAAATGACGGCAAGATCGGAAGCAAAAAGCGGACGTTTCCACCAGCTCGGGGAGGTGACACGATCTTGCAGGAGCGAATGCTTCCTGCCAGAATTAGGATTATGATGAACATCTTGGCCAATGTATGATGAGCACGGTGATACCTCATTTTTTTCAATTGCAATTTTCATTTGAGTTGAGACTATCTGCGTTGGCCTGCGTTGAACGGCTCAAGCAGTCCTTAGCCAAGGACTCTTGGCCTACACACTGAGCAAAGTTTGATTCCTAGAGAACAAAAGTCGGGCCATATCCATCCCCTCATTACCATGGCCAAACGAGCTGCATATGAAACAGCAAAGGTTCTCAAAAAACAAATCCAGTACGCATTCCCGTTCCCTCCCACGACAAAATCGTCCGAATACTCCAACATGTTACAAGTGAGACGAGTTCAACTCTTATAAAGGGCGGAGTTGGTTCATGTGAACCTTGACAACCTTCTCGGTGGTGAACAGCGCCACGGCACCATCAGGGCCGTCCTGCTGAGGCGCGATTGCCTTGGCCTTCCCCTTCGAGTTGACTCCGTTATCAGAAAAGAACATGTCCGCAACAGGTGCCTGGCTCTCAGACTGGCGACCGAGGGCCACATTGGGGTGTTCAGCTACGCCAGAGATCTCGGAGGTGTCAAGACCCGTGAGACTCTGCTCGTGAATCCAGCCCTGAGAGTTCGGGATGATGAACTTCTGGTGAATGACCTGGGTCTCCACCACATCCTGGTACTTCTGCTGCGCAATCCAAGCCTCGAGGTCGTAGAGCATGTAGTAGCGAGCTTGCTGCTGGATCATCGCATACATGGCATAGTCGAAGCCGTTGCGCGCATCCCAGAAGAGTGGATACATGCCGGTGCGAAGGAAGCGCAGAATGTGAGCAAAGAGATCTCCATCGTTGTCGAAGTGGAAGACGCCATCGCGGTACCAATCGCGGAAGTTGATGGAGAAGATATATTTGAACCAGGGGCTTCTCTCGAGAACATCCATAGAGCTGACGAAGCGGCGGCCACCAATCTCCAACTTGATCTGGCCTCTATAAAGAGGTGGCATGCCGAATCCAGCGGGGACAGTAGGAATTTCGGGGAAGTCACGGCCGACGAAGTTCTGGTTGGCACCCGGGGGCGAAGGCATAGTGCCTCGAGTGGTTCTAGTGAAGAGAGTGCGAGCAGGCGCAGCACCCGTGCCGAAGTTCACGTTGGTGCTGGATTCGCCATTGGAGTGGAGCTTGTTACCCACTTCGAAGTCGGTGACGGCGCGGGCTGCGGGTGCGTCAGAATACTGGCTTCCATCTGTGGACGTGGTGCTTCCGGCGATGCTCGGACCATAGGGGTTAACTCGGGGGTCATCTGAGAGAATCTCGGGATACTGGCGGGACCAAAGCGGGTTGGTGTAGTAGCCGGGATCTTTCTGAGGCTGGAAGAGGGTGGGCTTGCCGTTTTTGACCCAGATCTTGGGCTCAGCACTCTTGTCCCAGACTGTAGGCGAGAGAATAGAATTTGAGGCCGCTTTCATACCTCCAGTACCAGGCTTGATGGTCTTGTCCGAATCGTCCGAAACTCCGCTCTCATTGTCGCTATCGCCAGACTTGACGGAAGAGCCCGCGGCGAAGCGGACCTTCTTCTCACCTGGAGACTTATCGGAGACGTAAGTCTTCAGCGCGCTGAGAAGGGGATTAGGAGGAGGGGCCACTGCAGCAGGAGTGAAAGCCGTAGCTTCGAGCTTTCTAGCAATCTCCTCGTCGGTGTCGGTGATCTTGATCGCAGAACCGGGCTCTGGGTAAGAAGAGAGAGCGCAGTCATGATTGGCATGAGAGTTGCCCTTGAGCTTGCTCTGACTGTGCTTGTTCTGAGGTTCACTATTGTGGATGGTAGGGCCGGAGTATGTAGACGATGGCAGCAAAGGAGCCTCCTGATCATGGCGCTGGTTATGCTGGGCAAGCTGAGTAGAAGAAGGCGCCTGAGTGCTTGGCTTCGCAACAGCACTGTTCTTCTTCTCCGGGGATGGATTGTAAGAAAAAGCAGAGAGGAGCACAGCGTCAGCAGAGTCCCTGTCGACAATCTTGAAAGAGCTGGAAGCTCTCTTGTGGCGATGGATAGGCAACTTAGTCATGCGACTCGGAGACGGGTTCGAAATTGCTTCGTCGATAGTCAGTTTAGTACAAGGCTTCACTTCGAGGGTCTTACCTCGGATCTGATTCTTATTGGCGAAATCGATGGTGTCAATCTTGTCCGCCGAAGCCGCGGCGCCAGACTCATGCGCATCCTTGTCTTCGGTAGTCACAGAACGAGTCGTAACAATGGTGACGACAGAGTCGCGAGTACCATTCTCCTTGGGATCATCCTCGAGGTTAGCGGCAGAGTTCTGAAGATGATTTTCATTCTCACGTCGGTTGCTTGCGGTGGCCTTGGTAGGCGTGGCTTCGTCATGGGGGGCGGTCTTGTCGTCAGCGGCATCGTCAACCCGCTCGGGGCTGTGGCCAAACAGCGCAGAGAGACGGTCTCTACGGCTCTTCTTGCGACCGGAAGAGTCAGAGGAGGCAATTTGTTTGCCAGACAACTTTTTCTTCGACATCGTGGTTGCGAACGCGGGCTTGGGAGCTAGGGGAGGATTTCCGATCTTGACTGGGATGGAGCAAGTCTGCTAGTAGTCAAAACAATGTACGAAAAAGGAAGAAGAAAAACAATGGAAAGGAAGGAGAGATATGATTGTTGCCACTGACCTCGAAAATCTCCCTCGAGTAACGCGGGTCCGGCATGTGCTGCTGCTGGAACGCTGCAGTGGCAGAGTGAGGATGGACATCATCTGCCGCCGAGGCATCGCATCGCCAAGGCGACACACTGGTGCTTACATTCACCACCATCGCTGCTGGAGTGGGCGGTATCCGTGAGTCGAGTGTGAAAGAAAGCTCGTACAAGGATTCAGTCCCAAATCAAGGAAGTAGTAATGCGAAATCGAGTGGTGGCGTCTGTGATGTCTGTGATGGCCACGACAATCGCAAAATAGCCTCGAATCTAAACAATGGTCAATGGAACCCTTTGACGAAGGATTTGAATGTAAGATGAGTATCTGGGGCGTCTCGTCTCTTACCTCGAACAGGAAAATATGATTCATTTGTGTTAGGGACACAAATACCAACGATAACGATGAGAAGACTACCCCTGCGGATGAGAGGCTTGCAACCAGCTTCGTGTTTTCGAGGAAAGAATGAAAGGCTACGAACTTGAACTGAGGTGCGATGAGAAGGGATGAGTGAAGCGAAAAGAAAGAAGGGCAGCGAGTCTTGCAGGAAATATTCCTGTGGACAGAGCGATGTTATTGACGGGGGAAGGTGCGGCGAGTCTGGGTCGCTCTTGCCCCCGAAACTTTACTTCCCGTGGCACCTGCCTTTGCTACACTTGCTCCTTCCCACCGGATATTCTTATGCTAGATACGTATTCGGCTTATAAGATGGAATAAGAGAGAAGACTCATTGCCCTCATCCAGTGCGCTCCTCTACCTAGCAGCCACCCACCTGATTCAAGGTCAGATGGTATGGTACCTACCTATGTTGGTGTTGCCTCTCGATGTCGATAGATCACTGGAATACTGTCATCGTATTCGTAGACTCACATCAACTCAGAACCTGTTCTCATCACCAAATGTAGAGATACCCGCCACATCATGTAGCCGAGATCGACCATGGCAATGGAAGGAGTATATGCGTTTAAGTTACATTACTCCGTAAAATCCATCGAACTGCCCTTCACTACGTAAGGTATCAATTCTGGCATTAGTCAACTGTCTAAGAGGTATTTACGATTCGTTGGGTGCGCGTCTGCAGTGATCATTGTAAGTCTTCAGTGAATGCCATCTTCGTTCGCGAAAGCTTCATGGTCTGGTCCTTTTGGATCACGACTACGGATAGCATGTTTACGCCCGGTGTTGGGGGAACTACCAAAAAAATCAACGACACCTGGATGTCACTGACAAGAAATGACTATCAGGAAGACCTAGAACAGCTACACGCAAAAATTGTCTCGGCAGACACTCGAGCCGGTATATCAAGCATTGTGATTTCTCGTGATCCTGAACGACAGACCGTCCCGTCGAATTGGGTGATGATCTCGCGAGTCGCAACTAAGGTACATCGATACTGTCCGTTGTGACGTTCAGTGCCCCACACAGCTTCTCCAGATTTTTTTTCTTCCAGAACGCATTCGGAGTAGGGGGGTTGGCATTAACAATCCAGGGGGCGTGTACGTAAGCCGCATAGTCTCGGTGTAGATAGAGGGGTCCTCCAAAAAATTATTTTGCATTTCCATCGATCGCAACTTTTCGCAGTCGCAGTCCAGCCATACCGCACACAACCATGGCACCCTCCTCAACACCCAGTCAAGCCGAGCTGGACCGGCGGAGGGTAAGTCAATTCGATTCACATTGTCCTCGAGGTGCGATTCTCCCATACTGACCACTCCTTGCAGATAGTCGGTATCAATAAGGAAACTGTCACTGATGTGACTTCGACCGACTACCCGGGCACCTACGCCGGCGAGGACCACGCCTGGGACCTCGACCGTTTCGCCTCCAACTTCCGCGTCCAGTTCCACCACAATGCCCAGCACGAAGCCTCCTTCTCCCTCATCGGCGTCGACGCCTCCATCGCAAACGCCTTCCGCCGCACCCTCATCGCCGAGATCCCTACCATCGCCATCGAGAACGTCTACATTGAGAACAACACCTCGGTGATCCAGGACGAGGTCCTCGCCCACCGCCTCGGTCTCATCCCCTTCACCGGAAACCCCGAGGGCCTGCACAAGTTTCTAAAGTGGTACCGCAAGCCCGAGCAGGGCGGCAAGGGCTCCTTCGACTACAACACCGTCCAGCTGCGCCTGCGCATCGAGTGCACCCGCAACCCGGACGCCGCCCCCGGCGAGACGGACCCGGCAAAGGCCTTCCACCACGCGAGCGTCTACGCAAAGGACATTGAGTTCGTCCCCACCGGCCGCCAGGTCGAGTTCTTCTCCGGCGAGGATGCCATCCGCCCCGTCAACCCCGACATCCTCATCGCCAAGCTGCGGCCCGGCCAGTGCATCGAGCTCGACATGCACATGCACAAGGGCATCGGCTCCGACCACGCCAAATTCTCCCCCGTCGCTACCGCTTCGTACCGTCTCATGCCCACCATCACCATCACGCGGCCAATCCTCGGCCAGGACGCGGACAAGTTTGCTAAGTGCTTCCCCCAAGGCGTCATTGGCTTCGAAAAGGTCACAAAGAAGGAGGCCGCCGTTGCCGGCAGCGGATACGAGGGTCACGAGGGCGAGAAGAAGGCTGTGGTCAAGGACGCCATGAGAGATACAGTCAGTCGTGAGTGCTTGCGCCACCCCGAATTCGAGGGCAAGGTCAAGCTGGGCCGGGTGCGTGATCACTTTATCTTCTCCATTGAGAGCACAGGACAGTGGGACAGCGACGAATTGTTTTTGGAGTCGGTTAAGCAGTTCAAGACGAGGTGTATCCGTCTTGAGCAGCAGGTCATCAACATGGTTAGATGAAGCATCACTGCACATGTACCATACTTATAGATATCCCGTGTTTCTGGTTTTGCAAGGGCTGGCTGGCAATGGAAAGAAAGAAAAAAGTTCATAATGACACTCGGTTTTATTTGCTACATTCGTCTAGTTGCTTCTTTTGGTGCGAGTACACCTGATATGCCATGCCTTTTGACATTCCCAAAGACACCGTCCATGCTATTATCATCATCATCCCACGTAAATGCTGAGTATTTATCTATGCGGCCTTCTTGAACCGCAGGTAGAAGTTGAATTCCAGAGGGAAAGCAGGATCCGTGACAATAACATTTTGCCCATCTTCCAGCTCGAGCTCCTTGATGGTCTTTCCAAGGTTGGCCCGTGTTTTCTCCTCCAGGCTGGGCGGAAACTGCATGTACAAGGTCTTATTGGCGGCTCTGAATGAAGGCTTTTTCAATTGTGCCTCGGGACGGATGACAAACGAGTCCACCAGGTCTTGGAGTGTGCTGTCGGGGTCGACCTCGAGCGGCCGCGATTCCTGTCCACAGACGGGGCAGTCGTCTTTCTTCTCGTGCTTGAAGGTGTAGGTGTAGATGCTGTCATTTCCAGAATACATCATATAGTTTTCCTCCATTCCAAGCGTTGGCGCGGCCGAGCTGGCGAGCTTAAAGGCTTCATTGCAGCATGCTGCCGCAATGATGGCGTTTGTGGATGCGATGGCGGGAATGATGTTCTTGATGACTCCCTGGGTCAGGGCGTAAGTGACGCCTGTAATATTGAACTCTTGGGCACGCGTAAGAGCCTTTTGGTACAGCCAGGACACATGGGTAGTGTCGTCCTTGTCCAGCTTTGGAAACGGCTTCTCCTGGTCCCAGGCGATGACGTGTGCCCACTCAATGCAGTGCTCTGGTTGTCGGGGGATTGAGGCGATTGTGCAGAGAGGAACAGCGGCTCTCGGTGCGTGCATGTCCAGTTGGCATTCGATACAAGATGTAATCGAAGGTACGATGACTCGAGCCTGACCCTTAAAACCCTCTGTGCCCCCATCTATCATGGGAATCAATGAATCCGGGTCCTCGCCTTCTTCAGCAATCTGTACGAGGGTCGCATTGATCCACCTGCGGGCCTCGATGCTGTCCAATCCACATATGACGAACTGGAATTGTTTGTAGAAGTCTTGACCAAAATCTTGAATGGCGCAGTTATGGGCTGTAATGTTGACACCCTTGACACGACGCATGACGAACTGAGCCGCGACTTCAGCCTTGTACTTGCCGACGTCGGACTTTCTGAAGAGGAATTGCCGATTTAGGTTCGAGATGTCGATAGTATCTGGCCAAGCAAATGTCAGATCTTGAGTAGAGCGGCGAGACAGGGTACGGCTTACCCATGTCAATGACATGAATATCCTTGAACTTCGACATGGCCAAGTTCTTTAAAATCTCACATCCAAGACCTCCGGCGCCACTTGTATAATGTCAGTCGTAGTTATCGTGTTCGAGTAGGGGATCACCAACATTACCCTACACGATGTGTTAGTAGACAGCACCGACTCATTGGATCATGCAATACCATACAAGACCTTGATCTTGTCAAACTGTTCAAAAGCCTCCTCTGTTCCGGCCACATCAGGGTCGCTGAAGGGTCCTGGGGTCTTGCGAATGTTGTCGAGATAGGTCCTGTACCATGCTATGGTCAGCGATTGAGTGCGACAACTGACGGCTTGTAGCATGAGAGGCGAACCATCTCTTTGACTCATCGACTTGATGTGCCGCTACCGGGAAAGGTGCTTCGGTAGCCATCGTGAGGAGCGTTCGAATCGGATTGACTTGTAGGTGATGTTCGGTGTGATCACTTTGTTGTTTGTTCCTTGGGTTCTCAACCAGGGTGAGCTTCGGGAGGTGGAGGGGCCGACATGGCGATACCTACCTATATAGGGCCAGGTGAGCAGGTACCTTACCTTATGTCCGTGCCTGATAAGGCTTATCGGCAGAATTGTTATCGATAAGATGCCTGCCTCAATGGAAACCTTGCCTACCTTACCTACCTTACCTAACTAGGAACCTACCGACCTTGGGGCCTTCTATGGGGGTGTCTACAGTACAGTGGGGTGTGGAAAGACGACCCCACCGGTCCTTCACTTTTGGGCTTGGGTGTCTGTCCATCCATTCATAGAGGCAGTTGGGGGACATATTATTCCTAACCAACAGAACTCCCATCTGATATTGCAATCACAACTCGGAGCAATCAGCGAAAATTATTTCGACACTATTCTGGATTTTCGGCCTTTGAGGTGACAGTTTGAGAAAGCCCTTTTCATTTTCTCACGATACCATGCAAGGACCGTAGTCCACCACCAGAAAAGGGATTATCAAGCATGGACGACTTCTTTACCCCGGTCAGCACTACCTACCTCAAGGCAAGGCCAAACGAACCATTCTTGGAAGAAGCAGCCACAAGCAATAAGCCTCAACCACCGAAATCTGCTGCTGCCGAAACTCTTTCTGTAGAGAATGCTCTAGAGACTCTGAAGAACCAGCCAGGCTATGACAATCTGATTGGGGTCCTCAAGTCCCTCACTGATGGCAGTGTTGCTGCAACGGGATTCAGGCTTGCGACGCCCAGTCCCGAGGCTGCGCAAATTATTCAGTGCCTCGTCTCGGAGATTGTTCCCAACTACTGGCCTTTGCTCAAAGAAGATGCTTCTGGAGGATCTGGTATACAAGATGTCGATAGCCCCAGAGACGTCGAGTTGCTGCTTAGATGCTTGAGGAGTGTTACAGGTCTCAACGCCATCATCACCCGTATGAAGGCCTTGATCCAAGAGTCCAAGGCGAGCGCCAAGGATGTAAAGCGCCCAGATTTGAGTCTGAACCTGAACGTGCTACTCGAGGTCAGCTCAGCAGTATTGGGTGGGGACGACTACCTTGCTGCACTATGGGCGTCGAGCAGCGCTGGGCTAGAGTCTACGGCGAGAAGACGGCCGATGGCGAATGAGTTCATCGCACTGATAGCCGGTGGACGCCTTATTTCAGTTGCAGCCGAGGCAGATGCCATTGCTAACCCGGACAAAATCAAGAAGAATCAACTTTGGATCGCAGACGGGCAACAATACAGCAGGTGGCTGGGTCGAAGTGTCGGAGCGTGGGCGAGGGGTGGCAACTCGTCTGACGATGCGAAGCTATGTGCAGAGGCTTTCATACGATCACTTCGCCTGGGCTATTCTGGCAAGTACACCATCCTCTACGCCATCCCTTCGGTAGCTTGAGGAATGTCACTAACAGATTTGTAGATGCCCTGATGAACCAGTTTATCAGCGAACTTCTGTTAGGCCCTGAGGAAAGCCAAAACGCCTTCTTCAAGCTCTTTGGCCAATTCTCTCAACTGGAGCAGAAGCGGGTCCTCTTAGCTGTTCTCAAGCACTTGTCAGAGACATTTCTCAATAAGCTGGGCGATGTCGAACCTATGAAGCCGAACTCGGTTATATCCGCTGCGACTGGCATCATCGAGAGGATAGTGTCTAACGAAGAAAGCCGAAAGGCACATTTAATCTCTTGGTTGACCAGCTCAACTGGTGCCGGCCTGGGAGATGGCATAGGTATCAGGCGCGCAGCCATAGCAGCGCTTGCACAGGACAGAGAATGCGTCACTCAGGTATTTGAGAAGAGCCTTCACCAGTTCGGCGATCAGCTATACATTAAGCACTCTCCCATCATGCAGCAGCAAGGTTCGACTCTCTCACCTTTGTCACTCTCTAGCACTCACTGACTAGGACAAAGCCCATGCACAAGTTCTTCTCCTTAGCGCTAGTTATGTCAACAAGCTCTCACCCCTGAAGCTTAAGATGCTCATGCGATCTTCAAGCTACCTCAACACCGTGTCCAACCGGATCGGCGCCTCACAAGAGAGGGCTAGATTCTTGGGTATGGCAGTGGGCGAGGCCCTCTCGAGTCTGATCGACGGTGGTGACAAGAAACTGGACTTCAAAATGGAGGAAATGGCAACAGACGAGGCACAGTTCTACAAGGATCTCGTCAGAACGCTGGATAGTACAGGGCCTATCGATCAGTTGATCACCACCCCTGAGGTGGAGCAGAAGAGACAGCCACAACCGCCGGGACCCTCCCGCCGAAACCCAGCACCAAAACCCAAGCAACCAGCCGCGCCCTCAAAGTTCATCATACAAGAAGTCTCAGACTCCGAAAGCGAGGACGAGGACCTCATACCCTACGCCAAGCCCTCCGACGATGCAGAAGACTCAGACGAAGATGCCACGCTCGTCCGCCGCGACAAGCCAAGAGCTCCAGTCTACGTCCGCGATCTCATAACCTACCTCCGCGACACTGACAACTACGACAAGCAAAAACTGGCCCTCACCACAGCCCCGCCCCTGATCCGTCGCAAAGCGAACTTTGGCACGGAGGTCTCCTCCCATGCAGACGAGCTCGCCACGCTTCTCGTCGGCCTCCAGGACAAGTTCGAGATTGAAAACTTCAATGACCTCCGTCTTCAGGGCATGATAGCCATCGTCGCAGCACAGCCACAGAAGATGGGCCAATGGTTCGCAAAGACCTTCTTTGACGGCGACTACTCCATCTCGCAGCGTGCCGCGGTTCTCATCGTTCTCGGCCTCAGCGCGCGCGAGCTCGCCGGCTTCGACACCTCGGAATACGCTGCAGCCGCCTCGTTCCCCTCCAAACGCCTCCCGGAGAAGATGGAAGCGCTCTACCTCGACCCGTCCACCGCCCAAGCCCGCCTCGCCTCCTCGTCGAACCTTAAGGCCATTCCCGCCAACGCCCTCGACACCATCGCCGATTCTTTGACGTCTTCCTTCCTCGCCCCCATAGCCGCCAACGCAGCAGACGCAACAACGGGACCAGACGTCCTCAAGCTCTCGACCTTCGCCTCCCGCCTCCCTTCAAAGTCCACCAAGAAACCCGGCATCCGTTCCATCCCCAACACAACGGCCTCCCTGCTCGCCACCTCCTTCTTCTTCCCTTTGACGGCCCGCTTCCAACACGCCCTACGCTCCCACTCGGCACGCTCCGGTATCTTCATCCAGCCGTACCTCCTCTCCCTCTACCTAAAGACACTGGCCGTGCTCGTCCACGCCGCGGGACCCGCGACGCTGGCCCTCCCGCAGATGACGGCCGAGCTTTGGGATCTTCTGCTGGGTGTCCGCGCCCACGTCAACGGCGACGTACCCGGAACCCACGCGCTGCTGGTTGCGCTGGCGGCCATGCTCGAGGTCAATGAGGCGTCTGACATGCGGCGCTTGTGCGAGGCGCATCCGCGGGAGGTCGTCGAGACGCAGGAGTGGGTCAGTGGTGTCTTCAACGGCACGCGCGGTGACGATGGCGGGGAGGAGAACAATGTGAAGATGCTCTCTGCCGCGGTGCTCATCAAGCTGCAGGAGGCAACGGAGAAGTATCGGGCCCTGTTGCTGGGCGACATGATAGGGTTCTCATAGAGTACGATAGAGCAGGGAGATACGCTCTCAAAAGGAATGGATGTCATTTTTAAAAACGATATCTGACATGGGCCCTTCTCGTTCGAAGCAAACATTGCCCATGCCAACCTAGCATCCAACTTAGAGTAGTCATACATGTCCCTCGTCAACAATCCATACCCCTCTAACGCCGATGCTCCGTGAATACATAAGCAGGTCCTTTCCGTATTTTCATGCTGCTTTCCATGTATACAAGACAAAGCCAAACGTACCAAACCCATCAAGTGGATTCACCCATCAGGTCCTGTAGGTCCTGTCTTCCGCCCTTACGGACAGGTAGCGTTGACAGGTACTGGTTTGCGTGACTTAGATGCTCACCCAAACTCATCGCCATTCTCCTCAACTCTTCCTTCACAGCGTCTGCACTAGCTGAGCCTTGCATGACCTCCACAGACGGCGGCGCTGGTGGAGGAGGCAGCGGGATAGTGCCACTGTCCCGGTTCCCTACCGAGCGTGGGATACCCGGGGGCAGGGCTGGCTGGGCGGCCTGCTGTGGAGTCAGATATTCGGGATCAGAGTAGTCGGCACTGTTGACGCTGTTGAATGAGCGATGTGTGTTCAGTCGCAACCCGCCCTGGCCATTGGGCCGAACGGTAGCACCGGGCTCGGCTAGGTTGAGGTCGACGAGGCTTAGTTGATCATCGTCTTTGGGAGCGCGCGAGGAGAAGTCCGAGTCATCCGAAACATAGATTGACGGTTCTCGGTTCGATGATGGTACATATAGAGATGGTTCTCTATTCGATACTGGGACGTAGATGGAAGGTTCCCGGTTTGATGTGGGCACGTAAAGGGAGGCATGACGCTCCAGGTCGAAGGGGTTCGCCATTCCCATCTCTGAACCGCTGACAGATGCGACGTCCGAGTTTGCTGTTGAAGGACGAGTGAGCTCCGGCATGGGATCGGCCAAGCCCATGTCGAGGTCGATCAAGCTGCCGGTAGATACACGGTTATTCTGGTTACTGGGAGGCGGAACCATAAGTTCATCCAGATCTATCAAGCTCCCCGTGGACTCTCTGTTGTTCATCTGTGAGCCAGGCCGGGGAACCATTAAGTCGCCGCCATAGTTAGGAGCGGGGACAGGATCGGTCTGATGGTGGAACATTTGCGGGCGAGACGCAGAACTTGGTCCCGAATGGTCATCCCACGATGGCCTATCTTCGTGGAAGGGGCGATCTTCGTTAAAGGGAAACCTCGACATTTCCGGGTTTGCGGAAGCCGGAGGTGCCATGGAAGGGAACTTCCAGTCCTGTGTCCTTCTATTCGGATTCAGATCTGCAGGGTCACTCGATGGTGCTTTGCTGAAGTCTGGCTCGTCGCCCATATGATAATCGACAGACACGCGCGGTGCGCCGGCTCTGATGGTGTTCATATCCACAAAGTTGGATAGATCACCACCGTGCAGTGAAGCGTCGAGATCGATGAGTGATTCTCTCACTGCTGTTGACTGGAGCGAGTCGTCTCGTAGTGGAAGATCTGAAGTTGGCGGAGGGATCGGTCTGCCATAGTAGGCTCGAGAGTTGTCTTCGTAATTAGAAATAGTGTTTGGGTCAAACACCTTTTCCAAGGGAGCTTTCATGGCAGCAAGTTGTTGTGGTGGCGGTCTCCGCCGCGATTTCGGCTTGGATCGAGACATGTCATCCAGAAGCATAGGGTCGAATTCCACGTTTGAGCCATACACATCGTAGACTGCCTGAGCGTCCGTATTTTGGAAGACTTGTTGGTCGAATGCCATCGTTGTGCTAAAGTTCCATTCGTCGTTGGCCATCGCAGTGGATGAAAAGTCGGACTCATCCATGCCAGACATGCCCTGGGCTCCTCCCGGAGCAAAGAGTGATTTACGGCTGCCACCTTGTGACTCCCAAAGCTTGAATCCTCTGACTAGTAATGCCAGTGATGCTGCTGGGTATTCTTGGGCCGAGTTGGCGATGTAAGGGTGGTTCTGTACCTCTTCGATTGTTGGTCGCTTCGTCGGATCCTCTTCTAAGCAGTAGGCAACTAGGTGCTTTAGTCGGTCGGAGTACTGATCGCCCTCCAATCGAGGCGTGTGTGCCTTGATGTAATTTCCAAGCTGATAAACGTCGACACCAGCCATGACGTTTGGTGGTAAGCCGGAGGCAATCTCAAAAACCATGGAGCCGAATGCCCAGATATCCACCTCTGTTCCATAGGATGTTGACTGATCGAAAAGTTCCGGGGCCATCCAGTGAGGGGTTCCGATGAAGGTTGATCGTTTATCGAATTTCGTCTCAATAACACCTGCCACTCCGAAATCGCAAAGTTGCACTCCACCAGCCTCGGTGACCAGAACATTGGCGCACTTGATGTCGCGATGAATGATGCCTTGCCGATGAACCCAGAAGACAGCTTCAGAGACCTCTCTGAGGATTGGAATAATCCACTTCTCTTGCAGGCCACCGGGAGCGGTCGGCTTCATGAGTGTAGCCACACTTCCTCCGGCGCAGTATTCCGTGATCATCCACATAGATTGGCCGACAGGCAATGCGTCGATGACATGATTGATGTTCCTTGCTCCGCTGTCGCTTAGAAGCTTCAGCGCATTGACTTCAGCCAAAAATTCCTTGAAGGTGTCTGCAAGCTTCGGGTTGACGGTGTCGCTTTCTTCAATGTCGATGATTTTGACCGCCACAAGCATACTGGTGTTGATGTCGGTTGCTTTGTAGACACGACCAAAACTTCCCTTGCCAATCAATTCATTGAGAAGATATGGCGGCTTGTCCTGTCCTGCTTTGGCCACCTCATCGTCCACCGCAGCTTGCATCTTTTTCGCATCTTCTAGGGCCTTCTGCTTCGTCACCGAGAAGTCGGGGCCTCTGACTTGGAGTGACATCTTGGGTGAGTTGTGACCGTTAAGGACGGCCTGAAAAGCTGCGTGTCTCTTCCTCAAGTCGATAAAAACAAAAATTGCAATCAAGCAGCGGTCGAACAGAAACAGATCAGTCCCCTGTGCATTCAATGCTGAGGTTGCCGATTAGGGCCAGATGTTATGAGAAGTTGCAGTATTCATCGAGGTTGGGTTGTACGCATACTGCAATCTGATACGTCCAAGTTCGGGTCAAACACAGGGGGTGAGGTTGCGAGCACGGTGAAAGTGGCAGGTACTGGAGTTATTTCCAGCCAATCACTGTTAGCATACAGTAATTTATCATATGCAACTAAGCTATTTCGCAACAAAGCGGTGTATCGATATAACCATCTCAATCACAGCAGAAGGATTCATTGTCCTCTCACTTCATCATCAAGTCGCTCTCGTAAGTTCAAGCAACACTTGCTTCCGTACAAGAGTACTAATTGGTATCGCCGTGTAAGGTACTTGCTTGTGTATTTGTATGCAGCTGGCCTCGAAGTGGTAGAACATCTTTCCCGACTTACACCTCACAACCACCCCGACAACCAGCCAGTTTTCTTGGCCCCATTCTTGCCCTCAACTTTCCCCTCAGGCTTCACCTCCGTCTCATTTGTTCTTGTCTTGTATGCCCTGGGACTCTCAAAATCACTTGCCTTGCCATTCCAAATTCCAAGCTTCTTTGACTTAGCCCTGGCCTCGGCAGCTTTGTATGCCTTTTCAGCCCCTCCCCATTCGACTCCCGTTTTCGCTTCATATGTCGTTGCCAACCCGAGCTTCAGCATTTCTAGACCGACGTCCTTCTTGAACAGAAACGGTCTGACGTATACTGTCGCAACAACGCGTTCATATTGATCGCGCCTGTGAATCCGAGCCCAGACACGTTTGTTCTGTATGTAGACTCTCAGCCATTGCAGCGCTTCTGCCGCACCTGGCTGCCCCGGCCGGCCAAAGTGTGCGCCCTCGGGAGCATCAATTCCAGCCATCCGTATCGGTATCTGTGCTGAGTCTCAGAACTAGCTTCTCCGTCCTCTCAGAGTTGCACTTACTGTCTTTCCCTTGAGTGCGGCTCTGGTGTTGGGGACCTTCCTCAGCCAATCCCAGCCTGCCAGTCTGCCACCTGGTGTGTGGAACAGGTGAAAGTTATCGCCATCTCCCACACTGGTCACTCGGCCCAGAAGAGTCCTCTTTCTGAAAAGCTCTGGCTGGATGTGATTTGTTGTGGGGAACCTCCGCAGCCGGGTTTGATAAAACATGAAAGCTGCCAGAGATGCGACGGATGTCAGGAAAACGGGGGCCCACTCTCTAGCAGCCTGCAATGGCGGCGCAGGTTGTGGCAGCAGGTCGTTCCATGATGTGGGTAAGACGCGCGCATCATCTTCTGACTTGCTCGGTGTAGACGGTTTTCCTGAGCTGGAAGAGCTGAACGGCCATGGCATTTTCGAGGACTCCTAGTGGAGTTCTGAACCTACACACGTTCACCGGCGGTGAGAAATAGACCGAGCGAGTGTCTAAGGTAGAGCTTCTGATCAGCTTATTAAGTTTGCGCCACCTATGAAAGAGAGGCCAAAATGTGGGAGGATCTTGATCGAATCATCATTGACTCCAAGAATGCTAGGCATTGATGTCTTGTGCAAACGCAATGCAAGTTGAATTGAGAAAACAGCTACTTACCTCGTTTGATACTGGCTGCAGCTTGAGACTAGTTTGTGAGAGAGCTGCAACTCAATTGAATCTACATCCATGTAACATAAGCCGTGTGCGATACAGTATGTACTGTATTCCAAACACTGTTGCGCACCTCCAAGGGCTGCGGCAAAACCGTGCTCCGCTGAGCCAATCAGCGAAGGCCCATTTTGAATCGATGCGTTCGAGCTTTCGGGACATGACGGCCACACTACACACTTTCGAAGGCGAATCCCCTCTATCCAACCTAGCCGGCCCTTAGCCATTGGCATAATAAAGGAGGCTCAATTGGAGGCAGCATATCTCCTTGACCTCTTTTGCAGCCGTCTCTCCACTCTACAATCGCCATGTCAGGCATCTACCGACTTGCTGGCCACAGCGCCAAGAGGTTATGTCTGCGCCCGGCAGCAGTCACCTCCTTCGCCGCCCGCCCGTTCTCGACGACCTCCCTGCGCCGATACGCCGATGCCGCCCCCGAATACCAAGGAACGCGCCTCACTCCTGTCTCGACCGACTTCTCTCGCGCCGAGGACCACTACAGCTTGACGCCGCCGAAGGACCAGGACACGACACCTGAGGAATCTGTCGAGGACCGAAAGATCCGCCACTACACCGTCAACTTCGGTCCCCAGCATCCCGCCGCCCACGGTGTGTTGCGTCTGATTCTCGAGCTCAATGGCGAAGAGATCATCAGAGCCGATCCTCACGTCGGCCTGCTTCACAGAGGTACAGAGAAGCTTTGCGAGTACAAGACGTACCTCCAGGCCCTCCCCTACTTCGACCGTCTCGACTACGTTTCCATGATGACGAACGAGCAATGTTTCGCCCTTGCCGTTGAGAAGCTTCTCAACGTCGAGATTCCCGACCGCGCCAAGTGGATTCGTACCCTGTTCGGCGAGATCACCCGTATTCTGAACCATCTGATGTCCGTTCTGTCACACGCTATGGATGTTGGTGCTTTGACGCCTTTCCTGTGGGGTTTCGAGGAGCGTGAGAAGCTCATGGTAAGTTGGGAGAAATGACGAAGCCGATTGTGCGAATTCCGGCTAACCCGCGTGTCTATCAGGAATTCTACGAGCGTGTCTCCGGTGCCCGTCTCCACGCCGCCTATGTCCGTCCCGGTGGTGTCCACCAGGACATCCCGGTCGGTCTTCTTGACGATATTTACCAATGGGCTACCCAGTTCGGTGACCGCATTGACGAGACCGAAGAGATGTTGACGGACAACCGTATCTGGATCCAGCGTCTTCAGGGTGTTGGTGTGGTCTCTGCCGCCGAGGCTCTCAACCTGTCATTCACCGGTGTTATGCTGCGTGGTTCCGGTGTCCCCTGGGATATCCGCAAGAGCCAGCCTTACGATGCCTACGGCGAGGTTGAGTTCGACGTGCCCGTCGGTGTCCGCGGTGACTGCTACGACAGATACCTTTGCCGTATGGAGGAGTTCAGACAGTCCCTGCGCATCATCCACCAGTGCCTCAACAAGATGCCTGCTGGTCCCGTCCGCGTCGAGGACTACAAGATCTCGCCCCCTCCCCGTGCTGCCATGAAAGAGAACATGGAGGCCCTTATCCACCACTTCCTTCTCTACACCAAGGGTTACACTGTCCCCCCTGGCGAGACCTACTCCGCCATCGAGGCCCCGAAGGGTGAGATGGGTGTCTTCGTCGTCAGTGACGGCAGCGAGAGACCCTACCGCGTCCACATCAGAGCCCCTGGTTTCGCTCACTTGGGCGGTTTCGACCACGTTTCCAAGGGCCACATGCTTGCTGACGCTGTGGCGGTTATCGGTACTATGGATTTGGTGTTCGGTGAGTTCATTCCTTTTGATAATGCCACAATAATGCAGGTGCTAACTATTACCCCAGGTGAGGTTGATCGGTAAAGGGTGTATCAGAGGATGGATATCAAAATGACTTTGAGGAACTTCTTTCCTTTTGTGTACTTGTAGAGTGAAGAGACAGAGCGCCGACGTATATACCGCATTGTTCTCTTTTCTAGAAGAATTTCGTACAGACCATGGCATGCAAAATGTCTCTAGTCTACGTTCACTGAATAAGCTTATTTATGAAAACCTCGGTCAGGTGTGTGGCATTGGCCATTGATTTGATATTTAGACTAAAGATACAAATGGCCTGACTACGCAGACCAGGCTTTTTTAGGTTGATAGTACAGCTTTTCGGGGTTGGAATACATAGAGTACAACTCTAGAAGAGCTTGGCGCCAGTGGTTGAGGCTTGGTCCATGAAGAACTTCTTCAAGGGGCCGAGAGCATTCACCGCGCTAAGACCAAGAGATCGCAATGGAACAAGAGGCCCGCTCTCCACAGAGTATAGCTTGTGAAGTTTGTCGCATACGCCCAGTACAATATGATTCGCAACGTAGCGCTCCGCATTGTACGCCTCGAGGGAAAGTGTCGTTCCTAGGTCCTGGCCAGTAGAAACGGCTGTCTCAATGGTCTTGACCAAACTTTGGACGTCCCCTTGACCCTGGTTCAGGCCTTGTCCAGCCAGGGGGTGGATGGTGTGTGCCGCGTCGCCAACGAGGGCAATGCGCTCGGCGGTATAAGTGTCTGCGTGACGCATCTTGAGCGGGAAAGAGGCAACGGTGCCCTCCTGAACTCCAACGACCTGCTGAGGAATCGCCCGGTGATCGAAAGGAGTATGCTCCAGTCTCCAGGCAAGCTCCTCAGACTGACCAGATTCCTGCTTGTGCATAAATTCCAGGTCGACGGGACTTAGTCGGAAGGCAGCGTTGACCATGGAGATGAAGTCTTTCGGCGACAGGCTTTTCAGAAATGCGGCGTTTGCAGATGTTGTTGACCACACCAGCGTCGAGTAGTTCCCAGGCATCGGCAACATTGCCACAGGGCCAGTAGGCAAGAAGCGCTGGTACGCGATCTTGTTGTGTTCCCCGCCCCATCCCTCGCCCTCCAACTGGAGCGTCGCAACAACGCCATGTCTGCCATAGTCCCAGCCCTGCGCCTTGATACCGGCAAAGGTCCTCACAGGGCTATTTGCGCCGTCAGCTCCGACCAGCAGTCTTGCGTGGAGCTGCTTTCCGCCTGACAAATGAACAACAGGCCACTGCGTCAAGTCCAGGTCCTCCGTTTCCTCTCCGAAGCTGATGTTCTCGACCTTTGCGTTTTCGAATACCGAGACTCCACCAAGCTCCTCCAGACGGCTCAAGAGACCGGAGGTCAAGTTGAGGTTCTCGCACATGTATGCAATTGTCTTGCCCGGCGCCGAACCCGCCGGCCAGTCGAATTCGATTCTCGCGCCACTAACACCGTCCCAAACCTGCATTTCATTGTAGTCTTGGACGCGATCGCGCTTGATGTGGCTCCAGGCTCCAATTGTGTTGAGGTATTGTGCTGAGGTCGGGGTGAGGGAGCTGCATCGATTCGAGAACTTGTCGGCCGGGAGGTTCCACGCGCGAATCTTAGAGAGATCTTGAGCTTCGACGAGTGCTACCCTGAGACGGGATGTGACTGGGTTAGCCCCTATAATATGTTAGTCCCTCTCTATGTACCCATGAAATTGCGACTGTAGCATACGAAGAGCGCTCAGAAGACTCAAGCCTGCCGGTCCACCTCCCACGCAAACGACATCATAGATGTCTGGCTCGGATGCTGAGGATGTTGCGCCTACGCTCGCATAGGACCGGCAAGCCTGGGTCTGAATTTTACGTGTACAAGACCTGCAGACCGACCGGTTTCTGGCCAAGAGGACCCTGGTGGTCGCCATTTTGTCTGAGCCGTCAAGAGGCGGGTTTTTGAGGGGTTCGCTGAGATTGGTATCACATGGAACGAACCATCAGTCGAAATGATGGTCAAGCTCGAAAGAATTCGCCACACCCAGCCACATTTCTGTTCGAGCTTGAGTGTGGCTGAGGCAGGACCCCTCGAGTCCGTGCTTGCTCTTTCCCCCCTGCTCTTACCTCGGAGTCTGGAAGGACTGGAAACTTTGGAAAGGTCATCCCCTGTCACTTCCCTAGTCGCCCCCCACACTAGTTGTTTTTTCCACATGACCTTTGCTGTTGCCACAGCACCCAGAAGCGACAGGATGCTCCTACTTGTTGCGTCAGTGGGCTCCCGCCCATGTCTTTCATCCATCCCGTCCGACGTTATCAACATCTGTCCACTGGGCGCATCCTTTGCACAACTTTGCACCTTACACCCCATCGCTCAGACCTTGGTGCATCTGCCACGGCCGCAGAAAGCAAGGCCCAAATCCTATGTGCAACTGCATTTTGTATGCGCCAGTCACTCCTTCCTTGCCTGCTCTATCCCTCAAGGTTTCATACTGCAGGGCTTCAAAGGCTGCCTTGTGAGCTTCCTTTGACGTCTTGTCGCAAAGTGTCCAGGCTCTGATACCGTCATTCAGCACCAACCTTTCTTTGATTGCAATTTCCGGGTTTCTTTGCTTATACTCTCTGCTTTCTCTGCAAACAACCAATTTTCGACGGCATCTCCAACTGCTTCAACATGGACGACTACGAATACCTTCAGCCTGGGTTCGACCCCAAGTCACTGACAGTTCCTCGGCTCCGCTCGATCCTCGTCGCGCACGACATCCAGTACCCCGCAACAGCGAAAAAGCCCCAGCTCATCCAGTTGTTCGAAGAGCAGGTTGTGCCTCAAGCCAAAAAGATTCTGGCGAAACAAGCCAAGGCCAAAAGATCAAGCTACGGCATTGTCGATGCTGGGAGCTCTCAGGACACTGACGACTTCGATAACGACTACGACCTTGCTCCTCCTCCGCCGAGGGTGACGAGATCGAGATCGCCGCGCAAAGCATCTGCTCGGATCAGAAGTGAGGAATATGAGCAAGAAGTGCCGGCTCCAGTCAGCCCGACAAAGCGGAAGGTCCGAGCTGCGAGCCGACAATTGCCAGAGCCTGAACCTGAACCTTACATCGAGCCTTACACCGAACCTGAGCCGCCCAAGTCTGTTCGCAAGCGAGCTGTCACTCCCAAGATTCCGAAGATCAAGCAGGAAGAGTCCGAGGAGGATTTCTTCAACCGTAGAGAGTCACAGTACTTCTCTACAGAGAACCCCTTCCAGAGTGGGAGCCCAGCAACGCAGCTCATCACAAGCCCCACTGGACGAAGAAAGACCACTGGCCTAGATTTCGCAAATGGCAAATCTGAAAGTAGCCCTCGACGACGAACGGATGGTCACTACGCCGAGGACCGCCCCAAATCGTCGAGAAAGTCCCATGCCTTCCAGGTTCCTGTCAGCGATCTTCTTCGCGAGCAGACACCCGAACCTCAAGAGTTTGAGGTTGAGGCTGGGGAAGAGTTCACCCCTGATGCACAGTTCGAGATGGAACAAGAGATGGCTGCCGGTGGTGAAAGAGCCCTAGCTCCGCGGCCTGCGTCACCTCCACGTCCGAGACGTAGTCTCGCCAAACCTTTTTGGGCTCTTGCGATCTCCCTGTTCGGAGCGTACGGTGCGTGGTATCGACAGGAGAAGGTTGCTGTTGGCTACTGCGGACTCGGTCGACCTGCCACGCAAATCATCCCTCCTGAGGTCGCAGTTCCCGATTGGGCAGTGCAGCTTGCAGAGCCCCAGTGCGAGCCTTGCCCACAGCACGCTTACTGCTACGAAGATTTCACTGTTCGCTGCGAGCCTGACTTCATTTTGAAGCCTCACCCTCTGGCTTTGGGCGGTTTGGTTCCACTTCCACCCACATGTGAGCCGGACGGCGAAAAGGTCAGAAGAGTGAAGGCTGTGGCGGACAAGGCGGTCGAGGAACTAAGAGAGCGCCGCGCGCAATTCGAATGTGGAGATTCCACTGTAGATGCTGGTCAGGCGCCAGCGTCACCATCCATTGCAGAAGAGGAGCTGAAGGCTGCGATTAGTGCAAAGCGGAGCAAGAAGATGAACAAGCAAGAGTTTGACGACCTTTGGGTCGCCGCGATCGGAGAAGTCAAGGGTAGAGAGGAAGTCGAAGTGGCACCGTAAGTCCTCATACTTCTTTCCTTTGTCAGAGTCCTGTCCAGAATCCCCTTTCGCTCGTATATCAGTATCGTCAAATCACCATTCTGACCAGTGTACTAACCAGATCGGATGTGCCCGAAGTAGAAAGGCCAATTCCACCTCAATTTCAGACGCCTACCTCTCGTCTACCTCTCTCGCTCGGTTACCGATCGGCTGCACCCTCAAGCGCTCAGTCAGACTCGGCCTGGCAAGACATCGACTCTCAATTGGATCTGTGATTCTGTTGATTTCAGCTTACTTTTATGTCCGGCGGAAGTACAGGTCTCACAAGGCGACTGTGGCGCAGGTTCCTGCGTTGGTAGACCTTGTTTTATCAAGACTGGCAACACAAAAGGAGCTCGGCGAGGAAGACATTGATGACCCTTGGCTCTTCCTACCGAACCTCCGCGACGACGTGCTTCGTTCGGTCCACTCGCTCGGAGAGAGAGACCGAATTTGGATAAAGGTCAAGGCGGTGGTTGAGCAAAACAGCAACGTGCGGACCAGCCAGAGAGAGGGAAGGAGCGGCGAAGTTGGTCGCGCGTGGGAGTGGATTGGACCGATTGCAGGGGACAGTGCCAGACGGCGCAAGAGGGGACGTATTTCCTATGGAGCGGATGTCAAGACAGAAGATACCCCGGGGACGTCAGAGGACAAGGCTGCTGCTCATTCAAAATGGGATGAGCCACGGCCTATCTATTGAGCTGTGTGTGTGTGTCGATGGAGATGCACTGTCGACCAGTCATCATACCTTTCCTAGTCGCCATCACGCGTAATAATTTTCTTTGTTAGAACGGATTCGACGCAACGAGGAGGCTCTGGTGATTTCCCCCCTCTCAACACCTTGCTCATGAGCTAGGACGGAAAGGCGTTCAGGAATGCTGTACAGCGTACGGATATGAGGGACAGAATCACGGTTTCGTAGGATGACACGGTGATAGTTTCATACCCCGAGATTGAACATACTTCTTACCTTTTTCATGATTATCCTGATGTGTTGTGATTTTTTTTTTTTTATAATTGCTGGCCAATTTCGCGCGTGGAAGTGTTTGGTCAATTGGTTGCCATCACGTTTTGAGTCGTTGCTATGCTCGGGCGGAGGATGTCGGAGAGATCGGATTTGCGAGCGGAGGTGTTGGTGCAGCCAACAACAACGGTTAAGGACACCCGGGGAGATGGGGGAAAAAAAGCCTTGGCGTTCAACACGCCATCCTAGATAGCTCTGTAGAAGCCTCAAATACAATGTTGAAGGTCGTTGAATCAATTGTCGAGTAAAATAAGCTTTTTTCCTAATTAAACACTTACACGACACATGGGCGAGTGATGGTCCAGTTTCGTTCTTCTCTCAAGTTCTTGAATTTGGCTAATGCACAGGGTGTTTATTGACACGCAAGGGGAACAGGACCCCTTGGACAAAGGAAAGCTTCTCGCTCAGACTCTAGTAAGGGTGGGGAATCTATTGGGCCTTGGAGGAGACGATCTCTGTTGCAAAGGTAATGAATGTTAGCAAGAAGGAATTGATTGATAGCTTGGGTGGAGATCCTCGGGGAGAGGACCATCCGATGACGGAGGTTTTTGGTGAAGGAAAATTGAGCACGTACTCTCGACATCAGCAATGCTCTGCTGGAGGATCTGCTGGAGGACCTTGGGGTTCTCGAGCTCCTTGGTGACCTTGGCGATGATGGTCTCGGCGAGCTCCTTCTGCTGGCGAGCCTTGACCTGGCCCTCGTAGCGGACCCAGGAGTCGAGGACGGCCTTGGCCTCGGCGGCCAGGGCGGTCTTCTGCTGGTGCTCGTAGGCCTGAGCCTCAAGCTGAGCAGTCTCCTATTAAATGAACATGTCAGCTGCTGTTCTGTAATAATTCTTTTGATGGTGCTCCACGGCTGTGCCAATTATTCCGTCCGACCGAGCTCGTTCCGAAGTAGCCTCCTTTTCCATTGATTACATCATAAAGAGTCGTACCTTGGAAACGGCGAAAAGGGACTTGGTAATGTCAACGACACCGGACATCTGCTGGACGTCCTCGATGCGTCCCTTGACGGCCTGGGTGTGGTCGGCACGGGCGGAGTTGAGGATGCCCTTGATCTTGTCGGCCTGGCCCTGAGCCCACTCGCTGTACATCGGGCCTCCGTACTTGATCAGACCGCCCCAGACGGCGAGCAGGCAGAAGGCGACGACGGTCTCCTCGTTGACGACATAGTACTCGTTGCTGATGGCGTAGACGCTGAGGGCGGCGGACGAGGAGAGGATGGCGGTCTTGGAGAGGAGCGAGTTGCCGGGGAGGGCGTCGACGATGGACTGGGCCTTCTTCTTGGGGTCCTCGGCGGGAACGTTGGAGGCGTTGCGGGCACCGGCGATCGAGGCCGAGATGGCGGGCAGAGTGCGGCGGGCCAGGGTCGGCCTGAGGAGGTTCGCGCCTGTTCGAGAAGGGAGGGGAGAGCCTGCGCGTTAGCCACCACGTTTACGTTTGTCTGCTGTCGTCGAGCAAGCCAATTGACACGCCGAAGCTTCGAGGGATGTGTCTGGACGTACCGACAGCGCTTCGAGCCAAGCGGGACGCCATTGTGTGATGATTGGGGGGGTTGCGGGTATTATGGGTTTGAGGTCATTCGGAGCTGCTCGAGGTGAGGTTAGATTTTGTCTACGGGTACCGCTTACTCCCGAGACGGCTATGATTTCGTCACGTGATGTGGCGGAAGCAGTGGCTGCGGGAATTTGGGGGGAGACTTGGGACAGGACGACCGACCGGCGCTTGGGCTTCCAAGTTCCATTCATCCAAGTTGAAGTGGGACCTCGGCGCATGGAAGTACATTGGTACCTCGATGAAAATTCCCATCTCATCTGGGACCCGCTGTAAATTTGAATTCGGTTTTCACGACTGCGACGACTGATATCAACATCTGAAGCTCAGCTCATCATAAAATTAACGCCAAAAAAAGAAGGGGAAATGCCTGCCAAAGTCTCGGCCGACGGCCTGAAGAGGAAAAGAGTTCCCACGAAGGAGAAGTCAAAGAAGCGCGCCAAATCGGAATCCGAGTCCGAATCTGAAGCAGAGAGCGATGAGAGCAACGACCCTCAGGCTGAGATTCTACTGCTCGAGAATGAGATTTTGGAATCCAAGAAGCACTACAACAACATCACAAAACTGACCCAGATCGCTAGCACTCGAGAGGATGAGCCCGAGGCCGCGACACTGGCCTGTGTGGCCCTGTGCAGGGTTTTTGTGAGATTGCTCTCGGCGGGAGCATTCGCCTTTAGGCCAGGACAGGCTGAGAAGGAGAAGGTGGTGGTGCAATGGTTGAGAGAGCGGTACCTCGAGTACAAGGGCGTGCTTGCTTCGCTTCTAGAGGAGGAAGATCTGGCGTCGACTGCGTTGACGCTGGCTATGAGGTGCCTCAAGGCCGAGGCTCAGCACTTCACCGAGAAGGAGGAGTACACATTCCCTCACGCCTTCATTGAGCAAATTGTGAGGGGGCTGTTGGCTTCAGACAGTGATGATGTTCGTGTCGAGTTTGTCGAGAAATATCTGACAGAATACGACGACATTCGCTTCTTCACACTAAAGGCCGTGAAGTATGATACCGGAGCACGCGAGACGTTTTGGGTTCACAAAACTAACGACTCACAGATCCATCGCCGAGAACCCTGGGTCTTTGCCCAAGGTGGAGGTGTTTGATGACGCTTTCGAGCTACTCTCAAACATTGGGGACGTGCCGAAAGAATTAGGAAACTTCTACGCCGAAAAGCCCAAGAAGAAGTCGCACAACGTCAACTCTGTGCACCAGCACAAGAAGCAGGGCCAAGACGCCTGGCTGGCGGTTCTGAGGCTGGCGACGACGAGGGAGCAGCGGAAGCAGATTCTGGACGTCATGTCCAAGGAGATTGCCCCGTGGTTCATCCGCCCAGAGTTGCTCGCCGATTTCCTGACGGATTCCTACGACGCGGGCGGCTCCATCTCGCTGCTTGCGCTTTCCGGTGTCTTTTACCTCATCCAGGAACGCAACCTCGACTACCCGTCATTCTACACCAAGCTCTACTCGCTCCTGGACCGTGACATCCTTCACTCCAAGTACCGCTCGAAATTCTTCCGGTTGATGGACACCTTCCTCAACTCAACCCATTTGCCTGCAGTGCTGGTGGCGAGTTTCATCAAGAGGCTGGCACGGCTGAGCCTCAACGCTCCCCCGAGCGCTATCGTCTTCATCGTGCCCTGGATGTACAACATTCTCAAGAGGCACCCTCTATGCACGTTCATGCTCCACAGGGAAACGAGAGACCCGGCGATCAAGGCTCTCATGGAGACGCAGGGCGTGGAAGACCCGTTCCTGGCAGACGAGGCCGATCCCATGGAAACGCACGCCATTGACAGCTGTCTATGGGAGATTGTGCAGCTGCAGTCGCACTACCATCCCAACGTGGCGACGATTGCCAAGATCATGTCAGAGCAGTTTACCAAGCAGTCCTACAACATTGAGGACTTCCTCGACCACTCATACAGCAGTGTAAGTTGCCTCACAAGAGACCCAGATAGACCATTACAAGAACCTCCGGCTAACAATTGATATAGTTGCTCGAAGCCGAGATGGGCAAGCAGGTCAGAAAGCCACCCGTGATCGAGTTCCAGATCCCCAAGAAGGTGTTTCTTCCAAACGAGCCAGAGTCCGGAGTTCAAGATAGTCTCGTGGCGAAGCTGTGGAACTTCCAGTAAGATCCTATAATGAGGAGGATGGGCATGAGGTGGCAGGAGAGATGCCATCCAGGCCAACAGACGGTACTTCCCTTGTACGAAGAAAAGATTGGTATTTCTTGATATCCGGGCGCGGCATGGAGGCATGGATGGTTCTTGAAAAGTTTAGACATCACGGGTAGACATTGTTTGCTATCAAAACAAGGCGCTCATTGGGCTTCAGCATCGTGGAGGTTTTGTGAGCCTCATCACTTTTTCCATTATGTAAACGATTCCGCTTGCGACGAGCGGGTGTGCAGTGGCATATGGAGATTTGGCAATCGTGAGTGGATAGCCGACTCTATCTACTACCGATAACATGCATGAAGGGGCGTATTTCGTGGTTGATATGATCTGATATAGGTGGTCGAACAGTAAGGCAAGTCATCCGAAGTCGAACTTTTTATACTTGCTTCGGCGACCTTGAAAGCTGATGGGTTGCCTGTCCCTGGTTCAGTATTGACTCTTTCTCTTATCTCAATGTCTACTATTCCAAAGTCAGACATGGAAGGTCGATCAATAATGTGATGGGTAGGTATTACGATCTTAGTTTGCTGAAAGTCATGTCGTGCAGCGGAAATGCGCATTTGAAGATGTCCGCCTTGCTGAGTTTCCGTCCCCTCCAGCACGAATGATCTCTGTGCCGCTTTCCGATGAGGTGGGTGTCCTGGCAGTCGACTTTGCCATTAGAGCACGGCAAGTATATCTCGATCCAAATACCTTATTCCCATCTGTCATTGACCTAGCTCCCGCTGCAGCCATTCCTTCATCCATGTGGCCACACCTTGAAAGAGTCATTCAAGTTCAGACGAATTTTCAGCTCCCGGGCACACTCACTCATCCTGTTATGAGGCTTGCCTTACCTGAGTAAGACTTTTTCCAGCTCTTTGGGTAATACCCACGAAGAGACAAATACATGTGTCTGGCCCGATACAGCGCGATGATCAGGTACCGTCATGTAAATGGACCAACCAATGTCGAGAGAAACTCTCGGCGCCCAGATACACAAAGCCAAAAAAAAGTCAAGAGGTCGTGTGCTCAATTGCCGCAACCGATCGACAGGCTCAGCAATGAGCCGAGCGCTGGTCGAAGCTCTATGAGGTGTTCGAGGTACCTGAGGTACTTGCCTATCAGTCGTCGTGCGACGGCCTGGAGACTTGTGGAGTATCATGCGTCAGGGAAGGACGTGGGCAGTCGACAGAACACCTGGAGAACAGCGCGCTGAGCATCAAAGTCTTGGTCCACTGTGGGGATGGACGACGACCAGCTGACAGCGAACAGCACTGTCCTCGCTGACTGGATGCCCTGTATTCAAGTGTTGGCTGATGGCTTGGAGGAGTGTGAGGACCTGGAGCTCCGATGCCTGCCCGTACCCGTGTTCCCAGAAACAAGCCCCAGAAAAGAAGAAAAAAGAGGTCGGCCAGACTTTCCAGGCTTTCGGAGGTGGCCGCTGGTTGGCTAAATTTCGGAGGGGGGCAAGCTCTCGGACCCCGTAGCGACCAATGGCAAGTGGCGGAAGCACCAGGGCGGGGTCTCATCCCAGGTGTGCCGTGCGTCTTGCTGTGGCAGCTGTGCGTGTGCTGGACGTAGTGGACGGCCGGATCTCTCCTCAAAGCGGCTTAGCATTTGGAGGCCCTCTCTCTCAGTCTCTGTTGCTCCACCTTCCACTGACATCACCGAGAGCAACCAACGGAACGGATGCATCGCTCTATCTCAAGTCTGGGCTGTTCCTTAGACTGCTTCTCGCCCTCTCCCCAATTCCAACACCATCGGCAGACTTTTCTTCCTCAGTCTCGGTCGCCTGATATCTGCGCTATATCGCCTTCGTTAACAGCTTTACTGTCAATCGCTGCATAGTTTGAATCTCCCGACTTCACTCTATCATCTCTTATCTTCACGTTCAAACAATACAGTGCATTCGATCCGGTATTCGCGCTGCCATTTCTCCAACAGAGCTCCGACCCACGCACCACGCCTACGCCCACTCAAAATAGACAGCAGCTGAAATCTACCCCAGCTCGCCCGCAGTTCGTTTCGTGCTTCACGTGGAAACCGTCCCCAGTCGCCACCAAAACACACCAGGAGTCGTCGACCCACGCCAAAGGTAGTCTGCCGTCTGCAGTCTGCTCGCGCCGACCTGCGGCACCCACCTGGTCCGGTCTCTCTAGTAGTAGTCGGCACAAGCGCTGCAAGAGACGGTGTGACATATCGCCTCCAACATGTCTGGCAATCCCTTCCAGCCCTTGGCGGCTCATCTACAGACGCCGACGTCCCGGAGACAGTCCAATACTCCCGGATCGAGCTCAACAGCACCGCCCCCGCCAGCGACACCCTCGAGCCACGCGAACGGGAATGACCAGAACGGACAGCAGCAGCAGCCCCGTCGGCGAAAGAACCATCGCGGCGGCGCCAAGAAGAAGCGCAATCGGCGCAAGTCATTCGCCGTTCTCGCTGAGGAGTCTCACGACGAAGCTCCGCCCACGGCACCCGAGAGAGACGGTTTTTACCGCCAGCGCACGAATTTAAGCAACACGAGCATTGACAGCCAGGAACTCCTGGATCACAGGTGAGTTCGCGTGGTCCCTAATGTCAGGCGTAACGATGTCTGACTTACACAATGCAGAGATCAACCACAGCCACTCCGACCTCGCAGGCCTTCCATAATGAACAACTCGGCCCCCTTCCCCGCCACGACGACAACACCACAAACCGGCAGCAGACTTCGCAACGCATACGTGGGTGACAGTGGCGACGAGGACGGCTCGTGGGACGAGGGTGCCCCTCTCTTGTCAAGGTCCATTCAGCGCTCTTCCACCGCACCCATGTTCCCCGGCTATGGTTCGAGCGATCCTCGCCAACGAGTGAGCCGACGCGGATCCAGCAGATCCTCGAGGACGAAGCTTGCAACCCCGTTCCAAGACAACAATTATAATGTCAACTACCCACCATCCATGCCTGGGTCGCCCACCTTTCGACCTTCCGACCCCCTTAATCTGAGCTTCGGGGATGTCATGATTCACGAAGACGAGATTGATATTCGTACCTCGCCGCGTGGAAGCCCAAGAAACAGCATCGGGTCACACTCCGACCGGGATATTCATAATCACTCTTCGCCCGATCTAGCACGGAGGAACACCATTGCCCTGACGGCTGAGGAGGATGTTTGCTTCCCGAGCGGGATTTCGGAAATTGGTGACGAGGAAGGTCACTCTCAAGACCCCGCTGCCAAACAACGCCCGAGGCGTCGTCGACGCCGCTGGCCCGATCTTGGTATTCTGGAAGAATGGAGCCGCTTCGAAAAGGAGGGACGCAGCGACGAGAGACGCGCCAAGCGGATTACCGAGCCTCAGCTCATTAACGGCCGTCTACGACCAATTACCCGGGAGTGGTACCGTGCCGAGGAAGATGCTCCTTATCGTTTTACCTACTTCAACGAGGAATTCCAGAGCACTATCCACAGTCAGACAATCTCGGAACTTGTGCAGCCCGGCGGTAACTTCCAAGAGCTGTTCATCCCAGACCCGCGTATTCTCTCCGACGACGAGAGCACAGATAGTGAAGACGATGGTGGTCTGCCACCCCTGTCTACGCATCACTCCCACACTGGCCAAAACGGGGAGTCTAGAGCTCCCACACGGCAGCCATCACTCGCGAATACTCAATCCGAACAAGAGAGAAGAGAGGGCATCAAGTCTCCTGACAAAACTTCGGGTGGTAGCTCCCGCGCCGGATCCGTTCATCGTACCCCTACCGGTATTAGATCGCCGGTCGTCGGCAACCAGACAACCCAGACGCCAGAGCTGCTCGTCAACGCACCGAGGTACGGCGAACGACCTGTGTGGTGGCTCGATGTCCTTTCTCCAACGGAAGCGGAGATGAAGGTGTTGTCCAAGGCCTTTGGTATCCATCCGCTTACAGCTGAGGATATCATGGTTCAGGAGGCGCGAGAAAAGGTTGAACTATTCCGCCACTACTACTTTGTCAACTACCGATCCTTTGACCAGGATCAGAACAGTGAGGACTATTTGGAACCCGTCAACATGTATGTCATCGTCTTCCGCGAGGGTGTCATCAGCTTCCATTTCTCCATGACACCGCATCCCGCCAACGTCCGCCGACGTATCCGTCAGCTGAAGGACTACCTTATCGTCAACTCTGATTGGATTTCCTACGCAATCATTGACGACATTACCGATGTGTTTGTGCCATTGATCCAAAATATTGAGGACGAAGTCGACGACATTGATGATGAAATCCTGAGGCTGCATTCTTCTACTGGCAACTCCAAGAGCGACGTTTTTGACGAGAAGGCCAGCAATACAGGAACAACTGTGGGATCTGAAGGCGATATGCTTCGCCGGGTGGGCGACTGCCGTAAACGAGTGATGAGCTTGTACCGTCTGCTCGGCAACAAGGCAGATGTCATCAAGGGATTTGCGAAGCGCTGCAACGAACGCTGGGATGTCGCACCCAAGTCTGATATTGGACTGTACCTGGGCGATATTCAGGATCATATTGTGACCATGACGTCTAACCTCAGTCACTATGAAAAGTAAGTCATTCAGCCTTGAAGACTGATCTAACCCAAGCTAACCGACTATTTCTCTCCAGAATCCTTGCGCGATCTCACGGCAACTACTTGGCTCAAATAAACATTCGTATGAACGAGAGACAGGAGCAAACGGCTGACGTTCTCGGCAAGCTGACCGTGCTGGGTACCATTGTTCTGCCCATGAACATTATCACTGGTCTGTGGGGCATGAACGTGTGGGTTCCCGGCCAGGAGTACGAAGGGGACCTGAAATGGTTCTGGGCGATTACCGCAGGACTTTTGGCATTCGGCATGGGCTGTTACCTGATTGCCAAGCGGGTTTACAACATTGTCTAAGGGGAAGAGGGAAAAAAGCGAAATGAGGGAACTTCTCCTTTCAGGGGTAGGTTGAGCAGTTCTCACTGGCGTTTGATGGGGTTCTTCATTTCTTGTTGAACTGAAAAAGCATACGTTCCAAACTTGTTTGTTGGTTTAGATTGATCGGTGCATTCACGGATGGTAAACGGGACAATGTGTAATGTACACCGGTCGTTTTGATAATGTCAAATCCTGTTGTTATTTCAGAGGTTTATCTACCTAGTGACGGGGAAATGGGGTGACTTGGTTGATATGGATGGAAACTTGTATGCTTGAGATTACAGCCAGCTGATGCCAAGCACGTAAGGCTGACTGGCATGTCTGGTTTAGGAGGCTTGGTTTGGGTCTAATGCGCGTGCAGACACCAGACGAACTCACAGAGTATCTTTCCCGCGCGCAATAGCAGTGATAAAAGCTGATGTTGACAAAACTTAAGTAGGCTTGACGGCAATATGGGCGAAAAAGGGGTATATGTGCGAGAGGACTTACTGTTGTGGCCAAACTTTTTTTTTCTCTTTTTTTCTCTTTTCTTTTTGGCCTGTGGTTAAGACTTCAACCTGGGAGCAGCTATCAAGTTCCTTTCCTGCCATTCTGGTTACGCCGGCTATGGCCAATGTCGCCAATTGTACCTGCCAATGGTAACAGGCTGCCGAGACATGTATGCAAGATGCCCTTGATATTGTTACCAGAACATTCTTTCGTGAGTTCGAGGAGCTTGCATCTAGCTCCAGCTGGGTTAGAGGAATATGGCCAACACTTTGTTGGTGTTTGCATTTCTCGGCGCAGCCTGCATGGGCATTGCATCAGGGCGCAGGGCATGAGTTGGAAGGAAGGGAATTTGGTCTGGGGACAGTAGCCCGTTTCCCAGAGTGTTTGGAATTTTATGAGGAGGTAAAACGCCCATGATGTCAGTTTCGTCAGCAGACACCTACCTACTTGACCTGTTAGGTGGACGTAGCCTGATGGTGAAGTGGAAGAAGTGTGTGGCCGGGGTTGGGAGGATGACGGAACTGACGGGGGCAAGGCCAATCACCGTTATGCACGATGCAGAGCATGCCCGGAGAAAGGAAAAGGGAAAGCAGGAGCTGCAGCGAATGATAGGAGCACAACTGTGCCCTTTCTCTCTGTTCGAGCTGTTGGGTTTCGCATGGGCCTGCCTCTTTGGGCTTGATATTTAAACACGAGGAAGTTGTGATTCATGATTTTTGCTTCTTCACTTCTTATCATCCTTCATTATGTACTGGTTCGTTTGGATAGATCAACGCCCTTGTCGATAAGAACGACGACGACAATAATAATAACGACAACGCCGACTATAAACTACACGCCTGACCGTATACGTGGACCCTGTGCCCTAGGACAGGGAATCGTGGATGACCGCTGGATACCCAAACTTGGATGCCATCAGGACAAGACCAAACGTGGATAATCCTCATTGTGGACTCCTTCTATCGTGGAATACCTTTATCGTGGACTTATTCTATCGTGGACCCCTCCTTCTGGGCTCATCAAAATTTTCGACTTGTCGACTTTCTCATCTATCCCTTGACCGGGCAAGTTGCCGTGGAATTTGTCGTGGCTCTACTACCTTCCCCAGGTTCTGGTCGGCGTCTGCTGCCGATGTGGACGGATCATCATCCAAGTATACAATATCTCCCGCTGTACTGTGGATGTTAGCAGTCCATGAGAAGACGTTTACAAACGTCTCGGACTCTTACCTCAGCGTGGATTGCTTTTGCCATAACTTCTGGATCTTACGTCCTCAACCAAAGGCTATTCGTTCACCTAAGCCAATTCAATGGCGACCCTGGTTCTTACCAACTCTTCTACATCTAACAAAAATCAGGACGCAGTGCTCCCAGGTTACTCTTCGACGAAACTGGCAGCAACTAGTCGACAACTTGGCAAGCTTCGGCCTGTGGCCCTTGGTCAGAACTACACGAGCATGATCGAAAACTCGATAAGTCCAACAGCAGGACTTCCACGCCTTTCGCGAAAAACGTTACACGCCAACGAAATCCCGGAGTCCCATGCTCTCAACTACCGTGCAGGTCGTCTCCTGACCAACGCACCTCATCTGGCCTCCGAGGACTTCGGTACCTGGCTACTATTACAACATAAGTTTCAGTCAACAAAACGTTCTCATAAACCGGGATTGCGAACAGAACGCTTGGTCGACTCTGGCAATTATACGATCAAATTTCTGCCCCTTACCAAAGTTTTCGACTTGGAAGCTTCTCTTGAGTTTGCTCATTACGAGCTGCAATTTTCCCGGGGGGCCTTTTACCCCATGGCCATAGATCAGCATGACCTTCCTCAAGACATCAGGACGTGCAGACAGCCTGGAATTACGCGCCATTCTCTAGCCGTCCAGGACCGAAGTTCTGAAATTGTTTCCGGAAAGGCCGGTTGGAAGACCTTCTCCATCCCTTCCATTGGAGTTCCCAGAGAGAATTCAGCCGGCGGAGACCTGGTCACTCCCCGAGGACAGGGTGCCTCTTCATCGATACCCCTTGAAAATCGAAGGCTCCTTATTGCCAGTCCTGACAAAGTCTATCGGGACATAGGCCCAATTTCCTCTCGAGTTGCAGACAAGACTGACTCCCAGGGAAGGGCTCTGGGCACGTTAGTGACAGGATATCGATGGCTCCAAGCGAAGTCTCTTGAAACCTGGAGAGACCTGTTCTCATATCTGCAATGGCTGTTCGAGTCTGATGCTCGGCCTTTCGCCTGGTCTTGCCATTGGAAACTTGGCTCAAATATGGAAAACAGGTCTTGCCCATTGCCTTCACAACAAGAAACAGAGACAGGCCCGACCTACAATACTTGTCAGCATAGCCGCGAAACCAGTGAAGAAAAGCCCTCAGAACACCGGACCAGGAATACAGACTCGCCACGTCGCAAAAGAGGCGCATGTCAACATGGAACCAATGGCCAGGATCAGAGTGACGACGACGAATTTCCGGATGAGTCCAGAAGGAAGAAATCACGACTCCAAGGTCCAGCCACCGACAAGAATGACAATGATCTCAGCTTAGCCTGTCCGTTCTACAAGGCAGACAAACGCACCCACAATCGGTGCTCTTTATTACAGCTGAATAGGATCAGAGATGTGAAGCAGCATCTGTATCGGAAGCATATGCAGCCTCACTACTGCTCAAGGTGCGGTCGACAGTTCGAGACGCAAACTGAGGAGAGGTGTCACACAAGGCAACAGGACTGCAGCAAGCGAGCCAACCAGCCGCCCGACGGAATCACCCACGACCAGCAGAAGGAGCTCAAGGAGAGGGTAGACCGCAAGCTCGCCGTGAAGGAGCAGTGGTTCGCCGTCTGGGCCATTGTTTTCCCCGATATGCCGCCACCAGAGTCACCCTATGTCTACAGCCCTACCCGTGAGGTAGCAACGAATATGCGAAACTACTGGCAAGAAAGCGCGGCGGAGATGCTGGTCGCCCACGCTGACCGCATGCCGGGTATTGACAGGGAACGGGTCATTGGCGGTTTGAATACGTTTATGGAAACCTTCTTCAATCGATTCATCGAGGAGCACACCTCGGTTGCCGAGGGAGAGCAAGTTTCGGATTCATCCTCAGACGGTAGCCCAGGTAAATCGATTCCAAAGAGATCAAGGCCTTGCTAGACAAGAAACTGACGCAGTTCTACAGGGACAGTATGTTTCTCAGAGAGGGCGCCGGCTATATCATCACCAAGCAGTAGCCAAAGGACTTTATTCGAATCCTTCCGCGACTTGCTTTCTGTCATGAGTGGTGCCGCCAGCGACAATGGCATGATAGACGACGGTTCGCTTATCGCCAACTATGCAATGACCATGGGAGAAACGGACGGGCACTGGGAATTTCCGTCGAGTGATGATGCTTATGGTTGGGGTCAGCTCCCCACGGCTGGTCCGTTCTTCCAAGATGATCCTCTTACTTGAGAAACAGCTCTAGGTGTGTTTGTCGAAGCTGGCTCGGAAACCCTAGAAAT
Organism: Colletotrichum abscissum; assembly: GCF_030869225.1. Classification (NCBI taxonomy): domain Eukaryota; kingdom Fungi; phylum Ascomycota; class Sordariomycetes; order Glomerellales; family Glomerellaceae; genus Colletotrichum; species Colletotrichum abscissum. The sequence goes on from NW_026850431.1 coordinate 1,305,031, forward strand.
GCCAGAACAACTGACTGCTGTCCCCAATAGACAGTATCTCCAACTTCGACAGTAATTCCATGGTAAAGCCAGGTGGATGCGGAGGAGAGAGCCCGAGAGTCAGATGGGGTCAGTCGTGGAGTACAGGACATGATGACTTTGACCAAGAAGCGTCGCTATGGATTTTCCTACTATTCTCGGAATTTTGATAGCTATTTTCCTACTGTTTCTAGAATGTGGTGGCTCTTGTCTGTAACATAGAAATCCCTCGGAAGAAGTGGAATGGAGGTGAGTTTCGAAAAGGATTTGGACAATACATCCATCATACATGCGTGTAAGGTAGTCCAGCAATAGAGTGATGGCTCCATGTCACAAGAATGGAATGATTATATCATATGGCACACTACGCTTTAAGGTTGTGCTAAGCCACATGAACGGATGATGCTTTGCACTTTGGCACAAGTTCAGTTGCCGGTATGATGTAGGAGAGTGTGAAATTTTTGCAGGGTCGATCAAGAAAAGGTCTCCAAGATGTCGAGCTACCTCCACCTTAGACAATGCGTGTGTCCTTATCTTGGCTTGACCGCGAGACACAATCTCTAAAAACTGCAATAGGCACAGCGAGTTACGTTCGGCAATTGTCATAGAGAGGAAGCATCCAAGGTTGCTTGACCGATCTACAACTCATGACATCTTTGAAGACGAGACCCCTGGGCACGAGACAGACGGACAGGCTCCAGACATTCCACAGGCAGCAGTTGCACAATATATCAGCAAGCCAGCTACGTACGCGGTAACCGGGAACCGGCAGCTGCTCATCTGAATTGATGTACCTGCCAACTAGAGATGCCTCGGCTCCTCCCATAGTAGACCTCATCATGAGACGTTGGCGAAGAAAGAGGTCGCGCAATCTTCGAGACTCTCGGCAGTGAACCCGGCCGGAGCAACAGACAGGAAATTAACTTCCATCAACCTTTTCCGCAGCACTCTGATCCGACGAGGGGCAGAAAACTTTTTAACACTTACACGACTTGAGTTAGAATTGGAAGTCATTCAGTCAGGTCCCCGTCACCTCCCTTTTCCCCCGCTCCCTCTCCGAGAAATGGTTCGAGGCAAATTCACTATCAGACCAAAACTCAATTCACTCGACTATAGAGTTTTGGGCCCGAAAAAGTAAGGCGACTTGCGGAAAAGAGGGAAAGGGGCCAAAAACCCTGAGATTGTGTCATTACAACCCAAAGAAGGACGAACCCCGGAAGGACCGATATCGTCTGAAGACTTCTCAAACGGCAGAAGATGGAGAAAAAGGGCTGATGTACACGACAATGGTATCGTGCAAAGTCAAAGAGCGAGAAAAGAGAAGAGACCGACCGCGACAGCCTCGCGATCCGAGAGCCAACGGTCTTGCTAGGATGACGGTCCCATGTTTTTTTTGGAGCGGCGCCTCGACTGACAGAGCCCCGAGTTTCAGGAAGAAGTCATGGAAGACAAAGAGAAAAGAAAATGGAAAAAGTATGGAAAAAAAGATGGGATCGAAAAAAAAAAGACCCATCGGGCTGAAGCAGCCCGCACATCTGGGAAACGTCGGACGCCAAGGTTTTGGTTTCTGCTCTGTTCGTGGGGACCCCCGGTCTCTCTGCCCAGGCACTTTGTACCCCTCCACCCCACTCGGGGGACGCAACCACTTCCAGTCTCTGCTGGGGGCTCAACTACCGCCCTCCACTGCCCTGCGCCATCGAGGCATTGGATGATCGAGATCAGTCCCCTTGTGCGTACCATTCTGAGAGGGCGCCGCGGGCATCGACACGCGAGTTGGTTCGGGAAGTCTGGAAACTCAATTACTTGACAATCGTCGAGGTTACATTGGCGCGGTGATGGCCATCAATGGAGGGTATCGAGATAAGTTGATAACCGGGCACGCTGAAAAGTATTCCTAGGCAAGGCGAAAGGTTGGAGATTGGGCGAAACGCCAAGGACAGGGCGACGACGGAGTCGAATCATGAAGGTGGGAGGAGATGGAGAGAGGGCGAAACCCACCTAGCAGCGAGAGCTTGAGGAGGGATTTCCCGACCAACAATCGGGGCTTTCAAAATCCACGATAGGCGTGGTGTGCGAAACAGGCCGAAGAGGGTGCGTGGCCAAGGATATGGTGTGCCACGGAAGTAAACCCGACCCGACTTTGTCTGGATAGCGTGCAGTAAAGACCAAACTTGCGCCTCCAAGAACGACGGGATCTTGATAGAACCTGGCCGAGCCTGCATGCTGCGGCCAGTTAATTGGTCTCGCGCATATGGTGTGAGGGGGCTGTTGCTCAAGCCCGCCCGGCTGCAGCATAGACGCAGTTGCTGGCATGTCTTGTAGCTAGATTGCGCGAGCTTGAAGAGGGTTACAAACTCTCACCGTACCAGCCGTCGGAAGCCCCGGCCGTCTTAGCTCGACGCGATGCCATTGGCCTTCGACTTCTGCTCTATTTTCTGCTTTTCCTGAGCTTTGGTGTGGGATGTTGGTGTAAGCATGGTATTGAACGTAGATTCCGATTTTCGATACCGCAACACCACTGAGCATCCGTAAAGATGCAAGGTGACTAGGGTGAGATGAGTAGGGTGATGAAGCTCTTGTTTGACATAGGTATCTCTTCCACGCATTTTGATATCAGAGAATGCTTCGAGGCAAAACTAGCAAGCGTCGATGACTGGCTGGCAAGCGTTGTTCTATTTTAATTTCAGGTTTGACGGGAAAACCTGGGTGCTCTGCGGCGAAAATGGAAGGCTGCTGGCCGATCAGTAGAAACATGGAGAGAATTACCCAGAAGCTCGGGCCTCAAGACCCTTCCTTCCTTCGATGTACCTGTCATTCGTCTGGTGGTGTCTATGTGTGTGTGTGTGTGTGTGTGTGTGTGTGTACTGTAGAAGGCGAAAGTGACTTATCGACCCCGGCTGGTAACCGTATTGCCAATCCAGCAAGTATGGAGATATCAAACACGATATCTACTGAGAGACAGTGGCAACCCCGCGCCGGCTTGAAGGGATACAGAGCTGGTACAACATCGGAAGGACCCTGCGATGATGCAGGCTTTGTCCAGACTTTCCGCACGACACTGCGTTCCTTCACCGTCTCCTGGAAAGACAGGCGCAAAATTTTTGATACGGGAAGGCGGGAGATATCAGAGAATGTTGGACATGTATAGAAAAATCTCGAAGCAATGGAAACGTTCCTAGCGACTTCACGGGTACGATTGGGGTCCCTTGGCCGTTGATTGTGAGACTCGATGCAAGCGAATCAAATCCGAGTTACAGGCTGGTATATGGTGTAGAACTGGGCACGAATTGTAGAAGAGTGAGCGGATAAAACTTCACGGCCCTGTGGAGGCAACTTGGCCCGTACTTCGTACACACGTCCACGTATCTGATGTGCGCGTACCGTAAGCCATCGATCCGCGTCATGTGTGCAACTGTGATTGAGGCGCAGCTCGACTATGCAATATGGAACCCGCGGGAGTTGACGAGCAGAGCTGAAGACTAACGCTTTATGCGGCGGTCTGGCAGCCAAGTTGATATTCCGGACTCTCGGTTGGAAGTGGACCTTGCAGGTTCGCAGTACTACGACGGGTCAGCCTTCGTATGGCCGGCCGTTGAACACGAAGTCCACCGGCTTGCAGGGGTGGTCAACATCTCACCCCAAGCTCGGGCTGGGCAAAAGTTGACAACGTGGAGCATTGAAGAGGAAGAGGCGGTGGGACGGGCATGATCCTCGCTGCCCTTTGGCGTCTAGTCCAAGTGATGGAGTGTCTCGGCCTTAGGGGTCCATTGTCGAGATGCTGTTCGGTCCTAATGGCATCTGAGGATCGAGGATCAGATGAAAGATGCTGGCTGACTGTGTTTGAGGCGCTGTGCCAGAATTTCCATGAGTCGCAACGCAGCCCCGCTCCCGCGAGACAGACAAACCACATGAGGTACTGACCGAGTGATTTGTCGTTCGGGATCGGAAAGGACAATCATGATTGACTGCCTGCTTGAATGATGCAGAGGCAGTCAAGTTTCAGACTGAACCACTGTTGTGCTTCCCCGACGCACGTCTTCCATGCGGCCGCATCTCGCTCAGCAACAACGCTGGCCAGTGGGAAGAATGGCTGTGTATAGTGTACAGCGAAGGTGGGAGTTTGTAGTAGCATCGATTTAAAGCCAGAGGAACAAAGCGGCGGAATGGGAATGATGAAAGCCCGTCGTGCGCCGTCTGGTAGCGACCTCGCTGATTTGCATGTACGAAGTCCCAAACAGTCGCGTACAGTAGGTACAGATACCGTGTACCATGATAGGTAGTGTAGGTAGGTAGTCGACTGTGTGCGGTTGTCCTCAATATTGACTGGAAGTAATGGATGGCCGGGCGTCGATCCTGGTTGGGCGCAGTGGCAGTGGTGGCTGATCGGGTCTTGTCGTCCGTCAACAAGCCTGCAGGACTAAGGCTAAGGTTTTCTTGGATGGAACCTCATAACTGTGCTGGGGTTGGACGGGTTGGACGGGTGGGATGGTTGATGAGGGGCGAAACGCGTAATGGCGCGGGCTTGAGGAATTCCCCTCCACCTGAGCACCCCTCTTATTGCCAATGGTCGAGAGTCCGTTGATTGACCGGTGCTTGTCTTGCGTCTGATTCTGAGAGGTACACGCACGCGGTTTGGAGTCTCAGGGCAACACACGTCAAGCTCGAGTTCCAGGCCAGGAACGTGCTTGGGGAGGTTGTGACAGGTTATGGGAGGTGGGCGTGAGACGGCTAAGGTGGAAAAGGCGGGTGGGTGCACTGTGGAGGTCGAGCCGACGCGGGCAATAACAATTGGAATTTTGAGGTGGAATGCAAGGCCAGGCCTTTGATTTCCTCCGCGTCAATTTGCGGCCAGCTGCAGTGCAGCTTGTGCCAAATAGGCTGCTGGGTTTCTAGAAAGACCGGCACGGTGGGGGAGGGAGCTCTTCGAATGTTGTTGACGACGTTGGCGCACTGCATCCGAGCAGTACTCGATACTGGCCATCTTGCTACTGCAGTAGGTATCTTCTTCTGACTCTATAGATCCTGGCCCCTTGTCAACTGGAAGGCTGGACAGAAAGGTTTGATCTTGCTGCCCACGGTCACCTGTCATTCGATGGAAAGCCCGGCATTTGAGAACAGGGTGCGGCCGAGGCAGGCAGGGCTGTATGGAGCAGTGCATCTGTTCGAAGTACAGCTTCTTTCCCATGCTACGAGCCTGGAGAGGACATTTGAGGAGAGACTCGAGGGAGTCGTACGTTGTGTGGTTATGTTAGTTGCTAGGCCGCATCGCTTGATAGGCATTCCTTGTGTGCATACGTACCGTATAGTACTAAAGGTACATGGATACCTTTGATAGGTTTTCTCATGAGGCCACGCCATAAACGGACCTTGGGAAAGAAAGGTCCCCGAAGTCAAAAATTTCCTCACTCTTTCCTTCCCTTGTCGTGAAGTAAGTGCGGGACCCATCGGCGCCGACCTTCTCTAAAGCTTCGTACGACTATGAAGTACCTTACCTACCTTAGTAACCTAATGGCAGCAAGGTACGGGTTTCAGTGAGGGAAGGACCATAAGGTACGATAGGTACCACCGGAGCTTCTTATTATTCTTGCCATAGCATGTCGTGACAGGCCAGACCAGGACAGGCCACACCTTTACGCTTTAGTCGTCGAGATCATCATTGACTTGTCACTACACACCACCTTGTTCAGCTGGCCTTCCCTCCAGTCACACACACGCGCACTCACACACTCTGTCGCCGGCTCTTCCTTCGTTGGCCCAACTGAGTTGGAGGCTCGTATAGATACCCAAGGCCTCCCGCCACGCTTTTGCGTTGGGATTCTTAAGCCATCCTTATGTTTTTGGCCTTGTTACACCTCCAAAAGGTCTCGCCCGATTCACTCACATCCACACTTGACGACGTATTAATCCACCTCGTTGCCTCAACACCTGCAGGGTTACAGTGAATCACCTTTCACACTCGCTGCCTATACCACGCACACTGGCATCTCGCCATATTTTATCATTTGCCACCTCGACCTTCTTTCGCTGACCAGTCATTGTCATTGACCCGACCTGGCTTTGGACGCTATCGACGCCCTTCCAATCTCCGGAGCACCATCTATAATAAGGCAATTTGATAAAACCTCACTGTTCGGAGCGATCCGACAAGCGACCCGTCCACCTCCGGGATAATCAAAGTAGCAAGGGGCCATTGAAAGAAAACCAGGTACGCACAGAGGTGGGAATTTCTTTTGGGTCACCATGGGTCGTCCATCATCTGCAAGCAGCGGTCGGCTGCGGCGCCAGGACGTGCCACGATGCATGGCGCTGCGACGTGGGATGAAGAAGACACTGGACCCCATCGACCACATGGATGCAAAACAGGTTGGCTGATATTGGGACAGCGAGCAGAAACGCAGACCCGAGAACGTAAAACGTCCGACACGGAGCGAAGACCAAAATTCGTGCTCTGCGACCGGACAAATTGGTCCTGGAAGCACAGGAGCTGAGAAGCACCCCCCAATCGACAATTTCTCGATCCAATTCCATTCCATTCCAAGACGCATTAGGCCAAGGGCCGAAAGGGAAGGGCCGAGAAAGACAAGAAGGGAAAAAAAAGCAAATTAAAGGAAAGGGGAAAAGGACACCGCTGCGTTCCGCCATACCGTACCTCGAGCTACCACGCGAAGGCGCTTGAAACACGTGAGGATTACCGCCGCTTGACGTCAGCCATAGCCAGATAGTCTCCAGACAGACAAACCGACGACGACAGGGGCGAAATTGGCCATTCGGAAACGACAGCATTTCGCATTGCTCTGCACCGCCATTAGCATTGCCCATCCAGTTCCACCACGCACATCAAGCGAACGATCGACGGCCTCCACGTCCTAGCCCTTCCGGGCCCACCACCAACCGCCTGCAAACGCGCCAACTACGTCGCATTCGATCATCGATCAACAGGCAATATCAAACATAATACCCAGTTTACTCGTTTTTTGTTACGAAACGTCCGAAGAAGGCTACAGAACGTCAGATTCAGAAGCAACGGCTTGATTGCCCTCAAAGGACCCTCCCGTCCAAAGTAAAGCCAGGAAACAGGATACTTTCTTTACCGGTACGTATCTTTTGTCAGGAAAAGCCTTCTTACCTAAGGCTCAGGTCGATGGGAACCCTGCCAGCTTGCCCGCACCCTGCTGCAACTGCCGGTGACACTCAAAAAGAAGGAAAGAGCGACAGAACTAACACAAAAAGGCAAGAACCACAGCCGGCCAAGCTAGTTTTGCTTGAGAAAAATCCTTACATCCTTATATCGGAACACACGTCAATTCTTCAACCTGGGCAGAAAGAAATTGGCAGCAAACAGCAGGAGAAGAACCAGCCGGCGGAAAAAGAAACCCAACGGCAACATCACATCACCAAGACACTCATCAACAAGCAGGAGGCGCTTGCCGTCTGGGCAGACCCAGTTTACAGCACCAGGACAGCACTTGCTGGCCCCGGCGTCCCTGAGCGTCCCAGCCCCCCAGTCACCACTTTTTCCCCTACGTCGCCGGACCTGACTCCAGCGTCCGACCACCCCATCGAAAAAAGACGTGACGCTTAACCCATTGCGGCCACCCTCCTTCCCTGTAACGCCTCCAATTCAAATCGCCCTAGCGCTTTTTCAGCAAACATCCTGGCGTCGCTCGCCCGAAGTTGTCTTCCCAAAATCCCATCAGAATCCATCCGAGAGTTGAGACTTGGGAGAGCGCGAGAGTCAGACTCAGACTCCCTCCCGTTTTTTTCTCTCTTGCTTCTGTTGCAGCAAGATACACCAAGCTTGCAGCAATACCTCGCTGCATAAGGTACTCCATACCAAGGATCGAAACATCGGCCCAAAAAAAAAAGCAAGGTACGTACCGAATTGTCCGTGAGCACCCTCCATCGCACCAACACCTGCACCTGCACCTGCAACTGTTCCCGTTCCCGTACCCTCAGCTGGGGTTTGTCGTTGTCATTGGTGTTTCTGTCGCCATCTCATTGGATCGCTGTTGTCGTCGGGTTGCCTGGCCGTTCCTTCCAGCGCGGCACCACAACCACACCGCAGCCCACCTGGGCAGCTTCATCGGCTGGGAGTTGTTGCCGTTGCCGTTCGTACCAAGTCAAGTGCCTTCCAGGTTGTCGACTCAACCTCACCCCCAGCCACATTCGAGACACCCAGTTCCCTGCTTTCCTGCCCCCTTGCGACAGTATCTGAGAAAGAAAGAAAAAACATCTCCCAAGCACACAAGCACCTCAACTTGCTCTCGAACTGCTTGTTCTCCGTCCCCGAAGATTTGCTTCTCATACAAACACACATCGTCAACAAGTGGAACACTGGAAACAGCCCGGTCCACGGGTACACTATTCTCTGCTAGTTTCTGCATCCACTTTCAATCCCAGCTGTCGGCAGAAACACCACACTCAGGCATACGGCACACCCCAAACCCCCTTCCCTTCCACTATTCTGCCCCTTCCAACGCTCCACCGCGCTCCATCATCTCACGCTCACCCCTGGAAAACGCAACCTTGGCCGCCTCGCTAGCGACCTCTGGGAACCGCCCGCCCACTCTTCCCCTTGCTGACCCGCGATAAGGCACGCAATAGCTCCATCCATCGACCTTGCTCGCCGAGACCAGGTCCGCGCCCACTGAACCCGCCTACTTGCGAGACAGATCAATTAAAAGTAGCACCCTCCCCAGTCGCCCGTCATGGCTGAACACCATCCACTTCCCGCGCTGCCTCCCCAGCACCAGCAACCGAATCACCACTATCACCAACAAGGCCCCGACTCATACGACAACGGCCAGTCCCAATTCCCGCCTTATCAGCAGCAGTACGACCAGCCTCAGCCTGTTCAACCACCTCCCAACGCCCAGGCGCAGTCCCCATCTCACGCCCAGAATCAAACTCCCCATAGACGCTCCAAGTCCCGGCCGAGAACCTTCAGTTTCCAGTCCAATAAATCCCACAAGAGCTCTGGCAGTCACCCCAAGATCGACCTCCACGAGACACCTGAAGAGAAGGAAGCAAAGAGATTACACAGCAAAGCTGATCCTACCGTCGCCATGAGTGAGGCCGAACCTTGTAAGTTACCACTCCTGTGATGTCGGTTGTAAGATATCTAACAGCTTCCGAAGCCGCCGTTCAGGCAATGACCAAGACTTCCTTGGCTCCTTTGCGCGCCATTCAGCACAAGGACACCACCGGAGCCCCAATTGGTACGCTACAGCTCTGGATCCGCAAACCTAGCCGGTTTATTCTAACCATGCTTCTCAGCCGAACCCGACCGATCTAATCCCACACGTAGCCGTTGGGAACGACCCCTTGATACCATTCGCAGTTTCGAGGCCGCCATTGATGGAGGCTATCGTGACCGAGACCGGCGACAGTCTTATATTCGCTCAGATACAGAGTCGGTCCAAACATGGAACAGGCGCAGCAGCTACTATGCCAGTAAGTTTATCTACTCACCGATTGATTGCACAGCCTAGCTAATCCATTATATAGCCAGTGGAGGACGCCATCCCCATGACAGCTACTACAACGGTCGCCCGGGCTCGTTCCGTCCCGAAAGCGGTCAGATTGAGATGGGGTCTAATCGACAGAGTTACTACGATCAATACCAAAATGGTGGAGGACATTATAATGGCGGCAACAACATTCCCTACCGACAGAGAGTTCCCAGGACGCAGACCGATCCCCACATGAACGGCTACGCTCGCGGCGATCAGAACATCTATCCCCTTCCCAACAAGGACCGCTCATACGAGACTGTTACATCAGCCGCCGCAAGTGGAAGCTCCGGAGAGCATGCAGGCTACCATACCGATCCGACTAGTAGCGACAATAGCTCTATTGAGCGTGGCGGTCCGGCTCGTAGGCCTGAACCCACCAATGATTATGGCATTGGCTTCAGTCAGGACCAAGGGCACCAGGCGTCTGCTCTCAAGTTTGACAATGGCGCGCCAAATGGAAAGGGACATGCCTATCAATCTGTGAACAACGGAGCCCAGGTACCTCAGCAACAGAGCGCGAACGTCCTTCGGAGACCAGTTGGCGCCTCCCCACCGCAACAGCAGCAACAGGCGCAGCCTAGACCTGCTGAGCCGGCCAAGAGAAAGAGCTGGTTCTCTAAGCGCTTCAGCAAATCATCTTGAACAACACAAGGCATGAGATATGAGCTGGTTTTCGTTTTAACGTTGTCGATACCCCCATTTTCTTAGATTCTGGATGTGTAATGGTGTTCTCGGGCAGAGATCGGCTTATACCTGATATGTCACTGGTGTGGAGTTGCCGGAGTACCCTTCTCCCCTGATGAGACGGCCGTTCCTATTTTGAGGTGGGTCGTCAATTTGAGAGTATAGCCGAGAGGTATGGCTATCTATTTTCTGATTCAAAAAAACAACGAAATACACACTGTTTGGATCGAGGTATATGCACAGGATCCAGTTTACGATTGCGAGGGCGAAGTCGGCAGCCATGGAGGCTTGATGGTGACTTGACGACAATGTTTCATCTACAATGCTTGGGGATGACTTGGCGGTTCAGGCGTTGGAAATTTGATAAGGCTTCATTATCACACTGGTGTGGCTTTCAATAAGCCAGGTCTTAGAAGAAGACCAGATCAACGTAATATAATCTCCTGAATAGAGGTAAACTTGCCATCAACAGTGTAAAATATCTGATGAGAGAGAGGGATGTGTGACACAACTTTCATTCCTACGGAAACTGTGAAACGCGTTCCAGGCTGCCACCCCAGGCACCAAGGTGTCGATTGACTGCCCGTCCCAAATCTCAACGGTCTTTTTTCCCTTGCTTCTTCGCTTCCAGCTGGTCGCTCTGATCCTCCTTCATGGCAACGATAACATAACTGATCAATACCACGTTGGCCATTACAGCAGCAAGAGCGCCGGCAAATGTCGAATTGCCTGGTTATCAGATTAATCGGGCGCGTCCAATCGTGGTTGGCAGTGGAATGGGAAAGGGCAGAAACACGAGTGCAGCTTACTTACCCTTGAAAAGGAAGTCGACCGTAGCAAAGTAGGTGCCGATGGGCAACACAATCATGGCCAACGTGAATCCAAGAAGCTTCAAGATGACATCCATTGGTACAGCAGGAGTGATGTTGGACTTGTCGCCAGCAGCGGGACTGGCACCAACCACATCATCCTTCTCGAGGATGGTCTTCTCCGAGGCCACGATGCGTCGGGTCGCCATGACGTGTATCTTGATTTGGAAAAGGTGTAAAGTAAGCGCACATGGTCTCGTATAGCTTGTGCTAAGGGACAGGAAACTTACAAGGTGTTGATTATCGACGTTGAAATAGGCTCGTTGTCAGTCGAGGACGTTGCGGAAGACCCGGAGTTGATGAACGTCGGTTGGGGCTTATGAGTTTGATGGTCCCGCTCATTGAGCCTTGCTGCTAGAGGTCTCCTCAAAAACGAGACGTGAAGTCAAAAGACAGTGCCCACAGTTCGAAGGGATGATTGCCCGCACGGTGTTTTAATTGATGACGCCAACCACGTGCGGACGCGCTATGGGGATTCGTCTAAGCGCGTTTCTTTGGATTCCCGTGTCAACGGACATGGGGGGCGTTGCGATCTGCCCCAGAAAATTCCCACTCCAGTGCCGCCGTCGGTTCAAAATCAATCTCGGCCCTCTCCTGCCAGCCTGCTCAGGAGCGCCCACATCTTGGAAGGCGGCACGGATACCTGCAATTGCCCAATCTGTTGCTCTTTTACCTTGCGATTTCTCCTGCTCTAGCGTTAATTTTCTCGCACAGCCTTTCGACAATCGACATCTTCACAGCAGCAAAGTCCTCGAGTCCTTCTCTCCTTTGAGCAAACTTCTCCCCGCCTTTGTATATCGACCATTGTCCGCCTTCGTACCTCCGCTTGTCAACTTCCCAATTTCCACCTCACTTCCCACAAGCAACAAACACATCTATACGAGCCATGGTAATCAACTATACCCTCAGCTCCTCACCGCCGCCGGTGGGCAGCTCGGCAATGGGCACGTCACCGATCAGAGGCATTCGTCGCGGTAACGACGACGACGAGCTCGCCGACGAGACGATCCCCGAATCCCCCTACCAGACACAAGCGACGCAAATTGTCAATCGAACGTCACTCGCGTCCCAAGCCAAGACGCAACCCGATCATTCCTCCTCCCCCTCTTCGCGTTCAGTCATTGAGGTTCCCGCATCCTCGCCGTTCCAGAACAAATCCAGCTACTTCTCACGCCTCGTGCCCCCCGGCTCACGATTTCAGCCGCCCCCCAAGTCACAAGCGCCTTCCAACCCGCGGAAGAGGCCCTCGGCGGAGCCTGTGCTCATACAAGGCTCGTCAGATGACGAAGATGACCGAACGTCCCGTGGCAATATCAGCCAGACATCTTTCAAGAAGCATGTCGCCAACTTTGAGTACGTTTCGGTGGATAAGCTGCAAAAGAAGATTGAAGAGGTTTCTGAGGCGCTCAACGGCACGATACCGGTTCAATACTATAAGGAAGCTTTGACCGCATGCCACAATAATGTTGAGGACGCAATCAACTACTTGTTGGATGGTCGGCATCTGAAGCCCAAAGTCAACAGCTTCGTGAGCTCTACCAAGCCAAGCATAACCGTTGGCGACGAAAGAACAAAGAACATGGACCGCAAGTCAGGCAGACCCGGCTCACCCAGCAAGCCAAAACTACTCGGGCGACATGCCCCGACTCTACCAACACCTTCTCGAAGCACCACCCCCTCACCACCAAAGCCCAAGCGCAGGCGCTTGATGCAAGGTCGTCGCCCCGGTAGATCTCCACCTGCGTCCCAGCAGGCTCACGAAGACGAGCCGTCCCTAGACGAGCTTGCCGCCGACAAAGTGGACGAGCCTATCATCATTCCTGATGACAATGAAGACGAGGATTTTGATAACGAGGATGAATTGAACGAGGCGGTCAAGGACAGTCTGCAGGACAAGGCTCTCCAAGCCATCAACACCAGCTCGATCGCGGATCTGTCAGCCATGACGAATATCAAGATGGACGAGCTGAAGATTATTGAGACGAAGAGGCCTTTCGATACCATTAGCGAGGTACAAGCCGTTTCGGTGGCCAAGAAGGCAAACGCTCGCAGCAGGAGGCCTAAGGTTCCAATTGGAGAGACCTTGGTCGATGCAATCATGGAATTCACTCGCAGCGTCAATGCCATTGACGAAGTGGTAGCCGAATGCGAGAAGAAGGCGAACAAGGTCAAGCAGGAGATCAGCCGATGGGACCTCGATGTGAAGGGTCAGAAACGGAGCACACAGAGCTCCTCCACTAACAGCGATCTCCCCCTGACACCGACAAGCTTCCACACTCAAAAGCTTTCGGAGCCGCCAATCTCCTGCCAGCCGAAGTTCATGGATGGGCACTGCACTATGCGTCCCTTTCAGCTGTTCGGTCTCAACTGGATGTCCCTCCTGTACAACAGTGGCTACGGATGCATTCTAGCCGATGAGATGGGGCTAGGCAAAACTTGCCAGGTCATTTCTCTCATCTGTCATCTTGTCGAAAACTACGAGAAAACCGGAAAGGGTGAGAGGCCGTGGCCCAATCTTGTGGTTGTACCACCGTCGACGTTCTCAAACTGGATGGGAGAGTTCCAGCGCTTTGCTCCCGACCTCTCGATTCTTGCATATCAAGGTCCTCAAGCCGAACGTAGAGAGATAGCATACGAGATGCTCGAGAACCCGGCGGACTACCACGTCGTCTTGACGACCTATACCCAAGTCGGCTCCGAGGAGGACCTGGAGGCTCTCCGAGAGTTGCAGCCAGCCGCAGCCATCTTTGACGAGGGGCACAAGATGAAGAACCCCAAGACCAAGATTTACAAGGACTTGATCAGGATCAAGGCCGGTTGGAGAATGCTTCTCACCGGAACACCTGTTCAGAACAACTTGATGGAAATGCTGGCGTTGTTGAACTTCATTGACCCACTCCAGTTCAACGGTCGGATGGACCAGCTCCAGTACATGTTCAGCCAAAAGGTCACCATTCGCGATGTCAACAATGGTGCTTTCCTCTACGGCGAGCGTGTCAGCCGAGCCAGAACGATTCTGGAACCGTTCATCCTGCAGCGTCGCAAGCAGCAGGTGCTCTCTGACATGCCGGCCAAGATTTGCAATGTCGCATACTGCGATCTGGCACCAGGAGTACAGAAGGAACTGTACGAGGACTACGAGCGACTTTTCAAGGCTGGCCCGGTCAAGAAGACGACAACCGGGCGTCAGAGCGACCAAAACAACAGCTGGATGCAGCTTCGGAAGGCGGCCCTTCACCCGCAACTATTCCGTCGTTACTTTGACAACAAGAAGGTTGAGAAGATGGCGAATATTTTGATGCGAGAGGTTCCGCAATCCGAGCTGCAACAACCGCGGATTGACCATCTTATTGGGGAGCTGCAAAATTCTTCCGATTTCGAGCTGCATCTCTGGTGCCGTGATTACGCTTGTATCAGGCATCTTGACGTCCCTGAGGGTTCTTGGATGGACAGTGGCAAGGTCGTCAAGCTACTAGAGCTCATCCACCAGTATCGCGACAACGGCGACCGCGTCCTCGTCTTCAGCAAATTTGCAAAGGTCATTGAGATCCTACGGGAGGTCCTTCACACCGATAACATCAGGCACTGCGTCTTATATGGCCAGACCAACGTCGCCGAGCGCCAGGATCTGATTGACGAGTTCAACAACGATACAGATATCACAGCCTTTTTGCTCACGACGGGCGCTGGTGGCACTGGCATCAACTTGACCTCTGCCAATAAGATCATCATCTTTGATCAATCCGACAACCCGCAGGACGACATTCAGGCCGAGAACCGAGCTCACCGCCTCGGCCAGACGCGGGATGTGGAGGTGATTCGCTTGCTGACATCGCATACCATTGAGGAGCTCATCTATAAAGCCTGCCAGAAGAAGATTGAGCTCGCCGAGAAGGTCACTGGTGCGGTGGAGGATTTGGACGACAAGAATGCCGAGGAGAACTTGGAGAAGGAGGTTCGAAAGATGATGGCGGATCAGTTGACTCCTTCATGATTCGACGTCTTCTCTCATCTTGAGACAAAAAGAGATCATTTTATTTGATTCGACTCGACACACTTTCCGCATTCATTCCGGTTGACCGCCTTTGCGGCCTACATTACATCCGTCCAGCGTTGTTCAGAGTTGTACGACATAGTACCACAACATTGAGAGCGAGCGAGTAGGGGGTCCGGAGACATTTGTATTAATCATGGCAAGAGAGACATGAGGCACCACTGAGAGTGCTAGGTTTATATTTCAGAGATGACCGGCGAGGAGGGACCCAAGACAAGAAGGGAGTGGAGGGGAGGCCGCGGGGAGAGGCGTGTGTAGTCCTCCTCAGCTTTGGGATAATGGTCCGGACAAAGGATAGAAAAGACAAGACTTATTCGGTCTAGACGATAGACGAGGATCGGGACCTATCAGGGCAACCTCGGCTGAATGAACTACATGAATTGCATCAAGTCTCACACGGTCCCCCGGGCCTCAAATTGCTATAAATGGCGGCTTACGAGCCAGCCGACATTGTTGAATCATCATGGTATTAGGCAGTGAGGTAGACAATTAGGATTGGTGCCCCTTAGTGGTAGTGGCACAGAATCTAAAACTACTACATAAAGTCAAGCCCTTTTCCTGATCTTCGCAAGCAGTAACAACATCCCATGCGTCGATGTCACTGTGCTGCTGCTCTTGCTTCCCTGGCAGCTTTAGATTGTCGAATCTGTGCCTTGAGTTTCCTCGAGTCGGCTCTCCTGTTCCTCGCGCGCTCTTTGGCTGGATCCGGTTGGGCCTCTTCACCCAGCGTTTCAAAGGCCTTCAAGTCTGCTAAGAATCGACGAATGCGCACACCCGTCTTTTGTCGGATCCATGCGTCGACCTCTTCGTTACAAGCAGCCGATATGGCGATGTGGAGACCTCGCAAAACATCTCTGTCATCAATGTCTTTGTCGTCCTGCTCCTTGGGGTCCGAGTTATCACTACCTCGCAGCGGTTCTCGTCCCTCTTCGGGTTGTTCAGCTGAGGGTAAGGGAGCCTCCTCGTCAACGGGCTCTGGAAGTGGCTCGTCATGTTCGGCTTCTGCAGCCATGTAGGGAATAGCTTGTGCCTCCGAGTCTTGTCCTCTGAGTGTCTCATGCCTGGATCGCCTGGCTTCTTGCATCTCCATTTCCCGTGAAGCGGCTTCCATGGCTACCTCAAGTGACGAGGATGAGCTCAAGGTCAGTTTCCATGTGGACGGTAGAGCAGGGTTAGGTGTCATAGTTCCGCGACTCGTCTGAGCCGACCGTTCTCTTCTTTCCACTTCTGTTGCGGGTCCCGGTAGGCTTCTGAACATCCTCCCAGATTGGAAAATTGGCGGATGCTCAAAATCCGTTTGTGTAGGCTTGTTCAGAAGAGCGGCCTTTTCCTTAGCCTTGCGTTCAGGCTGCCTGATCGAAACCCTGAGAGGCTTGTCTACAACGCCAGCTGGCTGTTTCGATCCTGTGGAGATTTTGGTCTTGTATGACTCCTGAGCCTGTACTTCGACCGTGTTCTCGTCTGACTCTGATAATACGGTGGCTTTCACTGGTCTTTTGGCTATGACAGGAAGGGCTTTATCTCCTGGTGGGAAGTTTTCCTGATCTGAAAACACGTTTTGCTGAGACTCCTTACGTATCCCCTTAGGGGCTGAAGATTCGAGCTTTGGCGCCTTTGATTGCTTCCTCGAACGATCGATACGAGCTTGGGCCCTTGGAGGTATGGGCGGTTTATCGTCCTCCAAGTCATGAGGTACCGCTTTCCTTGGAGACTTGCTTTTGGGACTTGGTGCTTCTGTCTCGTTGCGAGAAGGGGAAGCCTCCCTGAGTGGCCGATAGGTTGATGGACGCTGTGCCGTGTTGCCGTGCCATGTTTTGGCTCGAACATCTCGAGAGGCTTTCTTACCTTTGAAAGAGTCAGCAACGATTTGGCCGACGATTATAGAGCTCGACTTACGCCAGCCCTGTAGCGCCTCTGTCTTCTGGGGGTAGACTGGTTCCCACTTTGCCAATATCTTGTTTGGCGTGTCAATTGTTGTCGGCGTCGGAGCGGGAGGTAGCCGACCCGTTGGCATGTCGATCGATTGGTCTCTCGTATTTTGGAAGCAAGGTAGGTTACAACATCTCGAAGTAGAGCTTTCTTTCTTGGCGGGAACTTCGTCGATAAAGGCGAGCTCCCAGGCGTCTGGCTGTGCAAAGGCAACCTGCGTACCAGAATTTGATGGATCGGATGAGCTTGTTGAAGCGCTCCTCAAGCCATTAAGCTGAAGGTGGCCTGGTTCAGCTTGTTTTCTGGTGTCCCTAGAGCGATTCGATATTGGCTCTGCTTCGATGGCTGGTGGATTCTTCGTCTTCATGTCCTTTTTGGGAGACGATTTGGGTGGCGACTTCTGACGCTGCTGTTCAGAAGTCACTGCTAGACCAACAGCTTGGAACTGTTCCTCATACGGAAGAAGAGCTGTAACTGTGTGAAGCGATGTAACCGACTCTGGTGTCGGGGTAGAGACAGGTAGCTCTCCTGCAGCTTTTCTACGTTCAGCATATATCTCTAGTTGCCGTGCGAAACGATTCACTTCCCGGCGCCGGCTGGAGGTTCTCGATGGAGGTTGAGGTGCTCGGAAAGATTGATTTGATGATCTATTTGATGGCGAAGCAACAAGGGATACTCGGCTTTGCTGCGAAAGACTCCGACGAACAGCTTCCTACAGCTGTGGATCAGCAACTCCGAATCTTCTCTCGTGGGATGCCACCGATTCGCGGTGCTGAAAGGTGTGGCCAGGATCCGCCATGGCCGACAGAGGGTGACCTCGGATTCTGGATGGACTGTTGCCAAAGTTGGGCGGTTTTGGCTGACTTGGGGATCCCGAAGGACCTGCAACTGGTCTTCTACGGACGGGACGTGGCTTTGATGCCCGATTTGGAACAGCACGTTGGTAGCGAAAAGAAGAGCCTCGTGGTCTCGGCGATCTAGGACCGGCTTGAACCGCAGGGTCCATCGCGATATACCACGCAGGTGGCGTCCTTTGTATTGAGGGTCTGTTGTGCCTTCGAGAGGTCGGCGTCAAGGGCTGAAGAGCGTCCGAGGCCACAATACTGCGCAGTCTTTCTAGCTCTCGCTCTTGGGAGACGATGATCGGGACAAGTTGGCTCGCTCTTCTCGCGGATGCTACAGTGGTTCGAGAGCCGGTAACCTTACCGGATGGGAGCCTGGCTCTGCTGGCGCGCTCTGTATGAACAATTATGCGTTGCTGACGACGGAGACTCTCGACAGACCGATTCATGGGCTTGCGGAAGACGTCTTCTGCTGCCTGGTGTGCTTGTGTCGGCTCAGATTTAAGAATGGGCGGCGGTGGTGAACAAGGTGAAATACAATTGCAGTCTCGGAAGACTCTATCGCAATCAAGCATCGTCCATGCTCGCTGCACTGGAATAGTAGCGATGGATCCAAAGAAGAATTTGCGTTGGTATCATGTGGTTTAGGTAACAAAAACGTAGCATAGGAGAGACATATGGTGATACAGAGGGGAGGCAGTCGGTGCTGTGCCTTGCGCGTGGCCCTGGACATTAAAGTCGACGTTCCTTCCCAACATTACACGGAACCGTGTGAAGAAGGATGTGAATAAGCCCAGTTTCTTGGCATGAGGATGGTGGTTTCTTCACCGGCTGATGTCCTTGATACTCGGTGAAGAGTACGTCTCGAGCTGGCGGCGGCCCTTCCGCAATAAATGCTCTACAACGGAGAAGTCGCGCTTGTCGACCGTAATGTACCTTTCAAACTCTGTCCTAATGTGTTGGTCAGTATGGTGGTATGCGGCACATAAGAAAGCTGGTGCACAAGCTTGCCTGGCAAAAGATTGAAAATGAGGTCGTGCAGTCTATAACGGTATTAACATCTCACATGCAAGTCGAAGACGTTGAAGAAATGTTACCTCTGGCTTCTTCCGAATTTCCCGGATACATTGTCGATAGAGTGCCAAAACCTCCCGTTGAAGGCCAGAAAGACCGCGCTTCGGTACTGCCATCTCGAACGTCAAATCGGCGATACTGCGGAAGGAATGCTCTTCTGATGGTTCATGAGAGGACCGTAACGAGAAAGTTCGAATGTCGAATCATTGATGTCAACCATGAGAAAGAGAGCTCCATCGTTGTAGCTCGGGCCAATGAGGAACGGCGGAAGTCGGAGGTCGATTGGATGACTCAGCATTGGCATTGGCATTGGCATGATGCTGGAAGGAGCTCCTCGGAATTGTGGAGTCGCATCCGGAAGAGGTGCACACCTGTAGTGCTGCGCAGCTGCCGGGAGCTCAAGGCGTAATGATGCCGATGCATTAGCCGGCGTGCCAGAGTGCTACGCAATTCACTTCGCTCTGGCACATCTGACGCCGAACAGCGAGCCGGGGTTTAGCTCTGGAATCCGTGCTCTATGGGGGGAAGTGTGGGGTCGACGGATAGTAATCGGAGGCTTCACGTTCGTGGGGTCCAGTCGCTACAGCGTCCCGTCTTCGGCTCCTCTCCCGATATTCGTCACATTCCATCACCTGCAACATATTCTCATCTACTGTACCATTATCTTGCTTTGTTTCTTCTTCAGCCTGTACCACAAACTTGCAGTTGATTAGTCGTAAATATGGCCTCCTTTTCCGTGAGTCAATCGCTGCCCAGGAGTGACTGACAGCAGCCGATATACTGACTCTCACACCAGAGACTCGTTCGCTTCCTTGCCCGGGACGGCAAGACGTACTACGGCGATGCAATTCTGCCGAGCGGCGTCACTGACATCGCCAAGGCGAGGCAAGCCAGAATCGTGACGGGCGACATCTTTGGAAGACACGACGTCACAGAAAACGTCGCCGACATCCGCCTTCTGCTGTCCCCCCTTGCGCCTGAGCACGTCAAGACTGTACGGTGCCTCGGCCTCAACTATGCCAACCACGCCAAGGAGGTGAGATTAGAGCCAAAGAACCCTGGGAATGGCTCTGCACAAATAGCTAACATCACCCCTTAGTCAAACATGGCAATTCCCAAATTCCCAGTTCTCTTCGTAAGTCGTCGTCGTTCGTTGAGGAAAGAAGAAAATGGTAGACTGATTTCTCCCAGTACAAGCCTGTGACCTCTCTGGCTGGACCGACTGACCCTGTTCCCGTGCACCCGATTGCTCAGACTGGCAGCACGCTGGACTACGAGTGCGAACTGGTCATCGTCATTGGCAAGACCGCCGCGGGCGTCTCCGAGGACGATGCCCTCAACTACGTCCTCGGCTACGCCGTGGGCAACGATGTGTCACACCGCGAGTGGCAAATCCAGCGTGGCGGCGGTCAGTGGTCTCTCGGGAAAGGCTTTGACGGCTGGGCGCCGTTCGGGCCTGGCATTGTGACCAACAAGGTCATCAAGGATCCTCAAAACCTCAAGATCTTTACCAAGGTCAACGGGGAGACCGTTCAGGTGGGTGTTGGACCGCAGGCAACGAAGTGTGGGTTCAGAACTGACGAATGGGCCAGAATAATAACACCAAGGACATGATCTTTGGCATCAAGAAGACAATCTCCTTCTTGAGCCAGGGCACTACCCTGCTCCCGGGAGACGTCATCTTCACCGGAACGTAAGTAGATCAACGAAGAGCCCTAGCCGACCCCATGACTGACGGTATATGTAGTCCCGAGGGCGTTGGCATGGGTCGCAAGCCCCAATTGTGGCTCAAGGACGGAGACGTTGTTGAAGTTGGCCTTGAGAATGTGGGCTCTTGCATCAACAAGATCGAGTTCAGCAAGGTCAAGTCAAAGATTTAGGGATGGAGCTGAAAGTGGCGGGGAGGTGCATTGTACCAATTGCTAAGATCATGGTCATTTGTCAACTGAAATCTGTTGTTTTATATGGAGTCTAAACAAACTTGGCTGAGGCAGCGAGATGGCGCTCCCCGAATTTGCGGCCGAAGTAGCACGCGTTGGCGTATCGAAACATAGAGAACCTGTAGATGCCTGATACCGAGTTCCTTGGAAGGTGGCAAGCTTCCTTCATTATGAGCTATGCAAACTGCGGCGGCTCTTCCCATCATGGAAAGTACACACAACATGGGCAATTAGTGAATCGAGAGTACCTCATGCTCGACGAAGTCAAAAAAGAAAAAGAAACAGCACCTTAAAAAGATATCGAATTGGTTACTTTCATGCATCCGCCGATAATCGAAATCGGGTCCCTTGCTAACCGCGAAGAGTCATGGAAGGCAAGGATGATAACCACTACACTACAGATGCTGGTGAAAATAGCAGCGGGTCTGGCACCTATGGATCATTGAGCCAGGCCAGGCAGGAAGGATCGGCTTGTGGTCCGTGCCCCAATCTCAAACTCCAGGCAGGCGTTCCTCATCCTCACTCTTTCGTCTCTGTCCAGCTTCAGACGGAAATCAGAAATCATAGACGGAAGAGAAAGTCACGCCTTTAAACTTTCATCTAGAGCTATTTTGAATATTCCTTTGTCATTTCTTTATATGCTCTAGGCTGACACCATTCCAGCTCCCTACCAAGGACGTCAATCTATGCCGTAATCGGCGGAAACTCGGCCTGCAAGGCACAGCAGCGCGAGTACGACATGATCCCACGACGTATTATCACCGACTGGAACATTTCACCATCAGCCAAACTATCCATAACCAATCTTCAGGAGGCTAAGCGTTGCGTGACATACCTTCTAATGGCACCAAGCAACCCCTTCGGTGACCAACTGCGGCAGTTATTACAGACTGGCCTCCAGGGCGCACTGCACTGCCCGCGCGCTAAGTAGCCGAACGTGCCCAGCTCCGCCCCCAACACCAACGCAGCCCACTCGCAGCCAGTTCGGCCTTCTTCGCGATGTTTATCTTCAAGACACGAGACTCAACCAACCAGGTCTCGCCTCGCGACATCGTGCTTGACGAGTCTGCCTTGATCTAATCAGCTCCCGGTTGGCGGGCTACCAACCCATTTTCTCCGCGGCCAAGTTCGCAAAACGATAGAGCCGATCTTGGCCGCCGCCAATGCTATGGTAACTTTATGTGGTGTTTCTCCATACCACCTCCACGCCTCTTTCGACAGTCTAGCAGTGCAGCTGGGGCAGATTCAGCCCTGTGGTCTGTGAGCTGTCATCAGGGTGCCTCGTCGTTGATCCCCCAAAAATGGGGATCTCTTCAAGCTTGTCATGAGGCTCGGAGGAGCCGCCAACTGCACCTTCGCTTCCTTCATGCTCCGCTTTCCGCTCACGCCATGTAGAGAGACTCTTACGTTTCGTTGGTGGGATCGGTTAGATTCTCCATATCCATATCTTCCGCCAGTGCTCTGGTATGAGACACACTTCTACCTAGATAGATACTTTTCCCGCTCTTGATGGACTGTTCGGCGTGGCGTTTAGTTATTTGTGCTCTTCTCTCCGTTCTCTATCGGCGAAGAGCCAAAATCTGCATCCTACCTAAGACAGCATCTTATACCCAAGTACATGACGACAACCACGTCGACCGTCGTCGAGATGGAGACTGCGACGAACGTGCCCGCCCGCCTGGAAGACTACGTGGGGTTCTACGGCGACCCATTTGTGACCCTACGAGACTTTGACGATGATGAGGTGAAGCCTACTCTGGCCATCACCAACAAAGAAATCACAGCTCAGAATCCCGCCGATGAGAATGAAGCAAACGAGGCGAATTCAATACAAGAGGGCGAGGATGAGGATGAGGCCCGGTGGACTGAATACAACCCGCCAGCGTCCCTCAGAACAGCGCCAAACCTCACTAACACGGTAGCCCTCGAGATCCTCCAGGTCTCCATCGAGAACCTTCAGGCAAGAGCCGCCGAGGAAAATCAGCGGCGGCAGCTAGAGGAAGATGAAAAACAGCGGGAAGCCGAAGCAGCAACCGCAAACGACGAGGGAGACGGCACGGTAAAGGAGCCGTATCTTCCCATCATCATCACTAGTCCGGACGGAGAACCCGGTCCATCGTCGGCGCTCGAAACGGAAGAAGTTGATAATGTCGAAGATCTCAAGCTGTTTCCCGAAATGACGGGAGCGGGCGAGGGCAATACCTTGTCACAGGGGCTCATCGTCTTGCCATTCCAGCCCAAGAAAAGAAGCCGCTTCGCCCTGACGAGAATCTTGCAAAAGATTGGTGAAAAGGATGTTGCGAAGAAGACGTCCCTTTTCGGTGGTAACTCGAGCAAGACGAGCCTGGAAGCAGCAGTGTCTGATGAACCCGCTTCTACTGTCACAGAAAAGCAAAAGAAAGCTCCTGTTACTGTGTAAGTCGCATCCCCCTTACCCCCTTTTCCAACACTGAACCCATTCTCGACATCTAACACCAAACCCACCAGCGAATGCGTCTCCTGCCTTGACGACTTCAGCCCAAAGAAAGTCATCAAAGTCACATGCCACAGCTACTGCCCCGACTGCTTCGAACGCCTCATCTCCACCGCCGTCCAAAACGAACAACACTGGCCCCCCAAATGCTGCCTCAACCCGATCCCAACCCGCCTCTACCTCCGCAAGATCTCCCCCGACCTGGCAAAGACCTGCAAAGACCGCGCCGCCGAGTGGGCCATCCCCGTCGCCGACCGCATCTACTGCGCCGAACCGTCCTGCGGCCTCTGGGTGCGCCCCGAACACGTCGACGCCGCATCCCGCGTGGCCCGGTGCCGCGACGGACACCGCAGCTGCAGCATGTGCCGGGGACCCCACCACGCCAACGACGCAGACTGCCCGCTCGACCGGGACCTCGCGCTGACGAACGCCCTCGCCGCGGAGGAAGGGTGGCAGCACTGCGGCCGGTGCCAGGCGCTCGTCGAGCACCGCGAGGCGTGCCAGCACATGACGTGCCGGTGCGGCTACCAGTTCTGCTACGTCTGCGGCCTGCGGTGGCGGACGTGCGCTTGCACCATGAACCAGCTCGAACTCATCAAGAACGGGGCCGCGGCGCGGCGGCGGGAGAGGCTGCGGCGCGAGGCCGAGGCCGAAGAGGAGCTCCGCGACGCGTTGCGGCAGATTGAAGAGTTTGAGCGCGAGGAGGCGCTGAAAGCCGAGCTGCTGCGTCTCGAGATGGAGAGGCTTGAAGAAGAGGCGCGCATTGCGTGGGAGGAGGAGCGGGCTCGGCTCGAGAGTCTGAGGCGGTACGAGGTCGAGGTGAGGTTCCAGGAGCTGCGCGAGCTGCTGGACCAGATTCACGACCTGCAGGAGTTCCTGGTGCGGTACCAGCACGATAAGGAGAAGGAGCTCGCGGCCAACGAGGAAGCGACGTCGACGGCGGAGCTCGAGTCGAAGCAGGAGGCCGAGCAGCGAGCCCTCGTCGAAACGGCCGCGGATAAGCTGGCCGCCAAAGTCAAGAGCCTGACGGCGGAGTACGCGGCCCGCGTGCTGGCGGAGCAGAGGACGGAAGAGGCGTACCTCCGTCAGCTGGAGAGCTTCTTCGCGGACCGCCCCTCGAGCGAGGCGCGCATCGAGGTGCTGATGCGGGAGTTCCGCGGATCGATGGATAAGGGATGGCGGGCGTGGGAGCGGTGGCGGGACGAGGAGGTGGCGCGGTACAAGCTCAAAGTCGAGGAGGAGCGGACGATCCGGGAGGAGATTATGTACAGCGTGCGGATGCGGCACGAGGAGAGGCTCGAGAGGGCGCGGGCGGAGCTCGAGAGGAGGCAGGCTGCTGAGATTAAGTGGGTGACGTTGGTTTTTGCGGAAAGGATGCGGATGCTGGATGTGATGGAGAGGGCGGAGCTGGAGGGGGAGGGGGTGGAGAGGAATGAGGCTTTGGTTGGGGTGAGGGATGATGAGGCCGGGTCTAGTTGACGGTGGGAAGGCGGCCTGGTCTACCTGATCTTGGCCGTCACGCTGATGATGTTCAAGAGTCGACTTGAAAGCTAACAGGTTTACGCAGATGTGATGGCAGAGCATAGCAGTAGGCAGTTTGTAGCGACTGATATTTGGAAATACCTTGCTGGGAGGTTGAACAGTTTATAAATCACACTTGAGATGTTAGCAAGGTGATCTTGACGCTTAATTCTTTATTAGACGTTGGATTAATGACATGGAGTGAACCGACATGGTCACGTCCTCATGAAACCAGATAGTAGATGACACAAGATGTCTGTATACTTGATCGTATCATTATAAAAGGTCTGTATCGCATGATCTCTGTACAACATTAAGTAGTGGGGGTATCTGCATGCTCGTATATGCTTTCATGTCACGGAGCTTCAAGCCCGTGAGATGCTAAATTGGGAGAAGGGAAATCCCCAATGCGATGGTGCCAAGCACACACACATAGCCTCTCTCAACCGCGCTTGTGCTCCAACTCCTCGGCCTCGTGACCGAGCTTGATCTCCTGCTCGACCTGCGCGAGATCGAGGTCCGCAACCTGGGCGTCGGGGCCGTCGATGACCTTGACGAGCTCCTCGAGCGTAGGGCCCTTTGTCTCGACGTAGAAGAGGTACACAAAGACGAGTTCGAGGAAGATCCAGCACTGTGAAACGCAATATCATTAGCCAAAATGTTCATTGACCTCGAAGCAGAGTGAAAACTTACAGTGTAGATGAGGTACAGCTTCCAGGTGTGGCCGGTAAAGTAGTCAAACGCGTAGGGGTTGGCGTAGTTGTTGAGCGTGAGGGCGGCCTGGACGGTCAAGTTGACAATCATGAGACCCTTGGCACGCAGCTTGTACGGCAGGATTTCGATGGAGTAGCTGATGAGGAGACCGGACCACGCGAAGGCGTAGAAGAAGCCAAACAGCCAGATGAAGAAGATCATGGCGTAGTTGGAGCCGGGCGAGCCGTGCTCCTCGTAAAGGCCGGCAGACAAGGTCCAGAAGACGAAAGTCATGAGCATGCCGCCCGTGGAGGCGAGGAAGATGGGTCGGCGACCGAAGCGGTCGACCTGCATGGCCAAGGTCAGGGAGGTGATGAGGGAGAGACCGGTCTGGCCGGCGGAGAGGCCGAGGCGGGCGGTGGAGCTCTCGATGCCGGCGTTGGCATAGAGGATATTTGTGTAGTTTGAGATGATGGCGTTGCCGGACCACTGCGAGAAGAGACCGAGGGAGATGAGGACGATGAATCGGTACTTGTTGCCGGCGGTGCGGAAGAAGTCGAGGTAGCTGCTGCTGTTCTTGGCGGCGATCTCGCGCTTGATGGTCTCGCGAATCTCGCGGAACTCGAACTGGACGGTGGGGTTGTTGGTGTCGCCGTTGGCGTGGTACTTGCCCAGGATCGCGAGGGCCTCGTCGTGGCGGTCCTTGGCGATGAGATAACGGGGAGACTCGGGAACCCCTGTTTTGATAACCAGTCAGAATCTGACGGAGAACCTCGATTCATGAAGATGACTTACAGAAGATGAAGGCGAGCTGGATGACGGAGGGCACCGCCTGGCCAATGGCAGGGATACGCCACGACCACTCGTTTCCGAGGAAGTCGGTTCCGAAAGAGAGCCAGGCGACGACGAGGGCACCGACGTTCCACAAGCAGTTGTAAACCGTCGTCAAGCGAGCACGATGCTGGGGGTGGCAAAGCTCAGCGAGCAACATGGGTGAAGTGATTTGGGCAAAGGAGTTGCCGAAACCAAGAAGGACACGACCGCCCATAAACACTGCGGATGGTCAGCCTCTGAGAAACCGCTGCTACATCTTTGTAGCTACTTACTGCCCATGCTTGTGCAGGCGCCCTGCAAGACGGCACCGGCAACCATGATCAAGCAGCCGATGACAATGGGAATCTTTCTGCCAAAGTTGTCGGCAATGAAGGGGCTTCAAAAGGGTCAGTAAACTTGTTGATCGCCCGG
Source organism: Colletotrichum abscissum (assembly GCF_030869225.1). Lineage (NCBI taxonomy): Eukaryota > Fungi > Ascomycota > Sordariomycetes > Glomerellales > Glomerellaceae > Colletotrichum > Colletotrichum abscissum. The sequence goes on from NW_026850431.1 coordinate 1,331,888, forward strand.
GGGCTTTGTGCGAGAACGTCGCTTACACAATAGGAATCGAAACCAGACTGCCGATTTGGTAGAAGGCACCGAGAAGACCGAGCTGGCCTCCCTTGGGGTGATCGAAGAAGGACTGCCATGAGTCGAAGTTCTGGACAGAGTTGAAGAACATGCTGCAAATCACGTTACTGTCAGCAAATGGGCCTGATTGTGTTCTCTTTCAAGATCGTTTGCGCAACTTACCCATCGTAACCAGTAGTCGCGGAGGCAATGCAAAGAACGAAGGCGTAGAAGTAAAGCTTCCTCAGACCGGGGTCCTTCACCCAGTTGACCTTTTCAAAATCCGGCGCCTCTTCCTGAGCTATGACAACAGCCTCGCTGTTGGTCTTCTTCTGTGTAACGCCCTTGAGGAAACCCATTTTGGCGTCTGCTCAATGGAGCTATATATCGTGTGTGGGTTTGTCGTGGTAAGTTGACGTTTGGCTTTTTGCCGGCGACCAGAGCAAGAGCCAGAAGCAGGTCTCCGTGTTGTTTTGGGCCAGAGGATGACTTGAGAGGGACGGACAGGGCGAGAAGGACAACTACAATCTACGACGCGGGGTCTCCAGGTCTTATTATATGGAGCTGTGGATCATAAGACGAACAGATGGGAAGCAAAGAATAAACAGTGCGAACAGCTTCAGACGGGGCATCGGACCGGGAAGGCCTAGGTCTAGAGACTGGTCTTCTTGGGGGCGGGGGGGTGATGGAAGCTGGAACCACTTGGTTGGGATCCTTTGCGTGAAATCCTAGCGGAGGTCGACCGGTTCCCAATCAGCTGTCAATATCATAGCGACTCTGAGAATATCGTCCTGCACGAGGACGAAGCAGCCTGCCGGCCCAGGTAAATTGTCAGGCCCATGGAATCTCCTAGTGCGTACGCGGCGCAGGGGATTGCCACTGTCTCCCGGCAAAATGCGATGGGCTTGAACCGTTTCAAGACAAAGCTTCGCTGCCAAGTTTGACTCCGAGAAGTATCAAGTCACGAGGGGCGGGAGGCTTTCCTCTACTCTCTACCCGTACGGCGTAAACCTATCCGAACTAGGCTCTTCCCCAAGAAATCTGCTGCCGTCCGAACGGGTGAATGCGAATCGGACACCTATTTCTCCAAACTTTGGCAAACGTATTTTGCCGGGCGCCTGTGTGGACACTTCAACCCACTAGACAAGGACAAGACTAGATGGGAAAAGGGCGAAAGGTGTGAGAGTTCCCACTTTGCTGAACGTTCCCCCTGGGGTCCCGTGGAGAAGGAGGTGGAGGTAAGCAGGGAGGTTGTCTTTCAAGTGGAGACTGCGACGGTCCCGCCCGTTGTCCCATTCTCTTTCCCCAAGATGACTCGACATGCTCGACTACGACTGAAAGTTGTAAACATACGTGTATGAAGATTGAGGTGATGAGAAGGCCAGTTCCGGGAGCTTCTCGCTTGACGTCAATGGCTGAAGTTTCGGACAAGAGGCTGAAAAAGACGGACAACTTTTGCCGGCCGCTTAAGAGTTAACCCCAGAGATATCCTAAGCAAGTGAGGACAGAGAGAAAAAGAACCGCAAAATTAGACGAGTTTGGGGTTGACTAGTCGACCGCTGCGGGGAAGACAAGGCCGAGGTGGACGACTCATCGCTAAGCTAAAATCGGTCGTCTTTACCACTAGAATGTGGGCGCTGGGAACATGGCGACTCGACTTAAACCCGGCATGACGCTTCCGTGACTCGCCAGGTATACTCCGTACACTTTCTATTCCGTGTGTTTCCGTGTGCCGTGCCGTTGCTGGGCCGGCTTGATGCAGTGATCACGCCGGGCCGCAACGAAATATCAGTCAATGGTTGCTTCTCACGCGTATTATCCCAATAATTTCTGGGGGAAATGAGAGAAAACTTGCTCGCCACGTGAAAACGGGAAGCTCTTTCGACGCATGAAAAACAGTAAATGCTTCAATAAGGTGCTCGGTACTCATGTCCGGGGACCAAAGTTTGCTGCGATGAGGCGGTAGGCCAAACCGAAAGTGCAGACACCTCCGTCCCGTCGATGCAACTTTGTCGAGGAGCGACCCCTGCTGAGAGAGACACCCTCGGTAAAGCTTTCCACCGTGCCATTGGTGTTATTTTGAGGACACGGGTTGCGGGCCTGGTACCAAAAGCTAGACGAGCCTTTTGCGCTTACTCAAACCACTGAGGCGTATTCAAATTCTAGAGACAGGTCTGCTTCTCACACGGTGAGTAATGGCGACGTGATATGCCTCTTGACGCCGTATGTCGCTTTCAGCGCGATCAGTCGTCGTGCCGGCGGGATGGATTCCGCAGCAATGGGGCGACAGCGGGTGCATGCGAATCTCTCGTAACTTGGTCGGCCGAGAACCGCTCCTCTCTGAGTACCCATAGACCCACCCTCCCCAAGGTCATTGAGGGTGTGGATTCGTGGGCGTGCGCTGTGCGGAGGGTCACCATGAGGGCCAAGATTCTTCCGTCGATACTGCTGCTCGACTGTCAGTCGATCCACGATGAAGCGGAACAGCCCGACTTTGCATTCCATCCCGCCCTGTAAAGAGGACTGGAGAGTGGTAAGGCCTGCCATTCTCAGTCAGATCACTCCTTGAGTGACTTTCGCCAGGATCCTTGCCAGGTGAAGAGTTCACGTGGGTGCTTCCGAGCGTGGGTGTAAACAGCGGTGGGGGGTGTTGGGGAAGGCCTCGCACACCAGGCCTGTCAGTGGTACGACACTTGAGCAGCTCATACCCAGCATGAATGATCGAGTTCCCTAGTCGAACGGTCTTGCCTCTACACTAAACCGTCGTGGGTCGTGGAGATGCATTTGCGGAGCCCCACGACAACGCTGAGAATCGCACCGTGTCCAAGTTTGACTGTTGGAGAAGACTCGAGGGGTTGGAGATTCCTAGCGTGAGGTTGAAAAAATGGCTACTGCGCCGCTGCCTCACATGGGGGTTTCTGCCAGGATACCACGTCGTTGACCGGCGCCACCCAGGGCACCCGATGCATTTAGCCATTTAGCCTGATATCAGGCTGAATGACGCCCGGTAGTGGTTGATAGAGGGAAGATCGCGCTATGCCAACGGCAGAACATTGGATTGCAGGGTCTTGCCCGTGACTGAACCAACACGAACGGAGTTGCAATACAATTAACCGTAGTCGGCTCTCAGCCGACGCGTTCCTCATTGCAGACTCGCAAGTCGATGGTCGCGTTCGAGACATAGGTAGGTAGTCAGCCGCCTTCGTGCTTCCTCTTGTCCGTAGTGTCTTTCGAACCGGGCCGACTTTTCGATCAACGGCAGTCTGTGGACAGTCTAGGCGGCTCATGACAGCTCACGACAGCCTCGGTAACAGCAATAATTGCATGGCCCGTAATAGAACCAGACCGATATACACGTAGATGATCTTCTCATGTAACCACCACAGCTGTAAGTATCTTGATGCACAAAGTCCAACTCACACCGGTAGCTGTATCCGAAGGCCTCCTTGAAGAAAAGTAAGCAGCTTTCGAATCACATACTTGTCGAGCTGTTGTCGGCTTGCGGCTGCTTCTCGAAGGCAGGGGTAATTTATCCATAAATTGCCGGCATGTCGCCGCTAAGGGTATTATTCCCAAGTTGCCGATTGATGGGGGATCGTCGAATCCGTGATCTTGGGACCAATTGCTTATATTGCTTGCAGCGCAGCACCCATCCTCCAGGACTGGCCCCTGAGAAGTCTCCGTAGCAAGCCGCAGGACCAAGAAATTGACGTTCCCGTGGGAGCAACCGTCAAGCGACGGTACCTGCATAGTAGCCGGTGTCCGGTGGCCGCCTAGTCCCATGGCCGCCGCATATTGGTGATGCCTTGAAAGGACACCTCAAATGGACATTCTGCCGTAATTTGTCATATTGAATTTCTTTTGGGGGAATTGTCCGAGGAACGACCGCGTTTAAGGTTCTCTGCTGAACTGGCTCAAACGAAATGTTCTCAGACGATGTATGAAGCATCTCTTGTATGCATCTAATGGGTATTAGGATTCTATGATTTGAAGCGCGAGGCTTGTTGAAGTCAGGAATTGTGACAGACTGCGATCCAAGTATGAGGCGCACGGACTCCAACTCGACCAGCTCCTTCCCCGCACAACTCCGGTGTCATCCCGTACTCGTCCCACTGGGAACTTCCATCGCAAGATTCACTTTCCACCCGCAATCGCAATCGTAATCACCAATTGGCTAGGTTAGGCGCTTTACTGCCGCCTGTGCCGCCGTACCGGACTTTCACAAGATGGACAAACTCAGCACCAAAGAATTATGGCAACTGAAGCACAACTTCTCATCAGCCAGGGAATCGTCCGAAGAGCACTTCTTCCGGTGCTGGAACCACCAGGACTGCAAGGTGTGCCTGGCGGAGAACGAATGCAGCTGGTGTCCCATGGTACCGTTCTACCACGCCCAAAATCGGAAACGATGAAAGGAAATTTTGTGTGCTAATTCGTGATGCTGTGTCTGCGTTCCTTGATATAGACGTCCGCCTGTGTCCCTAATTCGTACGCGATTCCGTTACTGGCACCCGCCTACGACGAGAACATTTGTCCGCACTGGGCGGAACGATGGGAGTTGCGCACCAAGCCGTTGGGCTGCCAGGTTTCGACTATTACGAGTCTGACGTCCATCATCTCCATAGTGTCGACTTTCATCGTGGTCTTGTTGGTGGCCTTGATCGTGCTCGGCGTCCGCTGGGGGAGACGACGGAGTAAGCAGGACCCGGACTGGTGGCGAGTGTGGAAGCGTGACTGGAGCCGAGTACAATTTTGGCAACGACCGCAAGGACAGGACGGCGAACGCGACCCGTTACTGGGTCAAGCGCAAAGCACGCGAGATGGCACGTAGCGAAAAATAAGAGCTGACGGAGGGATTTACTCCTGCTGTGCCCATGACGACATGATGGAACCAAGTCACAGATACGATGGCTGCCACCGACGGGACCCCTTCACCCGGAGCTGACCGGAGGAATGATGGCTACTTCATCGCCGGACCGTAATATCGGACCGTCCTCGTCCTCCGGCCCAGGGATATCTACGTATTCTAAGTTGACCGTCACCAGACACGACTCTAAGAACCTCTCCTTGAACCCGCCGTGTCTCTCTTCAAGCGCATCGAATAGCTTCTTCAAGGGGAGAGGGGCCGGCAACACCTCATATTGCTTAGATGTGAAGGAGCCCGCGCTTGCAAAGAACAAGACGTTGAAGTGGTCTTTGGGTGGCCTGGGAGCCGCAGCCATGTTCGAAGTATGATTGGTAGAGATCTGCAATCTTTTGTTTGGGTTAGCCAATGCTACAAAAGCTTGGAGTGAACGCAAAAGAGTAGTTGATAGTGTTGGTGTCAGAGATCTTGGTGATAATTTTGATACATCAAAAGGATTCAGGTAATACATGCTAATTTGGATACATCATCCCAACTGTTATAACGAGCAAAAATAGAGACTGTTTGACTTACCACTTCGCAAAATGCCCCCTTTCAAGGGTTGAGGGTTAAGGAAGAAAAAAAGTCCAAGGTGATTGGGAATCCAGAGAAGTTTATAGCTGCAAGAGATGAGGGAGTGGGGCAGTCCAAGGAAATTTTCGTTGGCCCCCAATCACGTGACACTTCCAAGGAATTTGCGGCCTTGCGCTTTGCGGCTCTCAGGCGCAGCTTGCGGGGCAATTCGCGATCGTGATGACAGTTGCAGTCTGGAGAAGTTGATGCTGAAGGAGAGTTCCAAGACTACGTTGATAATCAAATTGATTGAGACTTTCCCCTGCACACGTCGCATTCTCACATCGTTTCCCGAGGGGACAGTATCATCATCCAAGCAGCGTGAACCACAAAGCAGTCAGTCGAGATGCAAGAATTGGTGCAGAAGATGTTTGATGAATTTTCCCAGGCTGTCCATTGATTGATATATCTCGTAGACGCCGTTCCCTTTGCCCCTTCCAGCGTCGCATCACAAACAGGTACACGAGGTCGTTCTTCGTGCAGAGTTGCCTCGCGGCTGGGTGGGAGAACCTTGCTGTATTCGCAATGCAGAATCCGTTTTTTGACTCCTCTAAGCACGAAAGCCGTGGGCTCGGGTGACGAAGCCCTCGCAATGTTCCTGTCCCATCCTCAGAACCATGATTCCGTTCCTCGTAATGTCCATAACACACGCCGCCGCCTATTCAGCTGCCTTATCTCAGTCTGCGGGCCTCACGCTCAGACTCGAGCAAGCAGAGGATATCGTCCTCACGGACTAGAGAGAGAGAGAAAGATGTTAGCCAGTATTCTTGGTTCCCTTCGCGCGGTTGTCGCTGTTGCCCCCTCTTTCGGTGAGAAGGCGGTCGCAGGTATTCGGTGGTCGCTTACCGGGTCCCTTGACGTTACGGATAATGGAACGGGTCTCGTCGTCCATGAACTCGACGCGGACTTGGGTGACACCACCGCGGGAGCCTATACGCAGTCAGAAAATCTGCCAAAAATTCGTCCCTCCTTCCGTCTCGGTTGCAATCGGGGATTCGATCTTCGTCGGGAAGGGTTTCGTTTCTCTATTTTTCGGGGGAGAGGCGGGGCATACCGGTACGGCCCAGGACGCGGGTGACCTTCACAAGCTTGACAGGCTGCTTAGCGGAATCCATTTTGACTGCGGGCGAAATTCTACGTCAGTCGATCAAGATCTCTGTCAATTTTTCTCGGGCGTCGCGACACGTACATGTATGTGGTTGCGAAGGTGCTGCTGGGTGGTGGGCTGCGCGGGTTGATGGTTGACTGCGAGTACGATCTTTTTTTCGCTACGAAGACTTGTGGAAGGGCTTTAGCGAAAGGAAACCCTTCCACGGTGCGTGCTAGAGACCCAGCGATCTCTCATTGGTCGGGAGGTGGTCGCATTGTCCATCTGGTTTCTGCCGTGTTCACCGCTTACCGAAACCCATCTCCAACCCCATATTTGTGCTGCATACCTTAATAGCCCAGAAATAGGAATATGAAGGGCATTGTCTATTGATCACTCTACCTTACTGTAAGAAACAGATGACGATGCATCAGACAGAAGCAGGGTGGGCGTCTGCGGAAGTAGAGACTGGCAATAAGTTCGCTATATTTCGAACGCATCTGACATCTTGAATGTTTTTTGATCGGGTTGCGGAGTTCACCGAAGGTGCTTTGATGGTTATATCTGGCTTTTCATAGTCGGGTTTGTGGTGACATACATGCACGTCGAAGTTGGGAGCTCAGATCCTAAAACCTCGTAAGGGCCTAGCCATTCTACAACGACACATCGACAGCCACATTATGGACACATTAGCAAGAGATTTTTTAACTCGGCTCGATTGATCGATTAAAGCAGGGGTATCTTTTGACGGCAGAAGTCAATTATGGCAACTTCGCAATGCGTCCCTCCAAGTCCTTTACCCATGCCTCCATCACCTTCATGTTTCCGGTCATGGCAGTGCCACCCTCCTTCATCGCCTCCTCAACCTTTTCCAAACCATCCTTCCATTGCTTAAGGTCCGTCGCCATATCGGTTTGTTGCTTTTCAATTCTGCCAAGCATCTCGCCAGCAGTGGCAGCGTCAGAGTGTATTGCGCGTAGGGACCTCAGGCGGTCAAGCAATGGTGGTAAGAGAGGAGCGAGGTTCTCAATGGTCGGCAAAGTCCCATAAAGAGCGTTAATCTTTGCCAGCTGCTCGGGAGCCGGGGCATCCTCGCTAGGAGCCGTACCATTGCCGAGGGTTTCTTGCGCAGATTTAGCCCCCTGGCGTGCCTTTTCCAGCTCCTGAGCTTCTTGGATGAGGGTACGGACTCGACGGCTGATTGAATCCAGATTCGATGTTGACGCCTGCGACAGAGTCGTAATCTGCTTCTGAAGCCCATCAAGCGTGGGAAGAATGGCTCTGGGCAGACCATTGATGTCGACTTCCGGCAGGGCGGTTGATCCTACTCCGATTGCCTTCTCAAGGAGGGCCAGTCGTCGGTCAAAGTCCGCGGCGGTGGCGAGAGCGTGACTCTGTTCGTAGGTAGGAGCATACGTTACTGTGTAGGTCGCAGAGTTCCCCGGTGCCACCAAGTCTTGCGATTCATTCTTAGATGGTCCAGATGATTGAGACACTGGCTGAGGTGCGCGAGAAGCGCTCGTATGCGGTTCCAGAGTTTTGGAGATCTCGTCCAGGACCTTGCTGAGAGACCCTAAATTCTCGTCATGGTCTCCTGTCGTAGATTTTGCTGCAGCCTCCTTCCTCTTCCCGTATTCCTCTTTGGCTTCCTCTACTTCTCGTTGCAGCCGCGCTATCTTGCGTTCCAGGCTGTCCTCATCGTCCTCATCACTAAGATCGCCGAATTGCTCCGTACCATCCTGCAGGAAACGCTGGCGTCGCGTTGATGCTTTGTACGATTTGCGCTTGCCGTCTACTCGATCGGAAAAGTCGACCCCTGTGGCGTCCACGCCCGCCGGAAGGAAGCGAGATCGTGCTTCATCTACCCGAAGTCGGGACCTTGAAATGCCGTTGGCGTCATCGTCGAGGTCGTCGTCGAAATCGTCATCCGAATGCGATTGTCCGGTTGTTGTCTGCGCGCTGGTCAGCCATAGCAAACGATCTCAGGGTAAGGAACGCACAGGAACAGTGGAGGTATCGTCTGTCAGCTCTGGCGTCTCGTACACGTCCGGGGCCGAGTCCTGAACCTCGTCAGTATTGTCTTCTTGGTATTTAGTAGTACAAGTATGCTGACAAGGTCTGGTAATGCTGCGTATTTCCGATTCAACGCCATGACGAAGAATCCGGGAAGAATTGGGGAATTCGGTGGATGAGGACGCGTTGTCTAGCAATGCACCCCTTTCGAGTCGTCGGTAAGGCGTCGCCCGTGAAGCTTAATGGCCCAGTTGTCGATGTACGGAGTAGTAAAGTCAACAATCAATCAAAGACCCCTGCGCAGGAAGGGGAGCTCCAGCTTCCACGCCAAAAGTCACTGAGCCACCAGGGGTTTCCCGCTAACGTGGACGTACCCATTGACAGAGTGGGGTGGGGTCGTTTGTACACTGCTTGGCCGGTGCTTGGGCAGGCACGCGTCGAGAACGCGATTGTAGCTTCCACCTTTTCCCCGGGTCAGCACTTCCACTTAACCTCAAGCGGCAGCAAATTTTGTGGCTCCGGGGGCCGAACAAACAACGTCTCCTCCGCAATTGAGAAGATCAGATATCGGTCGAGGCTACGTACGAAGACTCAACATCAATTGGGGGTTGTCGTTGATCATCTTGCATATGTTCGCCAACCTCCATTACAAAGTATCAGGGATTGAACCGGAAGCGGAAGCGAACCCGGCCGGAGACTGATGTTGAGCTCCGTGTGAGATGCCTGCTGGTCTCCGCAGGGAACACTTAATTACTGATACTTCTGCCTCTCGAGAGCATAACTCAGTCGACCCAACGCTGCGTTAGGCATCATTGTAAGGCATATTCAGTGTCAACATGCCCCCAAAGCAGGCAACGATGCAGAGGCGAGCTGGTCTTGCGAGAGACAACCGCGTTCGGCCTTTATTGTCACAGGTTAATGGCCAGCGACGGACATTAGTCGCCGACGACAGACCGGTAGACCGGCCACCTGATGACTCTGATGATGAGATTACCGATCCAGAACCTTGCAGGGGATCAATCCCTTCGAATGCCATGCCAAGCTCAAAAGAGGCGTCTCGGGTCTTTTCGAGTACAAAACCAGCTTCAGACTCTGATGATGATCAGAGTGCCTGGTCATCTCGCGCCGACATGGCTCGACCTTATTTCGGCTCATCGAAGAGAGGAAAGGAGCAGAGCAAGATGTGGAGCGCTTCCCAGGAAAGCTCTCAAGGACAAGCGCAATACGAAGGCTCTCAGGGCTCTTTCTCTACAACACGTGGCAGCAAGAGAAACTCACCAGACGGCGGAGCACTTAGTCCAGAATCTAAGGTAACAAAGGCACGGAAGATCGGCCTTGACGACGAGAAAGAGGCCAAAAGATTACTAGTACGGAAGAAGAGCTATGGTCGAGGCGAAAACAGCAGAGGGCGTATCAGACCTCCCACAAAGTCAAAACCGAAGTCATCGCAGGAGAGGCCGATATCCAAGCTAGGAAGAGAAGGTTTGTTGTACATTGGTTTCAAAGCTATGGGGTTACTAACCATTGATCAGCTGCCGCGCCCAAGATGGTGCAGCCGTCTTTCAAAGCCTACGATGACGACCCATTTGACCAGTTCTTGAGCCAGACACCTCCAAAACGCATCATTGAGCCCGCGGCCACGTTTTTATCCTCTCCTCCTCACGCTTCTGCTCATCCTGTTATGAAGCATGTATCTCTCAGTCCTCATTCGTCACCAAAGCGAAAAGCTAAGGCCGAGTTCAAACTTCCATCAGCTTCCCTACCTGAGTCTCTGCAGAGTCCAACGAATGCGCGCTCACAGCTTCGCAATCTAGAGTCAAGTCCTGAGTCTGATTTGAAGAAGACGAGGAAATTCTCGTTTGAATCCTCGGACTTGTCAGACTTGGACAGCGACCTCAAGCAGCTTGTAGAGGCACGTTGCCCCATGTGTAATGAGATTGTCGATGAGAAGTTACTGCACGATTTCTCCAAGGGTGCCCGTCTGCACATCCGAAAGCAGATTCAGTTCTGCCGACTGCACAAAAAGAAGTCTGCTGAAAAGGCTTGGGATGCTCGGGGCTACCCCAAGATCGACTGGGAGGGACTTGATACTCGCATTGCTACTCACTATAGCTTTCTTGGAAAGATTATCAACGGCGGATCTTCTCACTTTGGTGATTTGCTGCTTGACAAGGTCAAGGAGGGCAAGAACCGGACCTTGCTCAAGGCAGAAGATAGCTTGACGCCTGGCTATTACGGCCCGCGGGGCCTTCGTGCATTCTCGGAGCACATTATCGGTCGCTTTTCATCGATTCTGAGAGAACGAGCCGTCGACGATCGGCTGATATCGTCGCGTGGTTATTCTAGCTATGTGGAGGCAGTGTTGGTCCCGGAATTGGCAGTGCTGTTGATATCTGATGATATGGTAGTGGAAGCCGAGGAAGCAAGAAGCATACTCGGGGAAAGCAAGTGGATTGGAGACTTGCTTCACGAAGATAATGGCGATACTGTAGATCAACTCAGCGATGATGAGAAAGAGGGGTGATGACAGAAGGGCTTTTTGAGCGAGAATGGCAGCCAGGGGCAATGCGATGGAATCGCTAGCATGTGGTGGTTGACTGATATTTATAGCATCATGAAGCAGGTTACCTTATGCCATAGCAAGTATGCAATGGATGATTCTTCCAACAATGTTTCATAGTGCCGTGTCTTCCACATAATGCTGATAAACTTCAATTCGTCAAAGGCCTAATACAAGTTTCTATCTCAAAATTGCCAAAAACCCCAACGCCATTCGTGATCCAAACCTTTTTTTCGTCGAAAACGTCCTTTCTTCACAGTCCCAACGCCTCACGTCTACCTGTGCTGTTCAGATCGAGATACGGCGCCTCGCCCAACGACGCAACACGGTCGCCGGCCCTGGCCTCGACGTAGTCGTAGGTGGCGCAGTGCCACATGCTCCTGTTGTCCCAGATGGCGAGGTCGTTCTGGCGCCACTTGAAGCGGACCTGGGCGTCGTGGTTCTGGGTGACGAGGTTGAAGAGGTAGGCGAGGAGGACGTCGGACTCGTCCTTTGTGACGCCGTTGATGCGCTTGGTGAAGCCCTTGTTCACGTAGACGGACTTCCATCCCGTTACGGCTGAAGGGGGTAGGTTTTTCAGCTTGAGGTTCTAGACTTTTTTTTTTTTCGGAATGCGTTTGACTAGGGGTGGAGTGATGTGATAGACGGGCATTATACTTACGGTTGGTACGGATCACGGGGTGGATGGACTTGAGCTCGGAGCCCTTGTTCAGCGGCGAGCCGCGGAGGCCTTCTCGGAGGGGGTTACCCAGCCTGCGGGCCTCGTCGTGGAAGAATGTGGCGTCGTGGGTGGCCGTCAGCCCTTCGAGGAACTTCTGCATGGGCGGGGAGAGTCTGTCGTAGATCTCATATCCAGAAGCCCATAGCTGCGAGTTCACCCAGTTAGCCGGGCAAGGTTCCACCTCTCATCTGCAATGCAACTGCAAGGGTACGATGGCGAGCAAAGCAAGCAAGCAAGTGAGCAAGGGGGAGGACACGGGTGGTTCCAGCCAGCCTTTTCAGGGGAAGAGAGATGAGATGGGGGACGGGGACGCGGTTGGTTTGGGACTTACAGTGTCACCACCGGTGGCGGGAAGGGTGTGGATCTTGAGCATTGCGTAGTCCGAGGGGACCTGCTCGAAAGAGATGTCGGTGTGCCAGCCGGCGCTGGCGAAGCGGCTGACATCGCTCAGTTGGTGGGTGAGGCCGCCGCCCTTCTTCTGTTTCTCGCTGCTGATGACGCTGATTTGGTCACCGAGCTCGCTACCTTCTTCTGTCAGGGGGTGGATGTGAAGGCCTGATGATTCGGGCTATTTCTCGGATCAGGTTAGGGAGCCGAGTTACAAGTTGGGTTGAAGTTGTTGATTTTCACTTACACATCCGGCAAGCTCTGTGAGACGGAGGCAGAAATCCTTCATTTGGGTGGGCGTCACATCCTGGTCCCTCAAGAAGACGACACCACGCTGAGAAACTATGCCATCTATTAGCGCATGGCTTGACATACATAGAGAGGTGGAGGATAAACTCACTTGTGACGGCCAAATCTCTAATGACCTGGTCGTCCGCCTTGAGGAGGTCAACAACCTGCAGGCCCTCATACTCACGCCCGATGACAGGGGTGATGTCTGCGTTCTTGAAGTTGTCCAGAGAGCCGGAGTAGACGAGCGGCTTGCTCAAGCGGGGGCGAGCAGCCGAGTTTCCACCAACAATGTTGGAACCGGTAGAGACCGCGGAAGGCATGTCGTTGTTGTTATTGTTGCTGATGATCTTTTGTGATTTCACGGGGTGTGAGGTGGTATAGTCTGTTGATGCAGGGCGCTTGAGAGTGTCGTCGATCATGTTTTGTTTGGGGGTGTGTGAGGTAAGATCTGATAAGCGAAAGGGAAGATTTATGAGCGAGATATATGGCTAGATTTTATGTCCGGAGCACCCGTTATGTTTTGTCGCTCTGCACGTACGTTGTCATAAGGAGGGAGAGTATTGTTCCTCTTTTTTCTTCTGTATGCTTTCAAAGCGAGATCGGGGAGTGACCAGTAATGTGAAATGGGGTGAGGAGGGAAAGAAGATCGTCAGACGTTTTCTCCAACGAGGATGGCTTCCCCTTGGTCGGGTGGCAGGTATTACGGAGTACTCAGAGACTCATCGTTACGGAGGCTCCCGACCGGTGGGCGATGGCGCAATCGCAAAGCTTCCTAATTCGGCGAAGTCTGTCAGCCGTGGCCAATCAGCGGAGTGGGGGCACCTCAGGCACCCCCTCCGGAGACAACACTCGGCCATCTAACCTCCCACACACACACACACCTCCCCCCTCTCCTGCTCTGCCTCATAGTCTCAAAACTCGCAGTCCTCGTCGGAGAATCTTTCGGACTTGAAGACGGACGCGGCAGCATCACGTCTTTGCTCTGGGCACATTAGCTACCGGGGCTACCTTGCCCATTGGCATATTTGCTCCGTTCCTTGTCACAAGCCTTTCTTGTCGACACCCTTCACATGGGCGCAAGCAAAACAGAAAACACGAATGAAACCCCCATTGAACGTGAAGTCGTCGTTCGCCAGAGAAAAGGGCAGATGACATGTAGTCAAAACTATGTTGACAATGACATCGCCCGTTGGCCAAGACACGTTGCCAGGGGGTGTCGTTCCGAGAGCCCGGGGTTTTAATCGGTAGGCGGAGAATTCTGGGGTAAGGTTTCTTATTTGGAGAAATCAACTCTCACTTCTCCGGCTAGGCCATCCGGACCCGGTCGCTATCAGCAGCAGCAGAAAAGTTGTCAACACCATCTTTTCTCTCTCGCCCTTGGCCCCCTTGTCCGACCACATGGTTCACCTCCACTAGTATGTGGGTTCCTTCGAAGACGCAAGACCGAGCATAGATGTCGTGAGCCGTGATCTGCTAGCCTCAATCAGACATATCAGAAGTTTGAGGAACGACTATTAAGTTGAGCATCAAGAACGTCTCCGTTCTTGAGACTGGAGCTTCGTGTCGATCACCGTCAGTTTACGCTACCTTTTTGTTTCCCTTTTTCTTCGCAAGCGAAACCTCGGGCGAGTGTGTGTGCTCCGGCCTCCACTCACTTCTTGCTTACACGAGCTCTCTCGCCTGAACCAAGCGACGGCAGCAGTAGCAATAGCAAAGATGGCCGACGTCGAGCCCACCGCGCGGAAAACGGCCAGCGACAGCGGGAAGGACGCCGTGTCCATATACCAGGACTCGGACGCGCCTGTCATCGGTCGCGAGAATCTGTCTGACCTCGTGCCGCCGCATGAGTCTTATGAAGGAAAGCACAGATGGGATCCCGCCGCGACCTGGACAGAGGCCGAGGAGAGGAAGGTGGTTCGCATCACCGACATCAAGTTGCTGACGATGCTGTGTATCATGGTATGCGAAGCCACTTTGAGGTCATGAGAAGCTATTTTGCTAATATTAAACCAGTTCTTTGGCCTGCAATTGGACAGGGGAAACTTGAGCAATGCTCTGGCAGATGATTTCCTCAAAGACCTGAAGCTCAGCAGTGACGACTACAACAACGTACGTTCTGGCAGTCTGCCTCTTTGACTATCTCAATTGTTAACATACGCTCTTGTAGGGAACCACAATTCAGCTGGTGTGCTTCCTGGCCGCCGAGTTCCCCGTCCAGTTCCTCACCAAGCGCTTCGGTTTCAAGTACGTTCTGCCGACCATGATGATGATGTGGGGAACCGTCTCCTGGACGCAGGCCTGGATCACGACCCGCGCCGGCTTCTACGTGACGAGAGCCCTCATCGGCGCCTGCGAGGGTGGCTTCATTCCTGGTACTATTCTCTTCGCGACCTACTTTTACACATCAAAGGAGCTGTCCGTTCGACTGGCCGTGTTTTGGTCCACGCTTAACGTTGCACGAGTCATCTCGGCTCTGCTGGCGGCGGGTATCCTCAAGATGCGCGGCATTGGTGGACACACAGGCTGGTTCTGGCTCTTCCTGTTGGGTATGTGATCTGCTCCCTCGCCTTTTCGTCTCTTGTGTGTCTTGTCGCTGACTAGCCGCTCAGAGGGTCTCCTGACTTGTGTTTTGGCTGTCATGGTATGTCTGCCCGCGTTTCTTCCCCCGCTTTCTCTCTTCCGAGGTATGGTGATTCGAAATGATTCCCCCCACTGACCCCATGTTGTTACAGGCATTCCTCTGGCTCCCCGCCTCCCCGACGAACACTACGACGGTCCTCTGGAGAAAGCCGTGGTACACAGAGAAACAGGAGGTCATCATGATCAACCGCATCCTCCGCGACGACCCCGCAAAGGGCCTCACTGCGCTGAAGGAGCCCATGACATTCAAGGACATCAAGAACGCATGGCTCGACCCCTCCATGTGGGGCCTGTACCTCATCGGTCTCGTCGCCTACATTCCGGCCACGCCCGTCCAGGCGTACTTGACGCTCACCCTCCGCCGCCTGGGTTTCACGACGTTCAACGCCAACATGCTCACGGTGCCCTCGGCCGTGCTGCAAATCATTACGATGCTCACGCTGGCCTTTAGCAGCGACTACTTCAAGGAGCGGGCGTTCCACTGCATCTTTGGCGAGCTCTGGATCATGCCCCTGCTCATCACCCTCCTCACGCTGCCCGACGGTGGACGCGAATGGAGCCGATTTTCGGTTATTACGCTCATCTCTGGCTACCCTTACTTCCACCCAATCGTTTCATCGTGGATCTCGGAGAACACGTTCGACGTCAAGAAGCGCGCCATCTCGGCAGCGACGTACAACGTCATTGTGCAGATCGGGTCCCTCGCTGGATCCCAAATCTACCGCGCCTACGATGCGCCGTACTACAAGCGCGGGAACACGGTCTGCGTGTCGATTTGCGCTTTTAGTCTCGTTGTGTTCCTGGTCCACCGTCAAGTTCTTGTGCTGCTGAACAAGCGCAAGGCGCGGGTGTGGGACGCCATGTCCAACGAGGAGCGGCTGGCGTACCAGAGTGATGCGGCGGCGCGCGAGCAGGACGGAAACAAGCGTTTGGATTTCAGGTTTGTCTACTAGGAGGGTAATCATGCCATATGCATTGTATGCGTGTATGCATGAGTATAGCTCGAGGACAATATTCAAAAAGTTGATGGGCGATATAAGTTTGGATACCAGTCCATGAAAAGGACAAGATTATGACTAATAAAGACGGTAGAGACCAAAATGACGAGAACAAGGTACTACCATGCATGCGCTAGGAGGCATTGTAATTTTCTTCAACTAATCAAATTACATTATAAGCAATATGCCCGCATTGCACTCCCAATCAGGTCAATTGATAATCATAACATCGTGCTACCTAGTGTTCTTGGTAGAAAGATGCATATTCTCGTTCGTTTTGTTCGCTTGAATTTCGAGATACCTCTCTACGTACCTACACTTAGGTAATAATGGATGAACGCTGATTGGCCCCGTGTGACATCCCGGGCTGGACCAAATCGCTGGGAGGTCGGCGGCCCGGACAGCGGTCAAGGACATTACCGCAGTGAGAGGCCGAATTTGCGGGGAAATACAGCGCCAAGGTCCCTTAACGGGCGCCACCTGTCGACCCCAAGCCCCCCTCAAGCGGACTGAAGCGTGTCAAGCTGCAGGGAGGCAGGCACGGCGGATGGTCCACAGCTCCCCTGATCGGCTTAGCGCAGCGAGCACACCATCGGTCGTCGACTCCACCCTGCGCATCTCAGACGTCCGCAGATGCTCTCCCATCCCCATTTTTCTTGGTCCAACCTTTCCGTGCCTCTCTCAGTCACCTCGAGACGTGTAGGCGCCGGTGACAGCTTTCTCTCTGCCTCGATTCGAATCAAGCAAGGAACGCCAGTTTCTTACTCAGACTATGCCAGAGTCGCCTGACCCTCGCAGCCTTGCTTTGTAATACCTGCGGATAGCCTCACTCGTACCTCATACCCTTACGTGCTTGTCACCTCGCTTACCCACTTACGCCCCTAAGAACTACGGATACACGGTCTTGGTCAAGCCCAGCCTGCCGGGAACCTGGGGACCCGTTTCTTCTGGTGCAAGTGACAGACTTCACAACACCCGCCCTCACACAACTTGCATACATCCACGACTTTGACGTATTACCTGGCGAATCCCCAAAAAGAAAGTCAGTCCACGGCAGGTGCGAGCTGCCATGACACGGCACAAGTAGGATAGCAGGGCCGACGTTGTTCTCCCCCTCCCCCCTTTCCGTCCTCTCTCCGTCTCTTTCGCGGAGACAATGTCATCCGGGCGCAAGATTGGCAAAAGAGCTTGTGACGCCTGCAAGATCCGCAAGATCAAATGCACAGAGGTCCCGCCCTGTGATGGCTGCGTCGCCATCGGGACATCATGCACCTTCAACAAGGTCCCTGCCACTAGGGGCCCACGGAACCTGAGGGCGAAGACGATACGCCAGATTGCCCAGGCCCAGAAGGAGGGCTCTGCTGCTGCTAGAACTGCTGGTGCTTCTGCTTCTTCTTCTGCCCCCGCTGGCACCACCGGTGCCGCCGGTTCTGCATCCTCCGTCTCACCTACCGGTGATGGGGCTTCCGCTTCAACCCCGGTTGTTGCCGCCGCCTCTTCGGGCGTTCCGTCCTCATCCCGGTCCCCATCGTCCTCCGAGGGAGGATCATCCGAGGCCACTGGGAGCGCCGTGAGTGGACAACGACTCGTCCGACACGACAATGCCCTCCAGCCGCAAAGGACGCCCAGCGCATCACTGGTTTTCAGGTTGTGTATCTACCGCCTGCGTCTCTTCCCCGTCTGGCCCATCATTGCAGTCGAAGACATCATGGCCTCGCTGTCCCGCGATGCTGACGACCTCGAATCATACGTCTTGGCCAACGCCGTGGGAGCTGCCACCATTGCCCAGCTCAAGTTGGCCACGACTGACAACGACGACCCGGCGACGGCAGGTTCGATGGAGGCCGAGTGCCAGCGGTCGAGAATGGTGCTCCAGGAACGCGAGGGAGGCCCGCCCATGAACCTCAACTGGTTGAGGACGTCCTTCTTCCTCCACGTCTATCACGAGAACCAGCAGCCCGGAGGGGCCAAGTCGCTTCTCTACCTCCGAGAGGCCATCACCATTGCTCAAATCATGGGATTGCACAAGGAGTCGTCGTACGTGGCTCTGCCCTTGGCGGAGCAGCAGATGCGGAGGAGGACACTTTGGCTACTATTTGTCACGGAAAGGTTTGTTCTACCCCTGAAGATTCTCCATCGAGCTGCTTTCTGACAAAAATGGCAGAGGCGTGGCCATGCTTCACAAGTTACCTGTGGCGCTCAAGTCCAACACCCGTTTTCCGTCCTTAGACGGTTCAGGGGTTGGCGAGGATGAAGGCCACATTCTACCTGCTTTCAAAAAGTTAGCCGACCTCTTCTGGATATTCGATCAGAGCGGCGCCTTTGACATCCTCCAGAACTCGGACGACGAGGACGCCCTGTGGTCCATGGCGGACGGCCTGCAAACGGCTAGTAGAGCGTGTCTCGATGTCGTGCAGCAGAAACTACAGCAAATTCCCCTGGACTCTGATGCCAGCAACGATGTCCAGCGAGCTGACATCGTTGTGACGCGTCAATGGATGCAGGCCGTGTTGTGGAAAGTCACTATGAACCATGGCCGCGCTTGGTCTTCCAACAGCAATAACAACACTGTCACCTCGTTATCTCACCCCATCCAGATCGCCAAGGAGTTTCTCCAGTTGATTTCACAACTTCCCAGTACGGCCATTGAAGCCCATGGCCCCGGAATCGTAAGGCCCCATACCGGACAAATATACATATATAGGTTTATATCGTTTTTCCCTTTACTAATTTGACTATCAGGAGTTCAAAATCTACGAGATTGCCAGCGCAGTGACGGATGCCGTGGCGAACAACTTTCGTCTTCCTCGCACCTCCACCGACGGCCCAAGAGACATTCTCCTCCAGCTGCAGCGGGTCCTTGCCTCGTGTCGCGGCGGCAATAAAGCCCTCTTGGAGATGCTCTGCGCCCGCATAGCTGAGGTCCAGGACGGTCCGCTGCTGATCATGAACAGGAGCCCGACGTCGAGGATCCAGGAGGTCGACGATGACCAGTGGCGGGATGACGGGAATCATGCTGCTGCTGCTGCGGCGGCGGCGGCAAACGGCCAGGCAGACATGTTTGCACCCATCAACGGCGTATCTCAGACCTATGGACAACCATCTCACTCCAACTTTTCACCAATGTTTGATAAAGATGGTACCTCCGCGCAGGGCATGACCAACGGCAACACAGTACCTCTGTCACCTCAGCGGCAGGGCATCGGCAGAACTCCCGTCTGGGATCAATCCACCAGCCAGATGGGGTCCGGCGCCCCCCATGACCTAATTGATCAGCTGCAGCACTTTGACGGCTCCTTCAACACCGTCGAGTCCAACGGCACGCTCGATATGCTCTTTGCCAATGGGGCGTTGTGGGACAACGTCGCAAACGACGATTGGATGGCGTCGGTGCAGGGGAATCCGGGCGTGTTCAACAGCCCGATGCAGTCTCCGGCCAATTTGCAGAGGACGTATGAGTAGCGAACTACCGTTCTGGGCTGTTTTATGATTTGTGGCCGTTGAGGATGCTTGTGGGTCAGAAGAAATCGTATACGAGCCGTAAGAGTTGATGGTATATATGGGCAAGCACTCGACTTGAAGTGACACAAATGCCTACGTCTTAGCCAAGACTGAAGCACGAACTCTGGCGTTCAGGCGTCAAAGGAGAGAATCATGAGCGTGGTTTCCGAATCTCTAGGTAAGCTGTCATCCTCATTTGGCCTCTCTATCATCTGGATCTATCTCTGACTACCCACCAGATCAAAAGTCGTGACATGATGATAAGCAATCTCAAAAAGGCACAAGTATGTCTGTAAGGAGAACGCAAAAACAGTAAACGCAAAAATAGTACTCCAGATTTTTGTCTACATTCTATAACTTAGTTTTTATACCCAACCGCTTCCAACAAACCAAAATACTAGGCCAGAAGCACAACCGCCCCCTCGTACGGTCCAAACTCGACCTTGCCCCCACGGAAATCTTCCGCCGTCTTGCCGCCGTTGGAAACAAGCACCTCCTTGACGCTCTCCGCCTTCAGTCCCTCCCAGCTTACCGTCCCGCTCGAAAAGTTACACGCCACGACCGCCACGGCGCCGTCCTCGGCCCGCCGCGCGTACGCCACGATCTTCTCGTTCTTCTCGTCCACGAGGGCGAAGTCGCCGTAGACAAAGATGTCGAGGTACCGCTTGCGCGTCGCGAGGACCGTCTTCCAGAAGCTGAAGACGGAGGCCGGGTCCGAGACCTGCGCGGCGACGTTGATCTCCGTGTGGTTCGGGTGCACCGTCATCCACGGGGTTGCCTGGGGTGTCGTGAAGCCTGCGTTGGGGGCGGCGGTCCACTGCATTGGTGTGCGGGCGTTGTCGCGGGATTTCTTCTGGTATTGGGATTTGAGGAATCTGAGGTATTCATTGTCTTTGGAGTCCTTGTGCAAGCTGGTTACGGGGGAGATTGTCAGCATTGCATCATTCTTTGCGCAGCCTAAAGTTTATGACCGTGTACTCACTTCCAGTGGTTCAGACAGTCAATGTCCTTGTACTCCTCCATCGGCCACTCCTTGGGCACGTTGACCATGCCAATCTCCTGGCCCTGGTAAACAAAGGGCGTACCGGCCTGGAGGGCCTGGAACATGGCGACGGCTTTTGCGCTGTCGACGCGGTGCTGCGGCGCGTCGTTTGCGAAGCGGCTGACGGAGCGCGGCTGGTCGTGGTTCTCGAGGTACAGCGCGTTCCAGCCGTCGTGGTCGTACATGAAGCGCTGCCACTTGTTGGCGATGCCCTTGAGCTCCGCGAGGTCCCATTCTTTGGCGGAGAATTTGCCGTGGGGGCCGATGTCGATGTCGACGCTGGAAGGGGGGAGGAGATGCTTGTTAGTTGTCCTGCCGATAGTGGATGGGCAAAATAGGGGTAAAAGGCGGGTCGGATACTCACAATTCGAAATGGAAAATCATGCTCAGCTCCCCGCGATCGCCGTTCACGCTCTTGATCACCTCGTTCAGGTCCCTCACGCAGGGCATCTCCCCGACGCTGAAGGCGTCGTACTCGTGCAGGATGGCGCCCAGCTCCTTGAGGTACTCGTGCAGCCTGGGCCCGGCCGAGTAGAGCTCGGAACCGGGCAGGACCTCTTGCTTGGAGTCGGGGAAGTCCTGGGGCTTGCTGACGAAGTTGATGACGTCGAGGCGGAAGCCGTCGGCGCCCTTGTCGAGCCAGAAGCGCATGATGTCGTGGACGGCGGCGCGGACTTTGGGGTTCTCCCAGTTGAGGTCGGGTTGTTGGCGGGCGAAGAGGCGGAGGTAGTATTCGTCTGTTGCTTCGTCGTATTCCCACGCGCTGCCTGTGTGTAGACGTCCGATGTTAGTTGAAATTTCCCGTCATCTTCGAGCAGGCGGGTTCAACAAGCTTTCCAGAGCCTCGAGGAAGTGTGGGATGGCCTGAGAGAACTAACCCTGGAAATGGGAGGCCCAGTTGTTGGGAGGCTGGCGGTTGCCCTGGGCGTCGTACTTTGGCTTGCGCCAGATGTACCAGTCGCGGTAGGGGCTGTCCTTTGAGCTGCGCGACTGCTTGAACCACTCGTGCTGGTCGCTGGTGTGGTTGACGACGAGGTCGAGGACGAGCTTCATGCCGCGCTCGTGGAGCTTGTCCTTGAGGGTGTCGACGTCGGCGACGGTGCCGTAGGGCTCGTGGATCTTTTTGTAGTTGCTAATGTCGTAGCCCTGGTGCACGTTTTGTTGGTCAGTTCATCCGTCCGAGTTTATGGAAATGTCTTTTTCAAGAGTACGGCCTGCCAGAAACTCACCATGTCGATCTGGGGACTCTCAAAGATGGGGCACAACCACACGATGTCGACGCCGAGGGACTTGAAGTGGTCGACGCGGTCGATGATGCCCTTGAGGTCGCCCACGCCCGAGCCGGTCGAGTCCTGGAACGAGGCCGGGTAGACTTGGTATACGGAGCTCTCCTTCCACCACTTGCGAAGCTGTCTCTTGGGGGGACGCCCGCCCGCGCTCTCCGCGACGACATAGCGTGCCATTGTGGGCGGAAACTTGTGTGTGTTGTAGGTTTTACGGTGAGAAGTAGTGTGGAATTGTTGGATAATTCGAAGCTTTCGAGAGTAGAAAGCTGTGATGCCGGTTCGGGGTCGTTTGCGTAGCTGTTTTGGAATACACGCAATGCGGCAACGGACTTTGAGAAACGGACAGCGTCTGGTAATATAAAAACAAAGAGGTCTACGTCTTATACAATTTGAAAGAGCTGCAAAGACAAGAGCGAGCAGAGACTCCTTTAAGAGATTCAAAGTTCAGGCTCTCCGGTAAGAGGGCGGGGGGTTGGTTAGCGGTTTGGTAATAGGAGCTTGGTCCGTTGGCGGGGGAGGAGGGGCTTTGCAAAGAGTTTCTGCGAGTAAAGACTGGTCGTGGTGACCAATTGGAAGAATTTGGAGATGGGAAAGCGTTGGCTTGGACGAAGCTGAGTAAGGCGGACAAGCCAGTGTTCAGCCAGACACGAGACACAAAAAGACGGCGCGTGGGCTGGTTGTACTTGGTAAGGTAGTAGGGAAGAGATGATCGGCGGGTTGTTGCAGCCAACTTTCAGGTACTTGGGATCCCTTTTGCGTGGGGAATGGGTTGATAATTACCGACCCGACACTTGGGGACCACGGGAGAATTCGAGCGAGAAAAGCGAGCGAGAAAGGGACGAATGACGAGAGGGAATGGGCTTTCTGGAGACTCTCTCTCTCTCACCCCCCCCGTCGGGTCTTCCCCGAATCGGAGGTTGAATGCAGCTGCCCCTCCATCGAACCCGTCTCCGTCATGCGGGGTAACTTTCTGGCTGCCCCAAGGGCTGGGCTACATGCTCTGCACAGTAAAGTTGCGGAGGTTCCGCCCGGTTTGCAGGTACCTCGACTTATACTTGTATACGGGTGAGACGTATGTACATGTTTGAGCATAAAGGTACCTATTGAGCAGACGTTCCCTTACGTAACTACCTTACCTATTCAAGAAACAAGAAAACATGTAAGAGTATGATGATCTCTCAAGCAGGTACAGCCGCAGACGCGCGGGAGATGTTCAGGAAGCAGTTTGCATTAATGCCGTTACGTTGTGTCGTGTTGCAGGTTGAGAAGATCAACCCTCCCATTGTGTAACTGCGCCTGCGTTGAAAGCAAAGAGGTGTGGTGTGGTAGTGCTGGGTTCCTCCCAAGTGGATGGATGTGTGCGTGTTACCCAGTGCCCCGCCGGCGGTGCTGGCCCACCGTCCACACGAGCAGCCCCCGACCCCGTCCCCGAGATTTTTGCCGGGTCCACCGATTCTACAGGGGTTCATTCGGGACCCGGAGCCTTAGGATCTAAGAGGGAATAGGCCGGACTTGCGGATGCTTCACAAAGACCAGCAACTTGTAGTTCACGGAGAGCACGCCGATAATATGTAGAATGATGCAGAGTGCTCTATATCATTGTTCATGCATTTTCTCTCTTGTAAGTGGCATGAAATGGCAACACTGACGGCTCATAAACACCATATCCAGTACTTCGAAATACGTCAAATGGTGGTCAGATGGCTTTGTCGTATCGGAATATTCTTGTGACAAAGTGAGTATTAGCTGGACCAATTTGATAGTAGTAGGTAGACTCTTGTAAATCTTCGACGTTCATCTATGAATATCCCAATCTGCCAAAAGCCAGTATATCAACGAGAGCTCGGCACCATC
The DNA here is from genome assembly GCF_030869225.1 of Colletotrichum abscissum. Taxonomy (NCBI): domain Eukaryota; kingdom Fungi; phylum Ascomycota; class Sordariomycetes; order Glomerellales; family Glomerellaceae; genus Colletotrichum; species Colletotrichum abscissum. Next base: position 1,355,783 of record NW_026850431.1, read on the forward strand.
GGCGGTCACGGCAAGCACAAGCCTCTTGCCATTTCGACAAAGCTCTTCTCCAACTCTCAGCGGGATCACGTATTATTACACACCCCCGGCCCCGTCTTCCAGGGTCCGGAATTCTCATCGAGGCGGAGGTTACTCCCGGAGCCGGGCTGGGATTCCGCACCGGTGGCGTGAATGAAACGGGGAACGTTGGTAGGAAAGCTTCCCTCGATGCTGAGGACGATAGACCGTAGCGTAGAATGATGGCAAGCTACCTGCACGAGAGCCTAGCACTACCTGCCTGGTTCACATGACGGTAATGAAACTGCTAGTTTATAGAAGTTCGGGTTTTGAACTGCTAGTAAGAACAAAGCGGTGAAACTGGGCTGGCCTGCCAGACTGCCACAACCGCCTTCAACTTCTCTAGCGATGTTGATGGTGGTACAACATGCTCTACTCAGCAGTCATTCAAGCGGACATCTCAATGGTCACCGCGGTGCAGCCTCCACGTCAGACACCTCAGAGACCAAAAGAGAAGCGCCATAAGTCGAAACAGCCATCGAGTCCCCCCCAAGCGTGTCTAGTACATATCTACCGGTCCGGCTTTCGACCGCGAGAAGTACGGAAAGCCGGCCTACCTGAGTGCCTAGATAACTCCCCTCTGGTGGTTGGCCCTGCCGCGACCCGTTTATATGTATGTACCTACTTACTTATAGGATATGCATGATGGTAATCCTTCGGGGACCAACATGCGGTTTGGTCCTTTACCCAGCTGCAGCCAGCCGCACCGCGCCGCTGCGAGGTGGACCATTGGTCAATGCCAGTCGGATTCCCACTACTTTAGCTGCTAGCATGACGTGGGTGGGGTGGTTATGGAGGGGTAAAAAAAGGAAACATCACTTTCCGATAATATCTCCGCAGAGAGGGAGGAGGGGTGCGGGGCAAGCTCGTTTGGAGCTTTCCCATGTTGCGCGAGAGCGAAGACGGAGGGGTGAAATCATTAGCAGGCAGTGTGAAGCGCAGAAAAAAAAAAGTAGACGAGAGTGAATGTAAACATACCATCTTACATCCTTTTTTCGCATACTTGCCACTTCCCTACGCTTCGAGAGACGACGTCCGACGCCGAGATACCTAGATTACCCCTAATCACCAACCTGACAGACCGAGTAGAACAAGACACAATGGCGTGGGAAGAGCCTAGAAAGACGGGCATGCAGTACCGCCGCCTGGGTAACTCGGGACTTCACGTCTCGGTGCTGGGTTTGGGCGGTTGGTTGACGCACGTTTCTCCTACCTATTTCCCCACACGAAATTGCAAAGTGCTCTGTAGGACCATCGTGCTGACTTTGGTGAATACAACAGGTTCGGCGGCCACGTTGAGAATGGTATGTACGGGACGGGGACTCGAGCGAATCTTCTGCGAGACTCGTGTGTTTTGGCAGCGTCACTGACGGTTACGACGCGCTGCAGAACAGACGTTTGCGTGTATGAAGCAGGCTTACGACCTTGGCGTCAACTTTTTCGATACAGCTGAGAGGTGAGTCTCCCCAGAACCTCTCCCGTGCGATACCACGCGGTTGCGGCCGAGTGAAGCGAAGATGAAGTAGCTAATCACAAGCCGCTCCATACAGCTATGCGGGCGGAAACTCGGAGATCATCATGGGCCAGGCCATCAAGAAGTTCAACTGGAACCGTAACGACATTGTCGTCACAACAAAGGTGAGTCTTGCACCACGGAACTCCGCAGGAGCAACGACAGCGCGCAGTCGAACCGCAAGTTGTTCTGACCTGTCGCGCGCACGTACAGCTCAACTGGGGCGGCGCCAACGGCCAAGTCCTCGTCAACAACCACGGCCTCTCGCGCAAGCACATCATCGAAGGCCTCCGCGCCTCCCTCAAGCGCCTCGACCTCGAGTACGTCGACATCGTCTACGCCCACCGACCGGACCGCCTGACGCCCATGGAGGAGACGGTCCGCGCCTTCAACCACGTCATCGACAAGGGCTACGCCATGTACTGGGGCACGTCGGAGTGGAGCGCCGACGAGATCGCCGAGGCCTGCGGCGTCGCGAAGGACCTCAGGATGATCGCGCCCGTCGTCGAGCAGCCGCAGTACAACATCCTCGAGCGCCGCAAGGTCGAGTACGAGTTCCAGCGGCTGTACCAGCGCTTCGGCCTCGGCCTGACCGTCTTCAGCCCCATCAAGATGGGCCTGCTGAGCGGCAAGTACAACGACGACCCGGACGCACCGCCGGCCGGGAGCCGGTTTGCGGAGGGCAAGGGGGATAAGTTTGTCAACTGGGCCAACAAGGAGTGGTACGGTAACGACGAGTGGAAGGCACTGATTCAGAACGTCGTAAAGCTCAAGGTGAGTTTCCTATTGTTGTTGCCGTTGTTTGGTACTCTCCCCGCGTGTCCGCCGCTGGCGCCGCCGGCGACACTCGCGACTCGGGACGAAAGAGATCATGATGGCTGACCGGGACATGTGCGTGTGTGTGTGATTAGGGTATTGCGGAGAAGCTCGGTGCAACGCAGTCACAGCTGGCCCTGGCGTGGTGCCTCAAGAACCCCAACGTTACCTCTGTGATCACCGGAGCCTCACGGCCGGAGCAAATCGTGGAGAATGTGGGCGCATTGAAGGTTCTGGAGAAGCTGACGCCCGAGATCATGGCCGAGGTCGATGCCATTGTGGGAGAGGTTAAGTTGGACCCGGCAAGACAAGATTAGAGAATGGCGTGTTTTTTTCTGGAAAATTTGTGTTTCTGTTACGTCCTGTTGGGTGGCGTGGATTTTGATTACTGGGCATAACCATATCTGGGAAAAAGAACGAGAGGTCCGGTACAACAAAAAAGAACAAACACCATCTTGTTACCAGCTCGACCCATGCGCGGCCGCGTCCAGGCCCCATGTGATGGAGCGTTGGCCTCGCTCTTTTGCTCGGTCGAGGCCGTTTCACGGGACCCTCGTGATAACCACTTGTTCAGAGGAACTACCTTCTAGAAGCTGTGGACAATGCTCTCGAGTCAATTAAGATGTGGCGAGTTGGCCTGATGCGGCCAAACAAACATGCCGCCTCCGCTTCAGTTTGCGAGCCTGTGCTCCAGAGTGGTGGTTGCCAAACGATGGGATGGGATGACCGGAAAGCTGCTCCGAAGGCAACATTGTCCAGACGGGAATGAGAGATACTTCAGAAACAAAGGACAGTTGCGACCCTTGAGCCGGTGTCTTGACTCGGGGGACCACAGAGATCTTCAGGGACCATGGAGGGTGTAACAATGCATCCTCTGGCCGGTGCTTCGACTTGTCGATGAAACTTCGTATGGCGTGTTGGGAACAGTAGCTCGTAGGATTAGACTAGCCGACCAGGCTTGCAAGCATGTTATGCCAACTGATGAGTTCAGATCTAGACCCAAGAAGGTTGTCGATCTTCCTGTCGTTGTTGCGGCTCGCGAATCGTCCAACAGGGAGGGTGGGCCTTGGGGTATAATGTATTCTGGGGACGGATAGGCAAAACCTACGAAAGCCACATCGGCCTTTTTTGCCATTCGCAACGAGTTGCTCCTGGAACTGTAGACTCTTTGACTATAGAGCAACTTGACGTGCCTTGATCAACAGCTCAGCTGTACATGTCGGGTAGAGGTCGACCGGTGTAAAGTAATCGCTTGATTATCATAGTCGTATCGTGGCAGGCAACTCATATAATCACGGTGATGCCTCCAACGTACCCAGTGATGATGGTCTTGATGTCGACGTTGATAATGTTGTTTCATTATGGTTGTTTGCTTCGCATATCTCGCATGATCCAGACAGCTAGAATCATGAGATCGGGGCGGCTTTGATGGCGGCGAACCCGAGAGTATCGATCCGTGTCAGAGGTGTACCTACTGAGGACAAGAATGAGGTTGCAGACGCGGCCTCTCCCTCTAGGTACGGGCTGTTTTTGGTGTGTATGGTAACACAGGAACGGTAAGACGTGCATGGATGACCAGGCAAGGGAGAGGCGAAGTGGTCCTGAGAGGCCCGAAAGCAACGAAACAAGGGCCCTCCAGAGGGCGCATTGATCGCCGTCTGGCGACAGTCCTTCTTGTTCATAGGCAAGACATGTGGCGTCGGAGAGTGGGAAGCTGGAGTTTCGTTGTAGAACTGGTTGAAATGGACCGTCTTTGGCAACAGGCGACAAGGTAAGAGGTGAGTAGCAAAAGCGATGAATTTTGCTTTGGGTAGGGTGACTGAGAAGTCATGGTTTGAGATAGCTGTAGCCACAGCTTGATGCAGAGATCGAACTGCCAAATAAGATGTCAGTATCAGGCCATATTGACGCTTGGAGGTGGTGATGGGAGAATAGAGTTTGGGCCTTGCACGCCTGGATGGTTAGTGTCGTGAACGACGGTTGGGAGCCACTGGGAAGTATAGCCTTGGTAGATGAGCAGAGTTGCTGCGTAGAATAAGTAGAGTGGTAGAAGACATGTGGCTAAGCAGGGAGGTTGCTCGCTCGATATCATGTCTAAGGTTACTTGCTTGGACGGGGAGGCAGGGTCAGGCAGCTGAGAGGGGGCAGATGAGGAGGCAATGGAAGAGAGCGAAGAAGGAGAACCCTAGAGCACCAGGGGACGTGGGACACTCGTGCGGCGGCGTTGAAGGCCGTGGAGGCGTACGCAGTAGGAGGGATACAGGATGAGACGAGCGTCTGAGCTGGCTTGCCCTGCTGGCGAACAGCGGTGTGTCTGCCCTATGCGTTGCCCCGCGGGCTGCTGCATGGCTGACATGTGTGCGTGTGCGTATGCGCGTGCGTGTTGGGTGGGCGAGAACGAGATGCGCTGTGAACGTTTATTCATATGCGAGCTCAACGACTCGGGAACGATTGTGGGTGGGAGGTGGTGGCTGCATGGGTGAGCGAGGTGCAGTAAGGCAAGGTAGGCAACCTAAACCAACCGCAGGGTAACGGAACTGCGTCCGTGGAATGACAAGAGTTGCCAGGGGCCGTGGTTGGAACCTTGAGGAATTTAGATTTGATATTGACAGGAAAAGCTAGCAATGAGGTCGTCACTCTGTCACCCAATTGGCAGATGAGCCATGTCCGTGAGTGAGGCTTCGATTGTGACAGTCATCTCGCAACTTGGACGGATCCCACGGCGACGGGCGCTTGGCCGGAGTTGGGAATGAATCGCGGAAGGACAGCCGTGAGGTAGGTAGGTATCAAGACATGGATCGGAACCAATGCCGTAGTCGGAGCATAAGGCAGATGCATAACACGGTGATGGATGGTCTACTACAGGAATGGACATACAACATGGGTGACAAGTGAGGTACCTTGGTGTAGGTAGGTAGGTAGAATAGAAAAGAGGCAAAGATGCCCAACCAGAGCTGGGAACTCGTTCAATCGAGCAATTGGGACGCCACGATGTGACAACGAGCAAGCAATAATAGCAACTGAACGGTAACGCAGCAGCAGCCGCTTCAGCAGCCGCGCTGCAATGGAGTTCTGAAGCTGGACCTTGCGTGCCGCGCCGTGCCAAGATGAAGTGAGACTGAGATCGGGGTATGAACAAGCAGAGAGAAGACATTAACTGACTACGGTGAAAGAAAGCCAGTGTTTCGTTCTCTGTGCTTCGTATCCCGTATCACTTCGGATACATGTGCTCGGAGGTTCATGAGCCCATGAAGTAAGTTCATGTTGAGATGAGAGAAGGAGGTCTGGTCTAAGGTCTGACCTACCCGTAGGGACCGTAGTGCAGTATAGTGTAGTGCAGTGACTGGTCTCTGGTCTCTAGTCTGAGGAAGAAGAATATCGGAAATGACATTGGGCAGCGAGTGTCAGAGTCGTATTACTCTTTGAGAATGTGTAGTCTGTTCCCCTGCCAGCCCGTACCTGGGACGGTGACACTGACCTCTGTTCAGCTCTGGCGTTGCGAGTCGCGAGTCCGTTCCTTGCGAGGTGGACGAGGGCGAGTGGACGGTTGATGTTGAGATGTGCTGTCGTTTCTCGTCTCTCATCTCTTGGTGTACGCAGTACGATGTTGGGTGGAATGCGAACGGACGATAGGACGATACTTGAGATGTCGCAGGTGATTAGCGGGAGGTGGCAAGTCCCGAGATAGCATCGCTTAGCACCTGCCCTGAGGTGGGCAGACCTGAGGAGGTGAGGTGCACTACGGATCAAGAGATACAAACAGACTAGCCCAGAAGGAGGAGGTACGGTGGTCCGTACCTACCTACGTAGTAAGTACCTACTTCATGATGTGGGAGGGGACCTTCCATCTTCCCCCAAACATGTCAGCCACTTACAGTTGGAAAAACCAATCATGGAATTACCCATCGCCCCACCCCTCCCAGATCAGGTGCCATCCCTGCCCTGCCCACTACCATCTACCCGACATCTTTTGCAGGTGGTCCGTGAGCATGTTCCTACCTGCTACCCCACCTTCCCAGTACCTCAGCGCCTCACCAACACTTCACCTCCAGTCAGGAGGACCGCTTCATGGAACCTCAGACGCTAAAAATGAAGATATTGTCACTCACACTTACCGCGCTAAGTATCGGGGAACCAAACACTTTGATTCCCTCGGAACAAGGGCAACCAAAGCTCTGCCGGGCAGAATTTTTGAGACTCAGAAGAAGAAGAAAAAAATCGCGTATGCCTTGGTGCATTGGCAACATACCTCTGGTTGGTACAAGGCACCTATCTGAACGTGTGATGGGAGCATGTCGATATGGACTTGTTGGTTATCTTTGAAGCATCCAGCCTGTTGCTACTTTTAGTGTTCATCTTCACTCCGTAAAGAGACAGGGGGAAAGACATACGGAAGTACGAAGCTCCTGATGCTCTTTCACTTGGATAGGTAGGCTTCCCGGTCTGAGCGGCACTCCTGGTGGTCCATCTCTACTGTGGTAAGACTTTGGCAAGTCTATTCGTAGGTATCCGTACTCAGGTACTTGGAAGCTAGCCCGGCCAACTACCTACTTACCCACTTTCGCTCGCCCACTCAACCGCACCTCAGCGCGCTACGCTTCGGCAGAGCGACGGAAGCGAGTCCTGGAGCGGGTCTAATCCCCGGAAAAGCCCACATCCACCTGCTAGTGAAGTAAGGTACTCTGTTGTGTACGTAGTAAGGTAGGCATCGAGGCACCTCCCACATTACCTTGCACGAAGGACTCCATACCGCGTCAAGATAGGCACACTAAATTGAGGTTTTGTGTCTATGCTGGCGGTGACAGGGTTTCCTGGAATTGAAACATGAAATGTTGGTGCTTCTTTCAAACACGGCCCTCATACCCCATGGTAAGAATACGGGAAAGGGACACAAGTTGCATTCAAAGACCTGATTGAACGACGATGTTTCTTATGGACGTCACGGTTGTACCTGGTATTGTCACATTGTGGTTGTACGGACGGAAGGCATTGGGACTGAAATGGGACGGGAACAGACCATTGGTCACTCGGTGCCTCCCTCGCCTTACCCAAAGGTTAAGTAAGAAGCCACCCACCTTCCCTGACTTGGCACCTACCTTGGACATCGCGAAGTACCTTGGGACCTTTGGAACCTTCCACGTGTGTCAATACGCAGTATGTACATGGGAATATGCTTTATCCAGGGCATCTTGCAATTCGAGGCAGGCACGACTGATTATTCTGCAAAGTATCTCGGCGTAGTAAGCACTACTTTGGGTATACACGCCTTGCAATTCATGGTTGCGAAAATGCAGAAACAAATGACTGCAACATGACTTGGGAAATTGTGAGAAAAGGTAGACATCCATACCGAACAGCGAAGCCTCTCATCGAGGGCATCCTCTTCCACCAGCCCATTGGAACCCAGCACCGCCAACACAGAGCGCGGGGGATAGGTACCTACTCTGCCGCCCGCATCACACGCTGCACGCCACCACATCTCCGTACACCAGCACTCTGCAGTCTGCACACCACGCAACTCACCTTAGTTTCCATTGGGTCGAGCTACCTGATCAGTACCTTCTCACCTCTCACTCACCTCACCTCAAGGCACCTTACCTCACCCATTGCATGGAGGTCTCATTTGTCCGTCGTACAAGACTACCCGAGTACCTCATACTTTCATTGCCTGGACACCACTTGCATACACCAGTGACAGCAAGAGCAGCAGCAGCAGCAGCAGCAGCAGCAGTTGCCTCTCACCTTTCGGCCCTACCTTACCACCTTACATTACCTCGCTATTCTCGCTGTCGCGCAGCTTCATTCTTCTTCGCCTCTTTGCACCACAACTGACATCAGCAGATGCGACCGGACTGCAAAAACAGCCTCCTTTTGACGACAAAACATACCTCCTGTCCTGCCGCCGTTCCAATTCCTTTTTCCATTCCACCTGGCCGCCACAAGCATGATCTAAACGTATCCATCTCTACATACCTTACTCGGAGCCTCTGTCTCTGTCGGCCCACCTCATTCTCAGAACGGCCTCGACCCCTCTCTTGGACTCTGGAGTTTGTCGCCCTCGAGCTGTTTTCGTGCCTGTCCTTCTACCTTGCCATCGTACGAATATCCTATCCGTACATACACTAGAACCGGATCGTCAACTTGGACGCCAGCCCTCCCCGCTTCTCGTCCCGCCGGATTGCTTGCTTACTTTCTCCATTGAAAACCGCAAGTGCGCAAAAGTCGCAAACGCATTCGCCGCCCGCGTTCTGTTCCACACACCTCATCTACGGAGTACACCACGGGCATTCGTAAAACCCACTCGCAAATATCGATTACGATTACTGCCCACTCCACCCTCGTCGTCGATTACCCGCGTGCCCGCTAGGCCCAACTTACGGATACCGCCCAGTGCCCACAACTCACGCTTTCGTCCATCACGCGTTTAACGTACGTATCCTATTCCGTGCCCGCCTACGGAGACGGAGTAGGTACTGCGTCTACCAGCAATAGCGTACCTTACTAGGTGCCAGTCCCCTCTGTTTCTCTCAACCTTGTTTCTCGGGAATGACATGGCTCTGCGCCCTCTCGCGACGGCCTGGCGACAATGACGAGGAATGAGGCCGGCTCCCGCTTCAGCTCTCTCACGAGCACCAGTACCGACAGCACCCGATCATCGGCCACCGTGAGACCCTCCAGCAACCCCATCCCAGCATCGCGCAAGTCGTCCATGCGCCTCAAGACGGAGGGCAATGGCGCTGGCGCTGGCACTGGCATTGGCAATAGCAATGGATCCCTCGCAGACAAGTGAGTGTCATGTTCTTCCTCATGTTTGGCCCTGTGTGTCTGTCCCGGTCCGTTCCCCATAACCCCTAGTCGATCAATCAATCATCAAGCACTCACGCACACACACAAAACACAATTCCCATCCCACTTCCTTTACCTTGTGGACAGCACCGTACCCCCAAAGGAGACGACTCATGGAGGAAAACAGAGTGAGAGTGGGAGTGAGAAACGATGGTGAGAGTGAGAGTGAGACCACTCAGCTTTCAAATCCGACGCCGGGGTTCACTTCACACCTTGATTCCATACACTCACGCTCATTGCGCCTCCCACCCAGGTATTGCGTGGGCGAGCCGCAAGCCGCAAGTGGGTTGTTTGAGTCGTGAAGTGGTCCCGGCGCTCACTCTCTTTCCTGGTCCCCTCCTCTCTGTCTGTCTCTGTCTCTGTCTCTGCTGCCCATGGCCGCTGTTCCCTGCCACTCGTTGGTTCAGGTTGTCGTCCCGCAGCTTTTTTCCCTGCGTGCCGCGGCGGCGTCCCGAAACCCAGTCCCAGCCCCAGTCGAGACACAGCTGGTGTACGAATAGTGTCTATGGAACGGAATAGGTCCAAGGACTCTCTGAAGTTCTCAACTATTCGCACCGGTACTATTCGTAGCTGAGGACTGAGGACTGAGGACTGGGGACTGAGGTGTCGCCAGCTTGTGGTCGTGCTTGTGCTTGTCTTGATCCTTTTTTTTCTGCCCTGCTACCTAGATGCTGCTACTGGGCTGATTCCAGTCTGCTACTTTGCCCGTATTGCCTTGGTGTGCGCATTGCATTGCAACATTTCTCTTGTCTTGTCTTGCCCCCTTCCCCTCCACCCGTCTCTTGCACACTACGGATACCTTACTTCGTACGGGTCCAATACCCATCTTGTTGTACCTTGGCTGGCGCTGTTCCCAACTTTCCCCTCCAAAGTTCCAGCAACAAGCCAGCAGTAGCCCGGCGACCCTGAACCAACAAGCCTCATCCGCACTCTCATCGTACCTCGTACGTTCCCTGCCTCTGCCCTGTCCTGCAGCCTGCCTTACCTCACCCCTCCCCGTCCGTCCCCCCCGTCCCCCATCGCCTTCTCCTCCTCCGCCCCGGCCCCAGGCAAGCTTTGTCGTCGTCGCTTCAATGGTGGAGCTATCTGCTGTTTTCGATCCCCTCCAGTCCAGCCCAGTTATAGCTTCTCAAGCCAAGCACCCAAGACATACTCATTCTCCCGCTAGAACTAACAACTTACTCCTCCATTTTTCCTCCGTGTTCCTCTTCTTTGGTTGATGAATGCACCCATAACTGACTGGTCATTGCGTTCCGCCCCCCCGTCTAGGTCTTTCATCAGTGATTTGAGCCCAGCCGACCCGCCCACCTCTTCCACTTTTGCCTCTGCGCCGCGCGGAGCTTTGTCACCAGGAACAACAAAGTCCAATGCCTCGTCCTATCGCGATCACCGTCTGAGCGACTTCGCCAACTACCGAAGAGACCTGGCCGTCCTAGAGACTTCTGGCGGCCGTCTGCCCTCCATCCAACATAACCCTCCCACCGCCACTCCCTCGTCAAGTTCCCAGATAGCTCCCTGGATGTCGCCATCCAACGGCGGTGCCACCGCATCCACGCCTCAGAGCCAGCTCAACACTACTTTTTACAACGATTCGAGCGATAACCTCTCCGTCGCCTCACAGCTCTCGCCTGGCTTCCGTGCTCCTACAAATCGCCTTGCGCCTCAATCCTCTGGCAGCCAAGATTCGCCAGATGTAGCATACTTCGGAGACGAACGAAGGCCTTCTCTGGCTAGCATAACGACCTTGAGCAGTCAGGGCTCCAAGACGAGCATTCGAAGAGGTGGATTGCAAAAACTACAGGGTTTCTTTGGGGAGGAGTTTCCTGGACGAGACGGTTCCGAGAGCAGCTTGCATTCGAGTTCTGGCAGGGACCGCTCGCGTTCCTACAGCCACAGCCGCCCTACGAGAGATCGCAACTACTCTAACGCGACAGACCATGCGCGGGACAGAGAAGCTTCGCCTTCCTCGTCAAGACCAAGAACCCCAGTACCGGCTCCTGAAGTCGTGCCGTTCCTCTACCAAGAGGCTGATGTGAGTACCTAGACGCTATTTCCTACATTGTTGTTGATCCCACTCTCCACGATTGATTTCGTTGCGAACATCCCTCCTCTTTTCAATCCCCATCCGCATTCCGCACATCCGCACCCTTGGCGCCGCTATCTCGCATACGGGAATTGCGCCGCATCAACCCATCGCCTTATCTTATCTCTTATTACCCCTTCTTCCACCCGCTCTCTGTGTCGAGTCAAGACTGCTAAATGTGCTTCAAGGATATTGCCAGGTTCGGCGAAGCCCCAGTCAGAGACATTTTGAGCGGCCCCGACCGCGAACGTTACATGAACAACGAAAATCCCAACAACCCGCAAAATCCACCAAAGACCTCCTCATCCAGCCGCTCCGGCCATTCAATCGTGCATCTCCCTGGCCACCACCATCGACACAACAGGAGCATTGATGATGGCAGGGCCCTGCGACCGACTGTAAGCAGGGAAGATTCGCAGGCCAGCTTGCAAGTTCAACAGAACCTGAGAGAGCGCGGCGGCTCAGCAGCGACAGTCATGTACGGCTCCAATCGATCCCGCGCTCAAAGCCCGACCCCGAGCGGCGGCTACTTCAGTTCGAGACATGGCACCGTCGATGGCTCCACGTCACCCAGCGGCCAGCAGCAACAACAGCAACAGCCGCAGCATCATTCCAAGAGGAACTTATTGCATCGTCTACGGCGGAACAAGGACAAAGATGACGGAACGTCTAGATTACGCGACCTGCCCGGTTCGACTCGGTCACTGGCCACCAAACCATCTCGTCCCGAATTCGCCAGACCCGAGCTGTCGCCCTCAACTTTCCCGCTCGCCTTCTCAGGCACCGAGCCTGGTCCAGATCAGGACCCTCGACTAGCAGCGTACAACCAACGAAACCAGACGTTCAACAACAGATTCCCGTTTTCCAAGAGCAAAGGCCGGCAACAACGGACTATGGAGCCGGATGAGCAGATTGGACCGACGGATAGGCAGCCTGGAGCGAACAATAACCTCGGATCGCTTGGAGGAATTCACTTGGACACCAACCTCAGTGACATGGACGGCATCCTTACGAAGCCCCAACCCTTGACTCCCATGGACAGCGGTGTCTTCTCCAGCATTGGCGATTCCGAAAAAGTGGAACAACCACCCCCAGTGCCCGCGAAGACCGATGCTGTCCTTGGACCCAATGGTTCTTGGAACGCGCCGGACAGCTGGGCTGTGCGTCGTAATACAGAGGACACCACGTACCAGGCGCCAGACATTGACGACATTGGCAGTCCGCCTCGGCCCGACGAGAAGATGACACCTTACTGCATTCGAATCTTCAGATCCGACGGGACATTTGCGACTTTGTCCATGGCTCTCGATGCGAGCGTTACCGATGTCATATCACAGCTTATCAAGAAGACTTACGCTACGGACGGGCTAGAGAATTACCACATCATTCTTAAGAAGCATGACTTGGTCCGGGTGCTCGCGGCCCCCGAGCGCCCACTCTTGATGCAGAAGCGACTACTGCAACAAATCGGTTACGAGGAGCGGGACCGAATCGAAGACGTTGGTCGGGAGGACAATAGCTATCTGTGCCGATTCATGTTCCTCTCCTCCAGAGAGAGCGATTTCCACTCCGTCACAAATGATCTCGGACTTGGACGGATACAAAAGTTCAATCATGTCGACCTTGCTGGCCGCAACCTCATCACCATCCCGATTTCGCTCTACTCAAAAGCCTCTGAGATCATATCGCTCAACCTCTCACGTAACCTCTCATTGGATCTCCCTCGCGACTTCATTCAGTCGTGTCAAAACCTGAGAGATATCAAGTTCAACAACAACGAAGCACGAAGATTACCTCCCAGTTTGGGCAAGGCGGCAAAGCTGACGTACCTCGATGTGTCGAACAATCGACTGGAACAGCTGGACCACGCTGAGCTGAACGGTCTGCAGGGCATACTCAAGCTCAACATAGCCAATAACCGCCTCAAGGCACTCCCGCCGTATTTTGGCGCTTACAGGGCTTTGCGGAACCTCAACATCTCGTCCAACTTTTTGGACAAGTTCCCACTGTTCCTTTGCCAGGTGGAGACTCTCGTCGAGCTGGACTTGAGCTTCAACTCGATAAGCAGTCTACCTAACGAGATTGGAAGACTGAGAAACTTGGAAAAGTTTGTCATGACCAACAACAGGCTGTCAAATGCACTACCCGACACTTTCAGCGAGCTGCAGGGCCTTCGGGAGTTGGACATCAAGTACAACGCCATTACGAGCATCGATATCATTTCATTGCTTCCCAAGCTGGAGATTCTCTCTGCAGACCACAACAGTATTTCGCAGTTCATCGGCAGCTTCGACAGGATACGGAGTTTGAAATTGAACTCTAACCCAATCACCAAATTCGAGATCAACGAGCCAGTTCTCACGTTGAAGATGCTGAATCTGTCTCATTGCCAGCTTGCGAGTATCGACGAGACGTTTAACATGATGCTGAACCTTGAGCGTCTTGTGCTGGACAAGAACTACTTCGTTTCCCTGCCGCCCCTCATCGGCAATCTCAGCAAGCTGGAACACTTCAGCATTGCCAACAACAACGTCGCAGAACTTCCACCTTCAATAGGATGTCTCACAGAGCTGAGGGTGTTGGACGTGCGCAGGAACAACATCAGGAAATTGCCAATGGAGCTGTGGTGGGCCAACAAGCTCGAGACTCTCAATGCATCTTCCAATATTTTGGAGAACTTCCCTAAGCCGGGCTCCAGACAACCCCGGCCATCAGGCGAAGAAGCACAGACGCCAGCTGCCGTGAACAAGACCAACCCGATGGAGCGCATTGCCCAATCTCCCTTGGAAGAATCACCGGATCCGTCCAGGAGACCGAGCCAGAACTCATCATCAACGTTGCTGAGCGTTGGACCGTCGCCTGTACCAGGCGGTGGCGATAGGAAGAGTTCTGTCGTGTCAGTCTATGGTAAGGGTGGCCGCAAGACGTCAGTGGTGTCTAGGTCCACATCGGCCGGCACCGTGCCACCGCTCCCACCATCTGCGACCGCAAGAAAAGACTCTAGCTTGTCGTCGAGACTCTACACGACTTTTGCCGGGTCTCTGCGCAACCTGTACTTGGCTGAGAACAAGCTTGACGACGAAGTCTTTGACCAGATCACGATGCTTAACGAGCTACGCGTCCTCAACTTGTCGTGGAACTACATTAACGACATGCCACAAAGATCGATCAAGAGTTGGCCCCAGATGGTGGAACTTTATCTTTCTGGTAACGAGTTGACGACATTACCGGCTGATGATCTCGAAGATGCCAGTCTGCTGCAGGTGCTGCATATCAATGGGAACAAGTTCACCAACCTACCGGCCGACATATCCAGGGCTAAGAAGCTTGCGGTCTTGGACTGTGGTAGCAACTCCCTGAAATACAACATCTCAAACGTTCCTTACGATTGGAACTGGAACCTCAACCCCAACCTCAGATACCTGAATCTTTCAGGCAACAAGCGTTTGGAGATCAAACAGACCACTGTTGGTCCGACGGTGACAAACCGAGAATCGCTCGCCGACTTTAACAGGCTTTCGAATCTGAGGGTCTTGGGTCTCATGGATGTCACCCTCACACAGCCCACGATTCCCGATCAGAGTGAGGATCGCCGCGTGCGGACGTCTGGTTCTCTTGCCGGCCATCTTCCCTATGGTATGGCCGACACGCTGGGCAAAAATGAGCACTTGTCCACCATCGATCTCGTGGTGCCTCGATACAACTCCACAGAGACTGAGACTTTACTTGGCTTGTTTGACGGGCAGGCTCTCTCCAGTGGAGGCTCCAAGATTGCAAAGTATCTGCATGAGAACTTTGGCCACATCTTTGGCATGGAGTTGAAGGGCCTCAAGACGCATCTCAATGAGACACCAGCGGATGCCCTGAGGCGGGCTTTCTTGTCTCTCAACAAGGATCTCGTCACCATCGCCATCCAGCACACCGAAGAGCGCTCGCAAAAGACGCATAGAGGCTCTGCAACGCCAGTCGTGTTGAGCAAGGAGGACCTTAACTCTGGTGGTGTTGCCACTGTGGTCTATCTTCAAAACACTGAGCTTTATGTCGCCAATGTGGGCGATGCGCAGGCCATGCTGATTCAGACCGATGGCTCTCACAAGATCCTTACGCGAAAGCACGACCCAGCAGAACCAAGCGAGCGCCAACGGATTCGTGAGGCTGGTGGCTGGGTCTCGCGCAACGGCAGATTGAACGACCTGCTCGAGGTTTCCAGGGCCTTCGGATACGTAGACCTGATGCCAGCGGTGCAAGCCGCTCCCTATGTCAGCAACTTCACGATCCGCGAGCAGGACGACATAATCCTGATTGCCACCAGAGAGTTCTGGGAGTACCTGGATCCCGCTCTGGTGGTTGACTTTGCAAGGCAGGAGCGCAGTGACTTGATGAGAGCATCGCAGAAGCTTCGCGATTTAGCCATTGCCTATGGCGCCACCAACAAGATCATGGTCATGATGATGAGCGTTGCCGACCTTAAGAGGCGGGTTGAACGGTCAAGGCTTCATCGTGGTCAGAGTATGTCTCTGTACCCCTCGGGCGTACCGGAAGATCTTCAGCAGCCCATGCGCAGAGGCAAGAGGAACAAGGCCGACGTTCTCGACTCAAGTCTACAACGTCTTGAGGCTGAGATTCCAGCCCCGACAGGCAACGTCTCCATAGCCTTCACTGATATCAAGAACTCGACTACTCTATGGGAGATGTACCCCGCTGCCATGAGATCTGCAATCAAGCTGCATAACGAGGTCATGCGTCGGCAGCTGCGAAGAATTGGTGGATACGAAGTGAAGACTGAAGGAGATGCTTTCATGGTCTCTTTCCCGACAGCCACATCGGCGCTTCTCTGGTGTTTTGCTGTTCAGATGTCGTTGCTGGATGTCAATTGGCCTTCCGAAGTAATCAACTCCGTTTCCTGCCAGGCACTCTACGACAAGGACAATGCCCTGATTTTCAAGGGTCTTTCTGTACGTATGGGCATTCACTTTGGTGAAGCGGTTAGTGAGATGGACCCTGTCACGAGACGTATGGATTACTTTGGTCCTATGGTCAACAAAGCTTCTCGTATCTCGTCCGTTGCTGACGGTGGACAAATCACCGTTTCCTCTGATTTCATTTCAGAGATTCAGCGCTGTCTGGAGAACTATCAGGACACAGACAGAAACGGATCGACTGGATCCGAAGATACCTTTGACGACGACCAGATGGGTTCGGCAATTCGGAAAGACCTGCGCTCTCTCAGCTCTCAGGGCTTTGAGGTCAAGGAAATGGGTGAGAAGAAGCTCAAAGGCCTCGAGAACCCAGAAGTCGTATACTCCTTGTACCCACATGCACTTGCAGGCCGTATCGAGCATCATCAACAACACGAACAACGGACTGAGGTCGACAAACCCGCCATTCTCCAGGCAGGCAGCGAGTTGGCTTTCGACACGGAATCAATCTGGGCTTTGTGGCGTGTCAGCTTGCGGCTGGAGATGCTGTGCAGCTCTCTAGAAAATGTCTCTGGCCAGGGCTTACAGCCACCCGAAACAGAGTTGTTGGAGAGAATGAAACACCGAGGAGGTGAGGTCACGGAACGATTCCTGCTCAACTTCATGGAGCATCAAGTGAGCAGAATAGAGGTACGTCCTGATGCAGTACTTGTTTTGTGAAGGGTCTTGGCTAATCGATTGACAGACGTGCGTGACGAGTTTGTCGCTTCGTCACATTGCCTTCGGCAGCGCTCCACTGCAACAACTCGAGGACATGCGAGGTCCCATGAGTGACATCCTTGACCAGGTTGCCAAGCAGATGGCCGAGCTAGCACGGTACAAGGCGTTGTACGGCGAGTTGAACGACACTGAAGACGACGGGAGCGAAACGGAATGAGAGAAGCGTAGCGAGCGTTCATTTCATGATTCCCTTACTGCGACCTCATATAGTATACCTACGACGCGAGACAGCATCCCGTCTACCACCAAGGCAACAACAATAACATCGAGAACAACAACAACAATACCTGAATACCCGTTTCTTTCAGGGGGGAGAACAAGGCGCCACTTATATACATATTCCATTACTGTATCATGCGATTACGACACCCAGACAATTTTAGCGAGTCGCAGTTTTGACCCAAACTGCTTTCCGATTGTCATTACTTCAGCAAGTTGGGTTACCCAGGGCTTGGGCTAGTGAGCTGCTCCGACCGGCTGGTCGTGGAAGGTGTGTTGGATGGAGGTAAAGGCGGTGGATAGGATAGGGCAGGGGGCGGTTTGGGACTGGGCCGGACTGAGTGCTGGCATGGATTGAAAACAGTAAAAGTGCGTAGTGATTTTGGGAATGCGGAAGGGTTGGTCGGTGACACAGTGGCATTGGCATTGGCATTGGCAGTAGTCGCGGTAGTTGTTGGTGTTGGAAAGAGAGGAAACGAGGCCTTGCTTGCACTGGTTGGCCTTTTGTGGTAGGATAGTGTCTGCTCTTGTCTTAGTGCCACAAAGCCGGAGCACACCGCTCGGCGTATGAAACGATTGAAATACCTCGTGTTGTCTCCCATCAACTCGAAGCTTATGCCCTTCCTTTCCTTCGTACAAGTGATTTTCGTCCAAGTGATCTGGGACCATCTGACACTGATGCGTTCTTTTTGTATTCTTACACACTATCCATCTATAAAGACAACCCATCTATGAAGACACGATACGGGCACCGGCGCCACCGACATCCTTGGCCCGCTTCATGATGCGTATCCGCGGCTCCATCCGCGGCCCAACCCACCAGCCGCCCGTCACGCCCCGTACGAAATCCCGTACGCGTTTGACAACGAGTCCTCTGCCGAGGATCTTGCTCTCCCCCGTCTCTTCGTCGCCTTCTCCGGACGAGGTAGCGGAACCCGGCTTGAGTACCTCGATGCCGGCGTACCCCTGCACGACGCCCACCGTCTCCCACTGCCCTCCTTTTACGGAGGCCGTGTCCTCGGCGAGGACGTAGTCGAAGCGAGACCAGAAGCCCGGGTCGGAGAGGATGGACTTGTCTTCCGTTTTATCAAATGCGAGGATCGGATCCGTGCCTGATGGTGACGATGATGAGGAGGAGTCTTGTTGTTGGAGAGAGGTCTCGAGGGCGCGGGAGTGCGGGTTCTTTGGCAGGCCGGCGCGGTTCTGGGTGAAGAGGGTGACGCCCGTCATGCAGCTCAGCACGTCGGTGTGGACGGTCGTGACGGAGCTGGCGGCGGGGGACGCGGCGACGAGGGCGTGCAGCTGGCGGAGGGCGTCGCCGCCGGGGTAGTTTAGGGAGGAGAGGAGGAGCATGCCCGTCGAGGCGGCGAGGGCGGCGAGGACGCTGGTGGCGAGGAGGAGGGAGGCGAGCGCGTAGAGGGCGGATTTGGCGCGCCGGGCGAAGATGAAGTGTGCGCCCTGGGCGGCGGCGGCGGTCAGGGGCGGGACGGCGTAGAAGATGAAGCGGGCTTCCTTGTGCGGCTGGAGGGAGTAGATGGCCACGAAGAGCAGGGGCGGGACGACGAGGCCCGCGGCGGAGCGGGAGGTGCCGGGCTGCGCGAGGGCGAGCGGGATCAGGAGGGCGAAGGTCAGGGGGTTGACGAGCAGGCGCGGGAGGGCGGAGGAGAAGTAGTAGTGCCAGGGGGAGACGCCCCAGTTTGACGAGGAGCCGAGGACGGCGTTGTAGTAGAAGCCCCAGAGCTCTGGCCAGAGGGGCTTTTGCCAAAAGTACGAGTCCAGGGGCACGGAGACGGCGAGGGCGACGGCGAAGGCGATGAGGAAGGGGCGGACGAGCTGGGGGATCGTGAGCTGGCGGGTGAGGAGGAGGTGGAGGCCCGTCGTGGCGAGGAGGAGGGCGACTTCGGAGCGGAAGATTGCGGCGGCGAAGACGAGGAGGGAGAGGGCTACGCGGAGGCGCGGGAGGCGGGATTGCGGGGATTGGTTTGGGAGGAGGTTTGCGGATGCGAGGGTTGCTGTGAAGGGTGTTTGTTAGAATGTTGGATTTTGAGAGGGGGCAAAGAAAGAGGGGGGTTAGAAGACACGAGAACTCACTCAAAGCAAAGGCAAACATGTTGGGTAACGTCCTCGACGCATAAAAGATGACGTGGAACTGGCCGACGAGCAACAGAACCCACCACCGCATGACGCCCTCGCCCATGCCCTTTCTCAGGCTCCTCGCGAACACGACGAGGGCGGCGGCGTTGGCGAGGCCCAGCAAGCCGCGGACGACGAGCTGGGCGTGGGCGAAGCCGACGAGGTTGACGAGGGGCCCGCCGAGGCCGGCGAGCAGCACGGGGCCGACAAAAGTGCGGGGCACGGCGCCGGGGAACTCAAAGTGGTCGTAGGTGGCCCTCAGACGGGCGGCGACGTCGTGGGTTGGCGTGCCGTAGACGAGGACGTCGTGGGTGGCTTGGATGTTGAAGGATTCCTCTACTTTTGTGTCCGGGGCCAGGAGGAGGTGGAGGGTGATGAGGGCCGGGATGAGACCCAGAAGGGCGGTATCTGAGTGACTGATTAGTATCTTTTATGAGTTGTGATGAGAATTTGGGGGTGTTCTTGTTTGGGTTACCTAGGAGCTTCATTGTGATGGTGCCGGCAAGGAGGCGCAGAAGCTGTGAGATGTGGTTGTTAAAAAGCAGGTGAAGGAGCGTGTTGTCGGGTGTGACTATCTCATTGTTGGAAAATACACAGAGAACAGGAAAGCCCCGGTGAAGAAGCTAAAAAATAAAAAAAGATGGGGTTGAACAACGAGAAGATGAGGTCTTTGAAACAATTTGCCCTGTGCTTTTCCCTTGCCTCATACGACCCTCGATTCTCTGCTTCTCACGATTTCCGCTCTTTTTTACTTGAAGCAGGTGTAAGCTGGCGTCTCGTGCAGATCCAAATGCCATTGAAAGGGTGAAGCTCTGAGCGTCCGTGCACAGCCCAGCGCCAGCACCACTCAATGCAAGCTGTCTACTAGGAACTTAGGGGTCAGCCATGCCGCGACAGAGTGACAGGCCACATAAGTTACGGGGCACCTATTGCAGGGATTCTCCTTCGGAACGGATCAAATACGCCTCCCCACCTCTGACGGCGCATCCCATCCCTCCTAAGGTAAGCTCTGGACAGCGCAGCGCAACACCATCACCACCTGGCTTCAATTCGAACGACGAAGAGCTAAAAACCCACCTTCCTACAAGCTCCACCCGCGGAAAGGACACAACAATACCAAACCCGCATTTTTGCGCGTCCAGGGCTTCCCCAAGCCGACATCAAAACCGTCAAGATGTATATCCTAGGAAACTTCCTCTACAGTACGTCCGCCCTAAACCATTTGCCCCCCCCCCCCTTGAAGCTTTCCCGCCTATACTGACATTCCTCCTCTTCTCCTCCCAGTCGCCGTCCTCCTCATCAACGCCATCGCAGTCCTCTCCGAAGACCGCTTCCTCGCGCGCAGTACGTTCCCGTCTAATCCTACCTAGCAACATTGCCGTCCCGCGCCCTTACCCCTCCGGGAGAAAGAGACATGACAATAGCTAACCGCGACTTCCTTCCAGTCAACCTCTCCCCCTCCTCCTACGACCCGACCTTTGGCTCGAGCAACGACGCAAGCGTAAAGGCAAAGATCATCAACTTGATCGCCAGCGTACGGACACTGATGAGAAGTACGTGTCTACATCCCCAACATCCGTCTCTCGTTGTATGAGTACTTCCACGCAGAAACGCCCTTTACTGACGCTCTGCCACAGTACCCTTGATCGGAATCAACACCATTATCATTCTGTACGAACTCATCCTCGGATAAGGTGTCGTTAGGGTACAGGAGATGAGATAGAAAAATACAAGAAAAACGAAGGGGGCTGCTGCTCTTTAATGCATCGTATATGGCTTGAACTTTTCCACTTCCACGGCATGGCATCATGGTAACGAATCGGCGTTGAAGGATGGAGAGCGGATGGGGTTTTGGCTGTCAATGTCGCGTACGTATGTGTATCTTACCTGAAAATGTCCGGGTAACATTGCAAAGCCCGGCGAGTGTAATATCACAATCAGCAGAGGAGGATGCTTGCGTTGTTTCAAACCGAGTAGTAGAACTCGAGAGGGCCTTTCTGCCCTTACGTGCTTTGTACCGTCTTTTGTTGACCACACCTTGCGCTATCATACAGTCCGATGAAGTAGGTGCCAGGAGAAAGTAACTAACGCTCAAGATGCCTTCATCACAACATATCCTCTTTTGCATCATTAAGTGAGAAAAGTATTATCCAAGCAAACCACTCCATGCCTGGGTATCTGCGCATGCCGCCACCTCCTCAATCCCCTAAACGACCATGCGGCCCATGGATAAGATGCGCACCAAACGCTGGGCGCGTGGGTTGTACATCGTACAGGATCCTGCTCTTCACCCCTTTTTTTTACTGTATGTACTGTCAAATACCAAAATCTTCAGATGAATCGTTAGAACCTCATGCGCCACCTCATGACAGAAGATTACCGCTCTTCTTCCGGCCGAGGTTGAAACTGAATCTCTCCCTCAGTTCTTTGGGCTTCTCAGGTTGAGTCGGCACCCCCTCTGGAGGAGCATGCCCATTCTCAGATGACTGATGTGATTCAGCCTTGTCCTTATCTTTGCTGAGGAATCCGAAACTCTTCCTGCTCATTGATTTGCTTGCCCGGCTGGATCGGTTGAGGAAACTGCCTGAGCTTGACGACTCCTTCTTCTTGTCTCCTTCAGCCGATTGCATGCTGGCCTTGATTGCTCTGCGCATATCTTCTGCTTCTCGCGCATGAGCCGTTCTGGCCCTAGCCATACTCTCTCGGTGTTCCTTGTCTTTGAGCTTTTCCTGCTCTTTCTCAGCTTGTTTTCTGGCCTTGTCCGCTGCCTCCTGCTCCTTCTTCTCCCGCTTCTTGTCTTCTTTGGACTTGTCTGCCTTGGCGCCCGTGTTTGATCTGGCGAGGGTTGATGGAATAGGGGGGACAGCAGGAGTGGCCGGTGTATCTATCACAGGGGTATGAAGCTTCTCGGATGGCGGAACATCCACCTTGCCTGGGGCTGTCTGTGCATGTGCCAGACTGGGCAACGGCTCTCGTTCCTCAATGGGACTGACTGGCTGCGTAAACTGTTTCGAAAGTGGTGTCGTACCGTTTGGTTGGCCATTTTCATGAGCAACATTAGCGGCCTCGCTGGCAATTTTGACCTCTTCCAGACCCTCGGCCTCCATCTCAGCTTGTACCTTCTCAAAGGTGGTTTCTTGGTAGAAGAGGACATATGCGCATGCCATGCCAGGCTTATCCCCAAAGAAGTTCCGCACGAAATGTTTGTCAACCGGTTCCACCATCTCGTCATCGAACAGAACCCAACCCCGATCTTTCGTCTTGATCACTGATACGTAGTGGCCGTGATAGGCGTTTCCGCCAATATGAACAACAACAGCGTATAGTTCATAGAGTCGATCGGGATCTTCAGCGTCGTCGGTGGTGTTGAACATGCGTAGATGGTACGGGTAGACGACCCGATGGAAGAGCTTCTGCAGTCGACTGTAATCCTCGGTATACTTGAATCGTTTCAGGTGCAACGCGAGAACCTTTGGTAAACGCTTAATCTTCATCCGCTTCTCAGCCTCTTGCAGCCCACCACAATGGTCGCAGTGGAATTTGTTGCGCTCACACAACATCTCCTCGGCGGAAAATTTACGCAGGCAAGACGTGACTGATGAATGCTCCTCCAGGTCGATGGACAAGTCCAGGAACGTCTCATCTCTTTGCGAAGCTGTTTCGCAGGTCAAACATTTGGTTTCCGAGGTCAATACACCCTCAAAGATATCATGAACCCAGCCGGTTCCTGGTGATCCCACGCCATTCACTGGTCGGTTTATCAAACTAGTCGCGCCAAGAGCGTTCTCCACTGACTGGATAAGTCCGTCTTTGTTCTCGGCCTGTCGCTCTTGGATTCGTTTGGCATTCGCTTCCACGTTGGAGATGACATCGTTCAATACGAGACCGTAGAACTCGTGAGCATCCTGGTGCATTGAGTTCCGAAACATCTCGTTGTCTCGTTTGAAAATTTCCAGGAATCGCTGTGGACTCAACACGCCTGTCCTAGTATTGCTCTCGATAAGGGCCTGAAAGATGTCCTTGAGACCGGTGAAGGTGCATTCTTCCATGCCGTAAGCGGAGGGATTCTCTTGTGCCAGCTCGAGGATGGGGCCCTTGATCATGGCATGTTTCTTCTTGTACTCTGGCGAATCAGGCTTGTCCTCAGGTCGTATGCCCGGCGCTCCTGGGGGTGGCATTCCCGCCGTGATGGCCTGCCTGCGCTTCATTGATTCCGATGCACTCAGGCCTTTCTGTTTCGCTCCGGGCGTATTCGGGGGCTCTTTCGCGACTGGCGGTCGGATCGTCACATTCACCTTTGGTCGAGTTCCGTTCGGGGTATCGGTAGGTGATAGTGTGGGGTACTTGACGACGTGGTCCCGGAAGGATTCTGAATAGAACAATGCTTGAACAATCGAGTTGCAATAACTACAGACACGTCAGCAAATAAGAGACGATGTGGTGATGACAGCATGGCTTACCAAGTATTACCAAACTACCAGTTCAGTCAGCATTCGTTGTCTCGGGAAAGGCAGTCGCTAGGCCGGGTGTGGCTTCGAAAACTTACATTCTCCAGACCGAAGAACTTGTCAGTCCCGTCTTCCCTCAATGGACCAGCATTTTGCAGCATCTTTTCCAGAGGAGTGAGCTCCGGTGCTGGCTCCTCCTTGACCTTTTTGCTCGGGACATCTTTACTTGTTGGACTCGAGGTGGTCTGTGAAGGACGAGGTCTGTCAGCCTGAAGAACGCGCGAGCAGCAGCAACAGCAAAAGCACAGCAGAGAAGGAAGAGAATTTCAGAGCACGCAATGAGCAGAGCGTAGTCAAAGAAATGACGAGAGTAGAGGAAACGCACATTGCCCGCGCTCTTCAGTTTGTTGAAGAAACCAGCCATGTTGGCGACTTGGGGTCGTGGATTTGGCTTAAAGGGTGATGTCTGGGCGAGACAAGCTCACGGCGGCCGCGCAAATATGGCGAAATGTACCATGCGATGGACAATTGACGTCGTGATGAAGGATACACAGTGGAAAAGGTGCGGAGAGAGGTATTATCGTGTATCCGAGGAGATTCGAGAGATGCGCGCGATTGTCGCGCAGAGGAGTAGGGGTCGTTTCCCTCGGTGATTCGGCCGAAGATACGGGTGGTCTGTGGAAGCAGGGTGGGAAGAGAGAGGGACGAGAGGTGTCAGGGAAGATTGGATGCGGGCAACGGTGGTGGAAGCAGCATTTGCCAGGACGCAGACTCTCAAACCAGCCGTGTTGGCAGCAGAAAGAGGAGGAGTAGGATGATGATGATGAGGGACAATGTGGGAAGTGGATGAAGAAGAGGAAGGGAGGATTGGTAAGAGGCGTAGTCTGCGGTACCTAGCAGCTGGGTGGGTGAGAACAAGGTAAAAGACGGAGGAGCCCTGGGCGGGATTTGGACGTTAGACTTGGGGTCCTGGGGTTGATGGGCGTAAGTAACAAGGAGGACGGAGGCGAGGTTGTGGGTTGGAGAGCCTGGATTGGGCACGTAGTGGCAGGACGCGACAGCGACAGACAGACGGGCAGACGATGGGTGACAGGGCACGCTGCACCTCTCACTCTCAGCCAGTAGGGCAGGCAACAGGCCAGAGCCGTACCTTATGGATACTTAGCTAGTGTACTGCATTCGCAGGAGAGCTGAGTGACGGGAGTCTGCGAACTTGATTGCGAGCTAAGGTACGGAGGAGACCATGGACACACGGCGCCGGGAGCGACTACTGCAAGTGGTGGTACGCAAGTACATACGGAAAAGAAGGTGACTTTTGTTAATGGCTGACTGCGAGTGGTGGGGAGGACACCGAGGACGAGGGGGCCCCACCTGGACAACCCACAACCTGACGGTGTCAGTGGAGGGAAGGTGGAGGTCGGTGGAAGGAATCGAAGGGTTGCAGTGCACAGAAAGGGGGCTAGTTCGTTCTCGAGTGCAGGGCTAGACAGGCCAGACATGGGGTTTCCGACCAGGGGGTGGCATGGAGAGGCTGGAGCAAGTTTGGCGTCTTTTTGCTTCCCAGACGGAGGACTAAGTATTTTCTTCTTCTTCTTTTGGTTTTTCCTCTTGCTGGTGGTCAGTGGTGAGGTAGGTACGGGGTACTTTGTCACTTTTGCATAAGCGATTGGGGGAGAAGCGGAGGAATGAGGAGAAAAGTGACGAGGACGGATAAAAGGATGCCTCCAGAAGAAGACTTGTAAGTCCTTTTCTGACCTTACGGATGCACTACCTTACCTGGTAGGTAGGTACGAATACCTTACCATAACTACGTACCCACATACGTACCTTGGGTACTGATGGCGGGCAGCAATTGGAAGAGGTTGGAGACCCGTGATCCGACCGGGGCACGAAGACGAAGGTACGAAGGCTTCAAGGCAGAAAGGCAAGAAGAGAGGAAGGCAAGAAAGAGGCAGGACCACACCTCAGTCGCACATTACTCAAGATACGTACTGTTAGCCCTTGGTGGACTGCGAGTGGATCGCATATTCCTTAGGTAGGTGGACTTACGGATTGGCAGGTTGACACACGGTAAGGTAGACCCGACAAAACTGAGCCCACGGACGACGGACGGAGATAACGGCCGATATGACGCTATCTCTCTTCTTCTTCTTCTTCCCCTCTCTAAGGTGCACTGCTCTCACACCTGCCGGGCTCGGTTTCTGACCGTCGTCAAGCCCAGGTGAGAGACAGCGCGCAACCAACGTTGTCAATGAATCAAGGCTGAAGGTTAGGTGCGAAGAGGCGAGGAGGAAGGGCTGGGTGTTCCTGGCGACGCTTCCAAACAACGAGGCGAATAGCAGGTGGGAGGGGGGAACTGCCTGCCACTGCGACTGCAATGTGACTGGCGACACTAACACTTTACCCGATTGCGACCGACGGCTGTCTCTAGGTTGTCGGCTTCAGCATTCTAGGTACCTTAGGTACTTCCCTTGCAAATACGTACCGGCGATACCTATCCGTACGTACCTCCTCTTTTCAGTCTTCATCAACATCTGTATTCCATCACCTTCGTGAAACTGACTGCACTTTGTGTGTCAGACGACATGCTTCCTGGTCCAACTTGTCCCCAGCTGACTTCCACATCCGTCTTGTCTCTCTGGCAACTCGATAATGGCCCCGGAATGCTCCCCCTGGACTGAGACATGCGACGTACTGTTCGCCAGCCGCGTCTCTTCCCCTTAGCATGACCCGACCTGGACATGGTGGGATAGAGCAATGTTCTGCAGGACGCCAGCACGCATCATCTAACTACGGATTGGCCAGGCTTCCTCTCTCCCCCCGAGTAACTTTGGCATGGCATATACTTCGTACGCAAGACGATTACACCGCAGCCAAGCCAGCCTGGGCAAAAGACAAGCTCAGCCTCTTTCACACAACAGCATGCAGAACAACCCTTCCATAGCATGTTCCACCATAGGGCGAGGCATTCTTTGCTGCAAGAGCCTTTTTGCCCAGGCGGGAGCCATCCGCAAGCCTGAGCCTCCTCTCACTGCGGACTATCTATCTATTACGAGGTATAACGACTGTTATTGGTCCTCCTGCTCACGTACTGTATAGATGGATATTTCTGATAGCGTTGAAAGTACCTTTGAAGTGGTCCTTTCCATCCTTGCCCAGTTTCCACCAACTCGTCCGTCACGCCCAACCGCCTTGCTGACCAACACCAAGGCACGGAGCACTCAACAGCCTGCCATGTGAGCACCCTCGCTCTCCGCACTTTGACCCACTGGCGACCAGACACCAGGACGGCCAGGGCTATGTACGGCAAGGTCCCTGTCGATTCGATCACGGTTCGCCCAGCACCCAGCATCCTGCTTGTCGGGTTCTCTCTGGCGTACCTATCCGTACTCTCCACTGTACTTGTACAGAATACACCCAGCGCCCATCCGCCATCCAGCTTCCGGCCGAGTAAGTAGACAATGGGCAGGAAATGGGAATCAATACGACCGCCCGTGTATCGAGACGGTTCAAAACGATCCCTGTACCTCCACGCACCCTTTTGATGGAAATACGATACCTACATACATGAGCCCGGAATACTTCTCCGCTTACCTCACCCACCACTGTTCAACTCGCTGTGGGAACAACGCCACCAGCGGACTGATTATCTGAACTGTGAGACAAAAGGCCGCATCCTCACCCGACCCGGAAGAACCACCAGAGGAACCCCGTCGCCCTCGTCGTTACCTGTCCGCCACGCCTGCTACGCCCCGACACGACGGTCCGCTGGAACGCTACCCTTGGCTGGCCGTTGGGTCCTCTTTCCTGGTCTCGTCCGTTCTGCCTGTCCAGCTTTGTCTATTCGTAGCGCTCGCTATCGGCCTGACCCTCACCCTCACCTACGCAGTACACAGTAGACATCCTGCTTCCTTCATCTGTCTCGCCCGGCTGCTGTCCTAGGTTTCAAGATTGTTGATGGCACCCTCACGTACAACGCGCCCTTGATTGGGTCCCGATATTGACGTCCTCCAGCCTGGAGGCCTGCTGCTACATAATAGCTCCCGTTTTCGATCCAACCACCGCCGCTGGCGAGGATCTGCGCTCAACATGCCGTTTTGCTTAGACTTTGCACGTCAAGTTGTCAATAGATCACGACCCCTAATTCTGAACAACAGACGACCGCCCGTCACCATCGCCGACACGGCCTCAGCAACTCATTCGCTTTCTTGTATCCGAGCCCCTTTGGCGGCCTGCGGCACAGCAGCACCCGAGGTATACACGCTACGTGGGGGCCGGGAGTCGCTCGGCCTAGCTGCCAATAATGTCCAAACCAGACAGCTCCGAACACAGGCGCTTCGGGTACGAACATGGCTTGTCAGGCCCGACTATCCCTTCCCGGCATGTCTCCGAAGTCGTGTGGTCACGAAGAGTATCTGGAACTCTGCTGAACTATCCGTCCAAACACCCAAACATCCAGTCTCAAGGGTAACCGGGCAGCGCATTGCTAATTCAGTCATTGTTAGTCAGTCTCTTGCTTTCCACCCATCAAACCTAGCCGCCCTAGACCAACCGAAGCTTTGTTGCCCCTCAAACGCCGGTTGCTCAATCGGGGATGAGGGCGCTCTCCAAGGCCTTTTATTTGGTGGGAAAAAGCACCCGACGGCTTACACATCTACCCATAGTCTACAAACTACAACGCCTTAGCTGCCGACTTCAAGTCTGAATTTGTCCCCGCACCCCGGAAAAAGAGGCGTTCTTCCTGAGTCGTTGGTGTTGCAGACTGCCGTCTTCTCGACGATCGATGAGACGGACATCGTCCAGGACAGGCTTTCTGCAACCTCCTCTTGACACGGCCAGCAACCTTGGCCTGATGAACTGCCAGAGTCCCTGTAGCGTTTCTTTTTTTCTTTTCTTTTTTCGGCTCCTCGTTCCATGCTTCGAGGCCTTGCCGCAACAGCATGCGACTCGCACAGGAGCGGCTCGGTAGGTAACCCAGACATGACCCCTCTCTCTCTCTCACAGGTTGCGAGTTGCGAATTACACTCCAACGCAACGTAACCCGCCCTACCTGAAGATGGCAGATTCACAACAACGGGCGAGAACGAGCGCCAATGAACAGCTGGTTGACCCGTCATGCCAGGCCAGGGCCACAAACGACTACCTCAAAAAACCCTATGTACACATGCCTCTCCGCCGTGTTGGATCCCTTGGTGCGGTGCAGCCACCCCGAAAGACATTGTTGCATCGCGGTTGGTGTGAGAGGATCGACGGCTCGACGCTACTGGTCCGATTCCGTGTCTAGCTGGACGGGGGACGACGCCGTTGTCACCTTCATCCACGCTGCTGGACCCGAGCTCATTCGTCAACTCACCTCCCGTGCTTATTCGGTCCATCTTAAGACATGCCTCTCGCCTTTCCCCTCCGACACACGCCGAGTCTTTTCACAAACACAGCAGTGGAGCAGAGCTCTGTCGATCTGCTGCTGTTCGCTCCCCCTTGCTCCAGTATGTCCCTCCCACCAGGCATGGGGAACGCTATTGTACCTGGCCAGCATCTATGCGGGGGATATCCGCTCGACACCGACAGAATGCCCCATTAACGTTGCCAATCAGCATTACACCCACTCGCTTCTTCACTGCACCTTCGTCGCATCCATGTCCGATCGAAACCACTCCATCACGACCCATTCTGAACGCTCACTCCCAAACCCTCACCTCCTCAACAACTCCGCAGTCATAACAGGTATCATCCATGAGCGGACCCCAAGAGCCCCTCGTCACTTTTCGACGAAAAGCCCCCGAACGGAAAGCAACTTCGGGAGACATTGCATTGTTTATGGAAGGCTAGTGCGGCCGAGGGGAAAGGCATACGTTCAACGTCAGCGCCACTTAGCTATTGTGTCTTGAGCTATCTTCGTTGTGCCTCGCTCGTGGCGTACCTTGGCTTACTTGGCTTAATCCATCGGACATCTTTGGCCAACAGGCACTACCATTAGGTAGGGTGTCACAGCCAACCGATTCGCAGATGCCACCTCTAGAACCACCCGCGCTCCATCATCCACGATGTGCAGCACACTGGCGTTTTCTGGTAGGTCAGCGTCCTCCACGCGGTCCCGTACCGGCCCGATTCCCACGAACTTCTGGAAGACATGGACGTCATGCTCTGCATCCCTCGGTGCCATTTCCCCCACTGCCGCCCAAGCACTGTGAAATGACGAATTATTGCTCTTTACTCTTCGACTCAACGCTCTAAATTCTGCTTAGCAAGACTCGGGCAGTCTCGACTCTTCAGAGGCCGCGCACAGATAGTCAGGCTTCAGAAGTCTTATCCATCCAACTGCAGAGAGAACTTTACCGGTGCCGGCGCACGACTGCCGGAGCGTCCCCCGCGCCTAAGTTCGGACGGCTAAGTCGCTCTGCAGGTGGAGTGGTATCCCGCCCCGGCGTCGCCGGCGTCCGGGCCTGGCCTTTTTCTCGTTACTACGTTTTGCTGTTGGAACTAATGTTTTCTAGTGCCATGTATGACTATTCTGACAAGTCGGTCAGCATTATCACCTGGTGCACTGAGTTGACTGGTTTGACTGTGCTATTTCACATCGTGTGGGTTTGGCACCTTTTGACACGATGCTATCCTTCATATGACACGTTGAGACAAACCCAAACGTGAAGCTTAAACTTGAAGGCCAAAACCTAAGGCCACGTTGAGTCATTTCTTTCTTTTCGTTGTTGGAAAGATGAGGGTGCTAGCAAGACGGCATTCGTTCCGTTGTTGCCCAAGACAGGTGACGCAGTCCGGTCGTTGATAGTCGGCATTAGCTTTAGATGGGAGACCGAGGCTTGGGAGTAGTATTCTGATTTGTATTCAAGGTGTCGTTCAAATCGATAACATCTACGCTTCCCGTCTTTTGCTCTAGGGCCTTTCCCATTCCGACCCGGGTTGTCTTCTTCTACTTCTTCCTTTCCATCAGATTCCTCGCCCCCCCCCCCCCCCCCCCAATCATCCCCGTCCTCGTCATAGATCTCTCACAAGTTTAATGCCTGAAAGTTACATCACAGCTTTGCAGGCGCATTACAATACGGGCACGGTGTTTACATCTTGCCGTTAAAATCGGATCCCATGCAAGTTTGATCGTCTCCAAAATCAAGCCAGGTCAAGGGAAAAACAATCGCTTTTTATGCACGGACGTACCGGTGATGGAACGCCAAGTGACGCCGAGGAAAGAGAATTGCGATGAGGGCGAACCCAGATATGGGGAGAGAGCGGGAAAAGAATTCGGGGAAGAAAAAGGAAAAACAACTTGCGTGATATTTTCAACTTCCCCGGTGCTGCAATTCGATCTTTGAATATACGACTTTGACGGGGAGGTATTGATAAAAAACAGACAAAATTCATTGCGGAAAAGACTCTCTCATTGTTACAATAGTGTAAGAGCTAAGAGAACTCCCTCGAGAGATCCTCAGTGTTCATAGTATACTAGCTGGACAACCCAGGTTGCACTGGCCCAACCCTCCGTTCACCCAACCATCATGATATCTGCTGAATTACTTCTTCTCGGCGGGGGGAGCTGCTCCTCCGGTGGTGGGGAAGCCCATGAAGATCTTGAAGTAGTCCTGTTCACTCATGTTAGTCACTGTTCTCAACTCCCTTCAATAACATCATGACGGCCACTCACGTAGATCATCCACTGGAGGCCGGTCAGGGTACCAATCATGACGATACGGACAGGCAGACCGTTCCAGAGGCCAGAGAATCCAATGTCCTTGTAGATCCTGCCCATGGCCGCACCAAACGCCTCGCCCTGCGCGCGGTTCGCGTTGAGCTTGCTGACCATGACATCGGCCGGGTGGGAGACGATGGCGCAGAGGATACCTGCCAGGTAACCGCTGACAAACGACACGCCCGTCTGGGCGGCCTTGCTGTAGTCAGACTTTTGACCCGGGAGGCGGGCGTACATCATCTCGACAATGGTCTCGAAGGAGGCGAACTTCATCATGGTGTAGGGGATCTGTCGGCCCCAGAGCGGGTACAGGCCCTTGTAGAGGCCTCCCCACCCTTCCTTAGCCGTGACCTTGCTGATGCCGTCGAGAGTGCCCTTATAGGGGGACGGGATACCACCCTGCATGCGGACCTTGACAGCCTCAAAGGGGCAGAGAGCGATGTCGGCGAGGAATTCGGCGGAGGCTGAGGCGGAGAGGAAGAGAATCGTCTGGTACTTTTTGGCGTTGTCGGGGCCCGCGAGGTCGGCGTAGGTCTTGGGAGTTGCGTGTTAGTCACGAGGCTTCCTTCATCGGGCTGAGATGCGAGATTCGATGTGGATTTATATCTTCTTACCTTTTTGAAGTATTCGTAGAATCCGTACTTGCAAGCTCCCTGGGCGGAGTAGCCCCAGAAAGTCGGGCCCCAGCCGGTCATGATGCCGCGGAGACCCTCCTTTCGGAAGATCATTCCCCAAGCCTGGAAGTTTCCGCGGTACAGCTTCGAGTCGATTTGTCTTCTCACTTTGACTAGGTCCAGAGGAGTGACGGCGGTATGCGTCAAGCCCTAGCCTTTAGTGTTAGTCGAGCGGTTCTCATAAGTTTTCGTTGCGGCCCGGCGCCGGGCCCCGGCGCCGCTGTGGGGACCCCGGAGCGGAGACGAGGTCACCCATCATGGACAACAACGACGAGTCAAGGTCTAGGAAGGCAAGGGAAACTCACGCAGGCCATGAGGCCACCGACGGTGCACGCAGCATAGTACTTTCCAGAGTACAGCTCAATCTTGCCGCCAGCCGCAGACTGGGCCTTGGCGCTGGCCTTCTCAAACTCGGCCGTGGCCTCGGCGCTGAGCTGCTTCGCCTTGCCCTTGACGTCGTCAACGGTGGAGAATGCGCCATAGAACTCGGGGCGGGCCTGGTAGCGTGTAGGTTTCGCCATGGCCGTAGTGTCCGCTACCTTGCTAGGACGGCTGCCAAAAGGAGACGCAAAGCATCCCTTGAGGGTATCTTGTCTAGGGTAGAGGCACGACATGGTGGTCGAGACGCAATTCGTCTGGACCGGGAGGGTTGGATGATGTGGGATTTCTTCTGCAAGGATATCTGGCTAATGAAGTTAGTCGGGAGGTAAGGTGAAGGACGATCATACCCCTGCGATAAGCTCGAGAGACGGTGTGAGCGCGTAATTGATTTTGGCAATGGAAGCTCGAGCTCGAAGGAGACGGGCGACACCGGCAATGGGCGTATATGACACGATGTTGAAGAGAGTAGACAAAAGAAGTTGAAGACCTCTACTCACCAAAAGAGCGAGCTGAGAGGGGTTTCCAGCTCAAAGAACAGTGAGAGGAGAACAGGTGCAACGTCAACCGCGCGACACAAATGACCGTTTCCGGCGTATGAGTGACAGCACCTTGAGAGTCGAGAGCTGGTTACTTGTCGAGAATGCGGGAGCAGAGGGAGAGGAGAAGGTTGCGAGTGAAGTCGTCGCAAATACGCATACACAGGAAGAAGAAGAAGCCAGGACGAGAGAGAGGTCAGAAGCAGGTTTATTATCATCCGAATATAATTGGGGGAAAGGAGGCGCCGGCGCTGATGAGTGGATGGACAGGATAGCTCAGGAAGGAACGGGGCTCTAAGAGGAGGTAGGCAGTGATTGCCTCTAGAAGAAGGCCCAGGAGGTGAGAGAAGGAAGGGGTCGGTTCGGAGATTTCGGTCACGTCCATGTCGCGGGTACCTCGACCTCATCAATAGTTTGCTGTACAATGTCGCCTGGACTTGGGTAGAGCTTACGCGCCAGTGACCGACAGCTGCGGCGGAAGGTGTTGGGAGGGTATGGGTGACATCACACCTCAGAAGGGGAGGTCTCGACTCTGATGCAGAGCTGTGGGAGGTGCTGTACTGTGTACTACCTAGAGCAGGAGTAAGGTAGCTTGAGTGGGGCACCGGCATGCGACAAAATACGACGAGAGGGAAAGCTCCCGTGTTATCGCGAAATGGCCCGCGCTTATCCCCGGATTTTGCGGAGCTTCGCCGTGATTTCGCTGTTTCGTCTCCCGGCCGCATTTTCCAATACTCTTGTCCATCAATCATTCTCCAATCAGATTTTATATTCAAGGACAATTTACACCCTTTTGATCGCTCTTTTACCCTTGATTCTGCTTCATGTAGTCGGTGGTAAACGACGGAGAGAAGGAAATGGCGATACGTTGCAAACTGACCGTGACAGAGCCGATGGCCCAAATAGGAAATTGCTTTGAAACTACACTAAAGCATCCAGGCTGACCACGATCGTAAGAACTTCCGTCGAGGGATTTTAGAATGACTTTTTCATTCTCGATGCGCGCGACGAGAAAATTTCAGCGAGCAGATGACCGGAATCCTATGGGCCTCATTCTCGAAATGGTAGGTCTAATCTGGTATTCCTTGTTTCGACTTCGCGAGATATTCTACCAGCGGACTGATCCGTGATACTCAACCCGATCGCTCCCGTGGCTTTTGGTGACTCTTCAGCAGCAACACCCCGCTGTGGAACCCCCAAGGTCGGTGAAGGAACGGCGGCAGGCAGCTTCAGCGAAACCTTAACAATTTGCGGATGGATACCAGGCGCAAGTGGACCGTGTTGGGATCCCACCCCCCGACATGCAAATTCGCAATGGCGGGCAGCCGCCCCCGGCGCGCGCGTCTGTGAGCAAATCCGAGACACCGCCCGACTTTCAACTGTGGCGTTTTCCCGTACCTTACCGCCAAATCTTTCAGCCCTGTCGATGTCGACACCGCCCCTCCCTCCCTCTAAAGAACCCCGCGATAATTGATATCATTTCCAACGCAACTGCGCGAACGACCACCACCAACCACGATTAAACGATACCCACTCTGCCTCGGCGGTCGACTGTTATTGTGACAAGTGCTCACTCGAGGCCCGGAAAGTCCCTTCAATTCCCAACAATGGCGGCTTTGGCTTCCACTCCCGCCGCGGCGGCGTCTACGTCGCAAACCAGCGAAACCTCCAGTCCCTTCGTCTCAAAATGGTCTTCCCGTTATCGCGGTGTACGTGAACATCCCCTCGAACCAAGTCCCCCTTCTCCCACTTGTCCCTCAAACCACAGACCACGAAACCTTCTCAGCCAGTGACTAACTCCTGCCCTCCTCATCATCCAGGCCACAGTAGAAGACATCGACCCCCCCGCCGCCCTCTCCCTGACGCCGACCGACCCCATCTCCCACGCCCTCATCTCCGCCTTTGAGCGCGACTACACCCACCTGACCGTCGTCGACGCCCACCGCGCCCTCGTCGGCTATCTCGCCATCCCCCACCTCCAGGCCCTCCTCGACGCCGGCAAGGTTAAGCCCGAGGACCCCCTCTCCAAGGCCATGGTCCGCTTCCAGCGTAAGGGCCGCACCTACCGCGTCATCACCATGCAGACACCCCTCGAGGAGCTCGAGGCCTTCTTCGCCGGAGACGGCGTCGAGGCGAAGAAGAGCCACTTTGCTGTCATCACTGACGAGAAGCGGCGTTTCGTGCTCGGCGTTGCGACGGTGCAGGATCTCGAGGAGTTTGTCAAGAGGAGACCGGCGTGAGTGTGCGCTTGTCGAGGACGGATTTAAGAGTGAGAGGTCTGGGCCGAGCAGTGTTATACCCAGAGAACTGGGATGGCGACGATCATCCAACGGTCGTAATGAATCTATGGCACGACGAAACATGGTAGATGAGACGGTTGGCTGCATCAAGTCAGGCGTTGGTGGTTCGCATGTTGAAGCGGATGGAAGCATTGGGACAATGACTGGTACACAGGCAGACGATTCAACATTGCTCTCCCTTGTCATCACGTATATCTTTTTTACAAATGAGCATCCACGGAACAGGAGTTTTTCAGACGGGTTCAGTTGATATTCATGCTCTCAAAGTCTACTCTTCGCCGTGCTATCTATCATAGCCCAAGAGCATAACGGCGTTAGACGCCCTGCAAGTGCGTGTAGTAGTAGCCATGCTTCGTGTGTGGTAGAATCGGTCCCATAATCCAACCCCAATGCCAGAATTTCCCAGAAAACGCCGCGTGCGTCAAAATTAAGGAAGGTAGTCGTAAACAAGGCGGATCTCGACTCTCTTGCCGCCCTTCTGAACGAGGACGTTGCGAGTGTAGCGTCTCTCGCCCTCGACGGTCTGGAAGCCCCAGATCTGGGAAGCAGTCCAGCCGTTGTCGATGCTCTCGACGTGGCTGTAGAGGTGAGCCTTGCCATCGGGACCGGTGGCCTCGGCGTCGCCCTCGAGCCAGCCCTTCTTGAGGAACTCATCCTCAATCTCGGCGAGGGTCATCCAGCGGCTCTGGCCACGGACGCTGCCGAACATCCAGTCGGAATGCTCACGCCACTCATTGTCGACACAGCGCTTCTCTGTGGTGCCCTTGAGGCCGGCCGTGGCGAACTGGTCGATATCGAAGTGGGTGACGGGCTCAGTGCCGGTGCCGGGAGGGGAGGGAGGAGCGGTGTACTGCTTGACGTCGAGGGTGACAGTGGCGAGGCCGACAGCCTTGCGGGTCATCCAACCGATGCCCTGGAGGGCGAGAGCAGGCTCCGGAGAATCGGAGAGGGTCTTGTTCTATTGGCGTTGTCAGTTTTCTTTCCTTGCGCGCATCTCTGCTCCTTGGTGGTGCTAAGTATCCAGAATATGGGTGAACGTACCATGACCCACTTGCCGTTGAGGTCGGCGATCGTCTTTGTAGCAGGAGCAGCCATTGTGATGCGATGTGTTGCGTGGATGCGTTTGGAATGTGTTGCGACGAAAACTGGCCGAAGAAGTAATCGGTGTTTTGTGTCCTCAAGCTTTGGTGAGCTTCAACAAGTAGAGTAGGAGGTAAAGGTGTGATGGTGGCGGTGTTAAAGTACCTTGGGTCGGTGGTCGGGAGGGTTGCAACGGGAACAAAATGTCAACGGGCCCGCAGAGGTGAGATACGTAAATGTAGGTAGGCCCAGTTTGCAAAGGTGAAATGCCGTCAAGCCAAAGTCGTTACTCAAAGCAGGCACAAACTCTGTTTCAGGTAAGCCACCTTCTTCTTTTGTTCGCAAACTGGCGGTAGAATGAATTAGAAGATGGGAATGAACAAGCTGGGCCGAGCAACAAAGGTGACGTGGAATTTGACTCCAGATGGAAGGCGTCCAATCCGTCGCCGCCTTCTTATACGCCGCCTGGTCCGGTATCAGCTCTTTCCAGTCAGGTCAAGTCAGGAACAAGCTCACCAGGTGCCTACCGCGGGACCGAGTACCTACCTACCTAGTACATACGGATTGGAGTTGGAAGGTACCTACGGTGTAAGGTACCTCGATGCTTAGAAGACCGGCCGATTTCTCTGTCACCTGCGTGGGTACTTACCTTCATTACCTTATCCGTACCTTACCTTACCTTGGGCAAGCGGGGCGGGGAAGTATCCCTCCCCACACTGACACTGCCACTGCCACGGCTTTCACATGAAGAGAAGAAGCTCTCGCTCTCTCTCACTCTCACCTTCGCAATCGCTCAGCCAGCCCCGAATAAGGACAGCTCTCTATTATCACACGAACGTTCTGCGACCGCTCAGATGTCGGGGCCGAGGCTCGCGAGACAACCTCCACACCCTTACGTTTACCCCAGACCCTGCCAATCTATCTCGAAAAGGGATCGCGCGTGAGATCATGACCGCATACACACCCTTCTCTGCAGACTGCAACCTCCCACCCCCAGAACTCTACACTCCTGTCAGCAGTTTAATCCTCCTCTTAACTCCCCGAATCTGGGCATGCCAGCATACCACCTGGGCCTGCGCGAAACAAACGGCCAATGATAGCAACCAGACCGACACTCACAACCCCAATCTGGCCGCCTAGCCCGGTCTGCGTTGCGTCCATCTGGAGATAGTACGGGGAACGTAGCAATCCGAACAACCGTTCGTCATGACGACTACAACACTATCCTCGACGATGCTCGTTCCAGTCCCACGTGCACCCTGAGTGTCACTTCTCAAGTCCCCAATCAGGCAGCCAAGAAAGGACAAACCCAGAGGCGAATGGACGCCACAGCTTCTGAGGCTCGAGGCAGCGCTGAAGGGCAGAAGAAAAAGAAGAAAAAAAGACCCAAGGGGCCTTTTGCACGGTCTTCACGATGTAGGGCCGGCAAGGGTCATTACCTAAAGCAATCCATGGCGGGCATATGCATGACGGGTAAAGCAGACAGACGCAGGGACAGACAACAGCTCACAGGCGCACAATTCGTCTGAGAGCTTCGACACTACTTGACGCTTGTATCCGAACAGCAATGTCGCATACACCGACAGCTTCTCTCCCCTTCTACTCCGCCAATCTCTGCCAATGACACGACGCCAATCACGAACTCGGTCTCCCCAAACTCTCCATCCCGTCTTGGGCGATCAGGCGGAAGATGCCAACCCACGGCTTCGGCAGACTTTTGGTCACACTCGGCCTTTTCAGTCCGAAGCATGTGCGGGACGGACGCTTAGTATTGCCCGTGGTGGTGGATTGGGACGGGGCCAACCGAGCGAGCTGCATTCTTTTTCCAGCTCAGGCTCCCTCTCTCCGTTCGTGGGGTTCATCTCCATAAAACCTTCCACAAGTCTGGCTCAAGCCATCGTGTCAATCTCAGCATCTCAGAGCACTCAGCAGTGGACTCGGTTGTCGACTAGCTGGTACCACCTCTACCCGTCTCGGTTGCCTCATCGCACGACAGCATCCCGTCAGCGGCTCTCTGCATCAGCTTGGGAAACTGCAGACATTTATTTGACAACTCGCACAGTAGTGCCAGCCGACCAACGTCAACGTCGACGTCGACCAAGCTTGTCTCTGGCTCCTTGATCCTCGCTCCGGGTTTCTGAACCAGACCCTGAACCGACCATCGGGGAACGATGTGTTTTAGCATCCGTCACACAAGCGAGCGAATCGAAGCGCAATGAGAGGCATCCGAATAAAACTCGTCTATTCGACGAATCGTCTCGAGAATTTCCGGTGCCTGACTAGGATGACTCCTGCGTCAGAACTGGGTCCGGCCGATGAACGAAGCTTCAAGTCTTCGATTCTTCAAGATGGCAAGTGGCGCCGCAGCGATGAGGGAGACACCTCGTTGCGGCGGGGCCAAGCTCCAAAGAAGCCAGTCACGCAGGCAGGAGAATCCCAGCTCCCACGGGGCCAAGAGGTGGCCGTCCGCGACGTTCCCGCCCGCGGAAAACCACACGTGAGAGCTCTTTGCTGTTTCAAGAAGATGCCAGCAGGCAAACCCCTGCCTGTGACAGCTCAGGTACAGCTCCCTTTCTTTCATCATGCTTCAAGAATATGCGCGCTCCATTTATTTATTTATTTTGGCCTAATTTCGTCGTGGATTACTGCCTTCAAAAATGGTGCCAATATACATGGCCGGAGCTACGAAGAGTAATAAAAGGAAAAGGATATCTTGGTTATACAAATGCCCCGGCACTCCCCGGCACTCCCCGCCATCGGCTACTGAATGCTGCTCGCACGCAGTGGAGTTTCCAAACAAACGATTCGACTGATATCACGGCGCGCTCTCGCTGTCTCTCTCGCTTCCCCCTTCTCGGTTCCGCAACCCGCGCCCGCGCC
The DNA here is from genome assembly GCF_030869225.1 of Colletotrichum abscissum. Lineage (NCBI taxonomy): Eukaryota > Fungi > Ascomycota > Sordariomycetes > Glomerellales > Glomerellaceae > Colletotrichum > Colletotrichum abscissum. The sequence goes on from NW_026850431.1 coordinate 1,395,147, forward strand.
TGCGCTGGTATCCTTCCCCGTTCTTCGATTCAGATGAGTCCAGGCCGAAAATCGTCATCCGCACGCCGTTTTATGCTTCTAATCCGTTTCCGTCCGTCCGTGGCCGTCACGGCCACCAGTTCATCGTCTTGTAGCTCTCAATCACCTCCTCGACCAATTCCTTGGTCAACTTGGGCTTTTCGTACTGGAAGCCGACAACCTGTTCTAAGCGGTTACCGTCCATGCTCAGGTCCGTATCTTTCAACAGCTCCTTCTCCATGAAGGGCGTAAGAGGTCCCGGCCGCGCAATGCCCGCCTTCTCGAGCAGTTCGGCCCATGGTCCCATGAGCTCGTCGTTGACGTCGTCGACGACGCTGTCCATGTTCAGGCGCGCAAATGTGCTGATGAGTTGTCCCTGAAATCCCGTTTCGATCTTGAAGATGTCGCCAATAATCTCGGACATGGTGCCTTGTGTGGTGATGCCCTTGTCGACAACGTTAAACGTGGGCACCTTGCCCATGGTCTTGACATCCCACTTGTCCTGGCCTTTGCTGTACCACGCCGTGATATCCCAAAGTGCTCGTACGGCATCTGTAATGTGTACCGTGTTCTGTCGCAGGCCCTTGTCCCACAGCCACTTCATTTCGCTCTCCAGGTATTGGTAGACACGGGCCATGCAAAGTGCCGTTGCGACCCATTGCGACGCGTACGGGCCGTAGACGTGTGCCAAACGCACAATGATGAGATTCAGTCTAGAGAAAGAGTGTCGTTGAGTCAGTTTGGAACGATACACGATAATGTGCCCCGCAAGGTAAAGGGAGCTCTGAGAACGCTTGGTGGCGACGCCTTGGATACGTACCCCTCAATTTTGGCCAACTCCTCCTCGGCCTGCAGCTTGTAGACCGCGATCTTGCTCCAAGGCTTCAACTTGTCGCCCTCTTTGCTTGGGGACGAGTCTGACTTGTAGACCATGCCGGTGCTGAGCTCGATGAAGGCCTTGACCTTGCGCTTGGCCGCCTCCTTGCCAACAGCAAGCGACAGGCCGAGAGAGCGCAACTTGTAGACCTCATCCTCTTGCGAATATCTCGTCTCGCCGCCGCAATTGAAGACGTAGTCCCACTGTTTGCCGTCGGCACGGTCGAATATCTTTGCTAGGGCTTCTGCAACAGGGCAAAGAAAAAGCAAGAAACGTTAGCCAAGAGCGACATGACAGTTGGTTATTTATCTGGGGTGTTGGGTCGGTTGGTAGCTTTGGAGACCCCAGAGACAGAGGGGGGAGGGGAGGGGCTACAGAGAAGAGAAGAGACGAGAAGAGGAAGAAGAGACATGAAGGAATGAGAGTTGGAGGGCGGTGAATGGGAAAGAAAAGGAGAAAACAAGTCATGTCGTCGTTTAGGTCTGGTGACTTACGTTCTCTGCTTGCATCGGCCTGCATGAATTTGCTGCCGGCGCAGGCGTCCTGGAATTCGGGAGCAAGCCATGCGAGTTGGGGCAAGGCCTTGTCGACAACGCGGACCTCTGATGCGAGGTCATTGTCGTGGATGTAGCGGGCCAGGAAGCGACCGATGTAGCCCAGCCCCCCGATGATCAGGACTGAGGGTTTCTCGGCCATGGTGAAGGGAAGGGGGAGGGGGGATTCGGTGGCAGAGGCGGTCGTCGAGTGGAAGTGCGTTTGTGTGCGGTGTTGTGTCGTCGGGAAGAAAAGGATATTACGAGCAGCGCAGGTTGACGAGTTTGGGGGCAGAGGGGTTCGAGGTCGTGGTTGTGGTGGTGGTGCACTGGGCGCTCAACGGCAAGGCGGGAGGAAAGGTACCTCTGACGGGCAGGGACGACAAGGACAGCGAGGGTAACGGACGGCGGGGTTGACGTCTGGTGTCCAGGTTCCCGTCGAGTTAGGGGTGAGTTGCCCTGGCCCCCTGGAACGAGAGTTGCAGCACCGGGATTGCGCGAGTTTAGTGTAAACCACGGTGCAGCGGGATGGATGCGGGCGAAGCTCGGCAGGGGGGCTTCGAGGGGGGGCGACGGTCCAACCGGGATAGTTTGTGGGAAGGACTTGGGGAGGGCGGCGAACGAAGATGGCAGACGGATGGCCTTGATTAGGCCCAAATTATGGATAGCAGGGCAGTCAATGTTATTGAGGTCGGGTGGCAGAGGCGGGGAGACTAGTCGGAGGGGTGTGAAGAGGAATAGAAAGAGGGAGGAGAGGAAGAATAAGAAGGAGAGAAGCGGACGAGGGGGGCAAGAGTAATAATGACAAAAAGGAGGTTGTAGGCTTAATGGTGGTGTGCGTGGGTGCGCCTATATATGTATATATGTGTTTGTGTAAGGTACGCAGTATGGTATGTTTGTGCGTCTAAAGCAGGGAAAGGAAAGGTATGGTAAGCTAGGTGTGCGTGTGTATGTGTTGTTCAAGTGTAAAAGATTCGAGTTGGTTGGTTACGTCTAATGATATCGAAAAGCACATAAGTCAAGGTAGCAGCAGCGTTGCGCACGTCGTGGAAAAAGACAAAATCGACGGGAAAAAAACTCTTGAGACGACACATGGTCCTTTCCCCTTTTCCTTCTTTTGTGTTCCCTCCCGTGCGAGTATAAGAATAATAAGGAGAAAATAGTCAAAAAAAAATTAGCGGAGATGCAGCAGCATAAAAAAAGAGACGAAACAGAGCAAAAACAAGCTCCAGTACGGAGGATCCTCCAATACAATGGTGCTGTCATTCAAAACGGGGGCTAGATGGATATTGGAGCGGGCCGTGGAAGTTGGAACGAATGGAGAGCGGGTCAAGGGACGAGGGGGGCACTGGGGGGGGCCTACCTACTACTGCACACATAGTATGAAGACTCGAAGAAAGTGGGAGGAAAAGAGGAGATTTGGAAATGACAATATCCCCAGGGACAGCACACACACGTACACGCACACACAAGTTACCTTAGCATACCAAAGCACTCACAGTCTCACTTGTTGTAATCGAGAGGGCTCTCGTTCATCAAGCTGCCGATGGATAGCCGGTGGAGCCTTTATGCCGCTTCAAACTTCACACTTACAGAGCTGAACCCTGCCAGGTGCTTTGGCTGCTGTTGCCTCTCTCACTTGAGTAGGTACCTACCTTAGGTAACTCGGGGACAACTCCTGCCACTTCCATGCTCTCCGCCAGCTTCAGGTCCAGGCAGGTCCAACGCCTAGTCCATTCTTTCCTTAACTTCTTGGTCTCCGTAAGGTACCTTGCTGGGGCTGTGTATTCAGTATTCACCAAGCAAGAACACATAACTTTGCTCCCATCAGCTCTTTCCTCCGGATTCCCGAGCCCCTGTCTGCTGACCTCACCACCAACATGCCACACCTTGCTTACCTAGGTACGTGCCTACCTGTTCTAAGTACCTATACTGCGTAAGCTAAGGTAGCTTTAGCTCGCAGCTGCTCTCATCGGTGTCTTCCCGCCATCATCTCAAGTTTCAATCTACGCAGCTCGCTGACATGTCCCATATTGTCCTGCCTGCCGTGCCAGCTCCGTCTGAGTCACTCCGTTGACACGCTAGCGATCCTTTGCCTTCTCCAAAGTCCAGAGAGCATCCTTTTCCAACACCCTGAACCCTGGCTGCGGCGTAATCCACCAAGAAACCAATCCCCGATCCAAAGGAACATGTTCTGGCGGCGGCTACTGCGCTCTACTTTAATCGATACAAGCACCTAGTATCCCTACATCCACAGTCAAACCCAAGTGCCGTGCTAGATTTTCAACCGAATGAAGACCTTTGGTACGGATAACGTGCCTCTACTATCTGAGAAGGGTCGCGATATCACTCTCACTAGGTAAGCCAGCGTTCCAAGGGGCGAAATACCACCGACCACTAACTAGATTGTACGACCAAAGCTCCGGTATCGCATGCTCATCTTCATCCGATATCGACCGTCTTCGCCAAGCTGCTTCTTCGCCATCCCCCCGCTCTCACTCGGTCACACACATAAACAATGCCATGGGGATTCGAGAGCCATGGGCTGGACACCAAGACGGTCTGCCGCTTGCCGCCTTGTCGCGAAATTTACAGTGCCCCGTGCTTGCTCAGAAACCCCATATCGTTGCAGCAGCAAGATATCCCCCGGTCCACTCCATGCCCGTGGCGTCCACCATCTGTTGAGCGACGACAAGCATCCTCTATCAATTATCGTCACAAGAGGGGAGGGGGGAGGTCAGCCACATTCATCAATGAACATTCGTACTGCTGGAAATCGAAATCCAGACAAGAAACTTGTGTCTGTCTGCTGCTCAGAGCCTTCAACCGGGCCTATCCCCGTCACCTCTTAGCCTAGTCGTCGTGATTGTCGTCACGCTTTCTTGCATCTATTGGCTCCGTCGAATCCCAAATACCCGGCAGAGACATGCGCGCAATGCGTCAGAGACAGAATACCTATACTCGCCAAAGAGAGACATCGGTGCCCTTATTTGGAAAAAAGGCCATGCAAGGTACGCGCTCACGGTGCCCTCGCACTGCAATCCTGCGCCCTAATTGCCTTCTATTGTCCAATAATGTCTCTTGACAGCCTCGGATTCTGTTGCGTTCCGACTCAGGTTTCTCCCAACACATGCCTGATATCGTGTCCAACCCTTCCCGTGCCACCGAGATCTTCGCCAAAAAGCAGGGAACAATCCATGCCCGATGGCAGCTTGTCGATTTCCCTCCCGCTATTCCCGGTCTTCCACCCACGCACTCACTTCAACACTCGCGGCTTGCCCTGCTTGCCGGCCGGCTTCTCCGTCTTTTCTTTTTATTGTCCGGCCCGGGCCAGGAACCACGGCTATCCACAGCTCATCCCCTAAAGTCAAGACAGTGATACAACAGATCTTGTCTCACCATCAGCCTCGATTTCGAGTAACACGCCCATCTCGTTGGAAACAAATTACAAAATGACCAATGCGATATGCAAAAAAAACAAACTTCTTATTGGCTCTCCTGTTCCTGTTGGCTACCTTGCGTCCCAAGCTTCCGGCTAGCGCCAGCGGCGCGAAGTGTCCATCCCATGGATCCCGCCCCGTTCCCGCTCAGGGGCCTTCCATGATGCTCTTCGCAGATGGGTGCTTCTTGCCTGGGCCATGCCGCCGTACTTCAACTTTAAAAGGGGCTACTAACCAGTGAACCGCACTCGCACCGGCGCTCCACGAGCGGGTTCGGGCTCGGGCTCAGCTTTCGGCCATTTGGCTTTTCGCGTTTCGCATCTCCCTGCATCCTGCATGCGGGGAGTCCTAGAGGAGATCTGCTGCATGTTCTAGAAATCTTGCGGGATCTGTTCTGCAACAGACGCATGCTTTCTTTTTCGGGCGAAAGTGAGTGCTAATCCATTTATCCAAATTACCAATCCTTATCTTGCCGCTTTTCACATCAGCTAGGCCCCTGAAGATCAACGAGGGCACGAGAGACATTGGCTGGCACCGTACTCACTTTCATGTGTTTCCCAAAATAATCGACTTTGGCATTTTGGTTGTGCGCCACCAAGGCACGAACACCAGCGTCGACGCCAGCGCCAGCGCCAACGCCAACGCCAACGACGTTGGAGCTAGGAACCCAGCCGCCCTCGGCGCCAGAGACAGAGCCAGAGCCAACTATTGATGTTGCAGGTCCGTCATCAAGCCAAGGGGGCTCCACAGCACCAACCCATGCAGCAACCGCCAACTCTGTCAGGTCTCTTCCTTAGCAAACCAAACCCCCGCCTTGAATGGACAGCTCCCGCGTCGGCGCGTTAACCGCCTAAGCTTCGACAGGCAACGTTGGGCATCATTCGCCCAGTGCGACACTCATGCTCTTCGTCATCAAACAAATCCTGACTGCGCCCCCGAAGCCTATCGAAAGGAGATGGGGAGCCCGGTGTTCGCTGAGTATCAAGGTCCGCGTATCTCACATCTTTAAACAGACCGAGCCGGACATACAGCGTGAATCCGACGATGCCAGTGTTACCGGGTTCGCTTTAGAGCTTACCTTTCAGCCAGGCACACTAGGTAGGTTACGGGGGTTTTGGCTGATCGGATCTGTTTGTGCAATTGCGTGTCCTACTTCTGAGAACGAGAACGAAAGTCAGACTCAGACTCAGAATGGGCAACGAAGTCTCTGTCAGCGCTGGCTCAATTTGATCCGAACATTTGTAGGACCCCTACTATCGGTCCTAACTTGACGCATAGTTTACGGTATGGGCAGTATTATGCAACCACGTTCCTGGCACACTTATGATCGCCGCGAGGTTGGAATTGCTTTTACTTCGGCAAGTCTCTGACTGGCTTCTGTGTAAAACGAATTCGGCTTCCAGGCTATTGAGTGGTGTTTCTCACGATTTCGGTCCACATTACGTTACACGATAATCGTCGAATCGATTCCCGGCCTGTCACTTTGCGGGCATAGCCAAGGGAACCTGTTGCGTCAAAGCAATTAGCCGCAACTAAGCTTACTGCATGGAGGCGAACCATACCGGTGTCATACTTGATCGCTTCACTCATAGTTACCTATCCGAAGGTTGTCTCTTGATCCTCGCGGAGCGCTTGAAAAGTGAGAGTATTGCTGAGGATCGAGGACTGCCAGAACTAGAGCAGGCTAGAAGATCTTGCCAGAAGCTTACATGAGTGGCTTGCCGTGTGAGCCTACCTACTTACTCTATTTGCACTCCTTGTCAAGTTCATCGACCTCATCTTGCCCATCCATTGGTCGAGTTAACAGACCGGCTTTAGGAGGGATCTTGCGAACAATTGCGTCCACTCGGTGCTGAGCTGTGATTTCAGCTGATGCCGACCAAGTCCCGCCCACGAAGCCGGTTCTCTTCTTTATGGCTGCTAGGGGGCCAGGGAGAAACCCTCACCTGTTGATTGAGGTCTTCGCATGAATACATGGCCATGATGACCTCCTACTTTCAACGTTGAAGATATCGAGCCTTTCCTTTCCCCCACGTCGTATATTGCAGAGGTTTATTTGCTCGTTTCCGGTTCAAACGTGTCCCCGAATTGTATTCCAGTGCGCGCGCTGCTATTAACCGTGATCAGATCTTCAGGCCAAAAAAAACGAGACTACACACGCCGAATCGGTGCTGGTGCCGCGCAACATGGACTGAAAATATGTCCAGAGTCTACAACGCATGTCTCTATGTAGAAGAAACCATATCCGAAAACCAAGGACTTGTATACTTGCGTATACCATAAAGAGGGCAAAGAGACGAAAAGTCTTGAAGCCGGTGTGATGGTCCATCCAAGCGCCACAGTGATACAGAGATCCAACAGAGCCTCGTCGAACGCAAATCGTGCCGAACATCGGAGACAAACTTCTCTCCCCCAAACCCATACACGTCAAAAACCGAACCAGGCAAAGGGACGCTACAGTGAGATGGATCACTCAAGGGCAAAGAGGTACACGTAATTTTGATTACAGCCATACCGTCTTTTTTCGCCTGTTTCGTTCTTGCTTCAGAAAAGAGTGGACGGGAGTGATGGGCTACAGCCCTGCTGCCGGAGCAAGAAAAAAAATGCATCCGCCAAGGGATCTAGAGATTCAAGACAAGAGATGTAGGCGCGCGCGATCGTCTCCTTTTTCTCCTTCACCGACGCCAACGACGCAAAACAGTGAAACTCGATCTTGGGGGATATTGGAAAGCCCGGCTTGGAAAATGCCAAGCCGTACAACCCGATCTCGACATCCGGCGCCACACCCGTGCTACTCTCTCATCTACCATCGACCACGATGCCCGCAATATCATGAGCGGGGTATCAATCGTAGCTCCAATTCCTAGGATACAGCCTTTGATGAGCTCAAGGAGAACCAGGCCGGGTTCACATCACTTCTGCATGCTCCCGATAATCTCCCTTTGCGCCGCGCGGTCCCTACCAGCCTCGCTAAGGCTGCCCACGCTCCGCAGGTCGCCGACGACGTCCTTGGCCTTGCCAAAGTAGACCTCCTGCAGCAGGTTACGCATCTTGAGCTCCATGTCCTCGACGAGCCGTCCCACGTTGGCAATGTGGCTCTCGTCGCCGTCGACGGGGAGCTCCTGCTCGACCTGCCGCGTCATGTTGCCGCTGAGGTCCATGTCGCCCAGGGCGTTCGTCGAGGTGGAGAGCGAGAGGATGACGGTCGAGGTGAGCTTGTACTGCGTCGTGCGGCCGCGCTCAATGGCCTCGAAGACGTGGATCGAGTCCCATACGCCCTCTGCGCTTCCGCCGGGGGTCGCGGCTGTGGTTGTGAGGTGTCTTGTCAGCTAAAAAAAAAAAAAAAAAAAAAAAGAGAAAAGAAAATAAGATCCAATTCCTGATCACAGGCAGAAACGCACATTTCTTCAAGAGAACCACGCCGGCGAATCCATCGTCCAGGTTCCAAAAGTATACGCTGCTCACACCACCCTCGTAGTACAGATCTCGGTACACGTCAAACGCCTCATTGGCCTTGACCTCCATCTTGCGGACCCTCTCGCTCGGGATCGCGCCTTCGCCGGCGCCCTCGCTACCGCCGGCACCGACGCCGCCAACGCCGCCCTCGTCCAGAGGCGGGTCGAACTGGTTGCTCCATGGGGAGCGGTAGCTGTCGCCGTCGCGGTTGTAGTCGCAGAGGAGGTAGTCGCGGCCCGTCTGCTTGCAGCGCTTAACGGTCAAGGGTTGATCGACGGACGAGAGAAGGTCCTCCGTCAGATCCGGTGCGAGGGAAATGATTGCATTCAGGTGGTCGGTCGTGTGTTTCGGGTTCAGGCGGCGGAGGAGGTCGCTAGACGGGGAGAACACGCGGCAGAGGTTAGAGATGATTTGCCTTGATGCATGACGTTGAGGGGGTCAGGGCCGCTGCGATCTTACAGAGCCGAGTCGAAGGGGTCGACGGAGGCCATGATGGGCTCTTTGTACGTGTGTCTATCGCTGGAAGAGGTTGTCTTTGAGCTTCTTCGGAGTCGTTGGCGATGAAAGGGTGGCGGTGTCGATTGGACTTGGATGGTCTTTGAGGTTGGGGTGTTAGCGGAAGGTCTGGCGGGGTAGACGGTCCTTAGCCCCTGGGTGTACTTCCCCAGGGCCCCACAGCCAGGGAGTTCTGGGCTGCACCTACCACCTCGGGCATGTTGAAGAGGCACGGAGCTACAAAAGGCACGTCATTGTTTGAGGTACCTCACACACCTACCTCTTCACCTAGCTGGACAAAGGGAGTGAGTTCTTGGAGCCATTGCTACCTCTCGAGTCAGCACAGCTCTCCACTGCATCTGGAGCTCTTGGAGCTCTCGGTGTTGAACGGCAATAATCACAGTGAGCCACCACATGAGACGTCTCTGGTCAATCGAGCAAGTCTCATCAATCATGACAATGGCTGATGCAGAGTAAAAGAGGATAAGGTAAACATTTGACCACAAACCATGTAAGCTCTAGGAAACTGCTCGCAAGACTCTGGTCTCCAAATTGGCCGCTCTGCTGGCCTTGTTCGCCTTTTGCGTCCCCTTTTGTTGGCGTCCTTCTGTCTGTCTCTTGAGAATACACCAAGACCAATTCCTTATGCCAACCTCACTCAGTTGCGAGATGAATCCCCCTCCCTTCGCCAACGCCTCGCGCGAAAAATAAAACTGCACTCCAGCCACACCCGAATAACCAGTCTTCTTCCTCGAGACTCGCCTTCAGCTGTCCAGGTCTCGCCCCGCCTGCCCAGACCTGTCCTCCCTCATCCCCTGCAACATGTCTCTTGGCATGTATTCCTCTCCTTATACTTGTCTTCAGGGTCGGTTTACGAACCCCAATCATATTGGAAATCGTCATAAGCAAAACAGCAGCACTTCCTAAGTCACCGCTCCGGTGTGTTGAATAAAGTGCCTGCTGGAATAAGTACATCGAGAAGTGAAGCTCGGCACCCCATCGTCGCGTTGGCGGTTTGTGAAATGACCCCTAAGTCAAGAGATCGATCGGTAATTTGGCAGTCACATAAAGGCCGATTGTTTAGCTGATTCCCACTCCGCAAACGACGCAGAGCAGCGGCTCAGTCCACACCTTCTCGCCTTCAGTGACGTTCTCTCGAAGATCCCTGATTTCAATCGTCGATGGGGTCATGTCCATCAAGATCCTCGCCTCGAACAAGCCCTCCCACGGCTTTGCGTCGGCGGAAGACGGCTTCTTCTTGAAGGATCTCACCTTGCGTGACGACGCCGCTGCCGACACCTCGGGTACGGTTGGTGTGGCAGGAGTTGTGGGTGGTTGCGAAACGTGCTCATCGACAACGGCAGGCGTTCCCTCGGTTACTGACTGCCCGTTGATCTCTTCTAGCGCATCGCTCGGCTTGGCATCGATTGTTTGCTTCACGTCGGCACCGCTCTCGGTAGGGCTGAGGGGTTCGTTTACACCGTCATCGAGCGGCTTTTCTTCCTTGACCTTGTCGCTCTCAGCGACCGACGCTGTTCCGTCTGTCGGGGGTTTCGCGGTGAAGTGGGGCTTGTCCTTGCCAAGTCGCTCGTATGTTCGCATCAGGGTTTCCTCTCGAAGACAGTGTTCGTGTAGCCACTTTCCGCATTCCTTGTTGGAGCACCCGACGAGGGTCTTATCCGGGTTGGCGGGCTGTCGGCATTTGCAGGTGCGTTCAACTGACTGCATGACGGGTTAGCGACAATCGCCTGCTCTAGGCTTCGGGGGTATTTATGCATACCGAGAGCTGCTGGGTGCGACAGTCAAAGGCCTGACGCCAATAGAGGGCCTCCTGAATCTCGTCGTCGTTCTCTTCAATCCATTGCTTGACGGTGGCGGGCAATGTCACACTAACGACGTTGATGATGTCCACTACTTCGCGTCAGTACTGAGACGACTGTCTGGAGAAACATGAAACCTACTGTGGTTGGAAGCAATCAGCTCGTTGTGGCCGTGGTACGGCTGACGACCTCCCGTGTATCTCTTTCCTTCCATCGTGCCCTCCGGCAGCTCCTCCGGCCAGTACATCCAGTATATGCGCGCATAGACGTGGTGTTCATCACTAGCGCGGATCTCCAGAATGCGCGCTACCCAGTCGTCTTCGGACTTGGACCGCTTCAGGACCTTCTCAGGCTCGTTGGCATCTGTCGAGCCTTCCGCTGCGGCCTTTTGGCGTTGGACTGTCTGGTCGTTTGCGACGTAGATAAAGCCCTCACTGAAATACTTCGTCCCGTTTACTACCGCCCGTCACTGTTAGTGCAAGGCCATCGTAGATGGACTATCGCTGAGCAACTTACAGACGAAGCTATTGTATCGTGTCATCTCCAACCACTTCTTCTGCGGATGCACATGGTATTCCAAGTCCAGAACATCGTTAGCGCTCTTGCCGTTGAAGTCGCCGGAAGGGGAGAAGGGAGAGAGTTGCTTGGAGCTCTTCTTCCCATCTTCCTCTTCTTGCTCTGGTTTCCTCCTCTTCTTGGATTTCTTCTGTGCCTTGATGTCGGGTTCGGCGTAGGTGATGCTGAAGGGGCATTCGGCCTTGTTTTCCTCGACCTCGGCGCGAGGGCGCTTGCGCGAGGTGGACATAATTGGTGTAGTAGGAGGTTCGGAGTCGCAAACGCAAATACGGTGAAGTTATCGCAGGTATGAGAGTGATCGGAGTGATGCGATCTCGATTGATAGTGTCCGAGACGAATGACGTTGGTGCAAAGAGCTCGCTGGGATGTCGCGACCGAAGGGAAGGAGCACGGGGTGGCTGGAAGACGAATGGGTCGCCCAAAGGACCGGGGGGAGGTAGTATGAAGCTGTATGGCAAGCGCGCGGTCCTAGATGGGCGCTCTTTATTGACTTTGTCAAGTGTGCAAATACTCTGGCAAGCCTGAAGATGGTCCAGGCCGAATATCGACGACCAATGATGGCCACGATGCGCAAAATTGGGAAAATCGCGGGTTGAGGATCTGGCAATTCCGGGACAAGGAGCGGAGCGCGTTCTTGCTACCCAGCGAAAAAAAGGTGGCGCAGGATGACTATTCTGCTGGGTCACGTGAGCGCGGCGTTCCTCCGACCAAACGTCCACTGCCACCTAGAGGACGGACCAGCAACCACGATGCGGACAGCAGGTGTGCGGCGTGCGGCGTGCCACAGATGGACCAGGCGTGTCACGTAAGCACAGCAGACAACAGGAGCTAGAACCATCCACGCCTACCAAAATCCTGGTCTGCCTCCAAGGTTCCCACAACAAGCGCCGACACGTATTTCTCCATTACCTGATTGGCTACGTACCGGTCTCGTCGCTTTACCATGACCTCTTACACCTGTAGTCTTCGTGTCTCATGCCATATGCCGTTCTTCTGATATAAATGAGCTGGATGATTGGTTTCAAAAGAATACCAGTTTCATCATCATCATTCAAATCAATAGTCAGTTGCTTTTCCCCAGTATTCTGACGTAAATATGAACAGAAGAGTGTGGGGATCAAAGAGCAACAAAGAAGATAGGGGATACGACGGAGGCGGCGAGCATGTTGGGGGCGATGGAGACGACAACAGAAACAACGACAAAGTCGACTGTTCATTACTCGGCGCTTTTGAGTAAAACATACAATATCGCTAACTTGATTTACCTACGCCGTTGCTATGCAGATATGTTCGGTGATGGGGGCTCAGTTTCCCCTGGTCCGGTTATGCTCGTGTTCGACTTCTTCCTCCTCATCGTCATAGGCACTGAGAATCGGACGATCGTCGCTGTCCTCTGTCTCGCTGCCGGTTTCAGCCTGTAGACTCTTGAATCCCTCAATAGTCTCTGCGAGTTTCTGGCCCTCCCGCTTGCCACGCTCCACGTTCACGCTCCAGATGAGAGGCGCCGGAAGCCCAACCAATGCCGCCAAGAACCAAAACGCCGGCCGGATGTCACCAGATTGATCAATGATGGCTCCGACAATCGCAGGCCCAAAAACACTCGAACCTTTGTCGGATGCAGCGTATAGAGCGTAAAAGGCAGCTTCGCTTCCCTCGGGGATCAACTCGCCGTACAGCGATCTGCAATATGAACTCAAGCCTCCCAACACCAGTCCGTACACGGCAGCTAGGGGATACATTTCCCACGGTTGCTGCAGTCCGATCACGCCCCATCTCTGCACAATCGGCAAATATCCGAGAAGTCCGTAGATCGGAATGAGCTCGAAGAGACCGATACAGACAAGGATTGTCTGATGTGGCTTCAAGTGGAACTTGCGTGAGATGAAAGCCCAGCTGAAGGCACCGATAACACCAGCTATAGTGGAGATCACATTGATCATACCCAAAGCCCAAGGCTTCATGTGGAGTTGCGTTTTGGCGAACAATATGGCCGTGGAAGATGTAGTTGCAATCGCATCACTGACCAAAAACCATGCGCATAGAAACAGAACGATGTCTCGTAGGCGACGAGCAAGCCGGACAGTGTTGAATAACGATTTCCAGGCCATAGCCACATAAGTTGGCCAAGCTCGGATTCCTTTGCCCGACATGATAGGCATTGGTGGACCTGGCCGAGGGCGGAGCCACATGGCAGCAGGGATCGTGAAGACTGCCTGTAAGATGGTCAGTAACGGTGGATAATGCGTCCAGGCGACGGGGATGAGATGGAGAGAGAGAGCCCGTCACATACCCACCAAAGACCGCAAAAAGACAATGCAACCCTTTGCGACCAGGTAGTGTTTTTCAGTGCAATCACTATGGCAATGGCGACACACTGTACGAATAGGCCGGCAATGTAGCCAATGCCAATGCCCTTGGCGGAAATCTGAGTGGACAGCTGGAGCTCGACGGAGGTGAGCTCCTCGTGAGTAGCTTTCCGAACCAACGGGTAGCCTCCGTTTCCGTTTCCATGCCCACCGAGTAAGGGCGAATGTTGGTCCTCAACCTCGGCACTGGCGGGATCTTCGTCAACGTGGGAACCATCGAGCGGTCGCGATTCCAGGTCCGAATGTCCCAAGTCGGGAGTGTGAACAGTCTCGGAAGCAATCACTTCCGGATGATGCCGGACCAAGAGCGGCAGGAATGAGTTGAGGAGCACGAATGAGGCGCCAAAACATGTGTTCGAAACGATAGCCAGCAGAGCACCCAAGAGATAGGTGGTTTTGTTGACAAAGATATAGGCCATGACGGAGAAACTTCCAACCCAGGCGAAGGTGAGCAAAAGCTTCTTTCTCGAGTTGCCGTGATCTGCGGCACTGCTGACGCTCACGACAAGGAGAACCTGCAGCAGGACGCTTATGGAGAAGGTGTACATGGCGAAACTCGCCGTGTTGATCTCGATACCCAAAGGATATACGACGCATTGTCCATCAGTTTTGTTTTTCGAGTCGCTCGTACCACACGGGGTCGTTCGATCAGACAATAGGACGCCATTTTCGCGGGCGAGGGTCTCGAGGAGGATCGGGATGAAGGAACCTAGGCATCGTGTGGTGTCAGCGCAACGAGTTCGGGGCGGGGTGCACGGCAATGCTGTGGCTCCAGCATCTCGAGCTGTCCAGGCTCCACAGCTTGATCACTGTCTCGCGACGAATGTCACTGCTCGAAGACGGAGTGGCAGACTGCGATAACTCACCGATAGCTATTCTCAGTCAGCGCATGCACACACATCCAGATCCATGGGCTGGAAACTTACCACATATGACATAGGTTTCGGCAGCAAAGGCGTATGCATACCAACCAGACAGCTCCTTTTGGCTCGTGGGCCGAGTGTCTTCGCCTTTGTAACGGCCTGGGCCGTGAAGGAAACCATCACTACTGCTGCCGCTCATTCTGTCAAAGTCGGAATCTGTATCGGAACGCTCGTCATCGGCCTCGAAGTCGGAGGTGAAGGAGCGAAAAGACCGTTTTGACAAAGTTGAAAGACGCGACCATAAGCGTGGTGCAGGTGGTGGTCGAGCGTGTTGCTCTTGTCTTGGAACCATGGCGGCTGACACGGGTAGGCCGCAGGTGTGGGCGCAGCTTTACTGGACGGGCAAGGTCGGACAGCTGACTTCTGTGCCTGTGCGGGCCTGTCACCTTGTCTCACCGGACGGATGCACTCCGGGCACAGCACGCAACCAGAACAAGGTCCAGATGGCCCAGAACTGGTCAGAGCTGGAGAAATGTCTCTTTCTCGTCTCTTCCGTCTCTTGTAACTTGCAGCTGCCTTGAGTTTAGGCTGCACTGCTGCAGAACGACCCGCGGGAACCTGCCAACCTCTGTTGAGCACTTCACTTTGGACGGGACAAAGCACCTTCACCAAGGAAGTTGACTTACCAACCAGGCAGGTAGGTAATGCAGTCAGATAATGCGACGACGGAATTCCAGCGCCAATGCGGATTGCGGGTGCACATGCGGGTGCGGTTCGGGCAAGGCACCTAGCACTGAAGCGTCGTACTCGTCGCAAGTGCTAGGCACCTCGCCAAAGTGAGAGCCGAGTTGATGACGGGCTTGGATTCGGACCCCGCTGATGCTGCAGCTCAGTCGAACCACTCGGTGATTTTCCACTTTCCTGTTACTGTTGGGCTGTGGTAGCAGCCTACCCAATCTGTTTTCCGAGGGCTCGTCAATGGAGTATTCGCTTGCGAGGGCCTGCCGATTCCGAATAAAGGATGCCGGCTGTAATGGACCCGAGAAAAGAGGCGACTTGTGAGATGCGGCTATGCGCGCTGTTCAAAAGTGACCGCTATGCGTCAGTCCGAATACGCCGTGTTTGCGAATTGCGAGGTCGGTCTTTGGTCCGCGGGGACAGCGACATGGGGCCACAGCGGATTCTATCAGTCAATACCAGGACAGATGATGGAAAGACGAGATAGAACTGGAAAAGAAAGTAGAACCAAAAACGGACGGGGAAAATGAGGCGAGGCAGGTTGATGTGTCGTCAGGTTTGCGAGATCCGGCTGTGGGCCGGCGTGGTTGGTTATATGGCGTCGCAAAAGTCGTCGAAAGCAGGCCGGGCCAGAGCAGAGAGGCAAGGACAGGGACATCCAGGGTGACAGTGTCAATCCATGGTCTCTCCCGGCCTCTAGCTCCATGTCTACGGAGTACTTGGTCGCTCTCTGCCCTTTTGCCTGTCTTCTGCGCCGCGGCTCCTTTGCCGGAGCCGTTCTAAGCTGAGCCAAGGCCACCAAAGGCCCGCCGTCCGCCGTTCACCACATCGCATCTCCCCTCTCAACCCTCCTCCGCCCAACCGCTCTCCTCCCTGTACCTCTGTAATGTGTGTAAGGGAGTGACAAAAGTCTTCTCCAAATACCCCAGTCGCGACGAAAACCGTTGCCCAATCTCGCAAGCGCTGCGACAACAAACATGGATGCATCCAACTAGATCATCGCCGATGGGACGGTGTTCCTTCCTAGCGCCGCTGCCACGCTTGAAGCATATCGCGCTATGAGGCAATGGACTCCATTTATCGTGAGAGGATGCGCGTTGAACGACATGCGTTGTGAGACGAACTAGGTTATTCATTCGTCCGATATTCCATGGCCGGCATGCGTCGATGGATATGCGCTGCATCCGCCTTTGGGATTGGGCATTGATCGTGCACCACAAATTCCCCATCTCCAACCACCATGGCCATTGGCACTTTGCGTTGCCTACACCGCAAGAGGCTGAACCCCTCTGCATTGGTGAATTCTTCAACGGCCTCCCCGGCTCCCTTGTAGTTTCTCTTGTTCGGCCTCATAGGGATACAAGCCCTCCCTGGTCGACATGAATCAGCGTCTCAACCCCACCGGGTTCTTTGGAAACTCCGAGTATGATAGACTTAATGAAATCGAGACCTTGGAAAGCCGAAATATCAGTACAGATCTGTCAACTGTACCTCACCGGGTTAGGTTCACCAAGTCTCCAGGGGTTTGCGTTTCCTTGGCTAGAGCCGTGCCGTCTTGGGAGTGGTTGGTTTTTCAGTTGGGTAAAAACCATCCCAGGTCAATTTTAGCTCGTATGCGGCGTTCCTTGGATGTCGATACTGTACAAACTACAAGGCTCCGTTCAATGAACTTTCGCACTCGACCACGCTCCTCTAACACTAGTTTATCTCATGACAAAATGCAGCTACTGTGTGTGTTGCAACCCAATTCTCGTCGCAGCACTGCGGCGAGGCTTTACGGCGATCCAAGCTGGACTGGGGCTTGCGGGGGCGGGCATTCTGCAAGTGCCCGAGCGATCTGCGGTTCCTCTTCGCGCCAGTGAGCATGTCTGCCCACCACATTTCAAGACCCGTTGGACCCTGAGCGACGATCACCGGCACGTAAATCAAGTCGGCGCAGACGAAAATTGCAAAGCGCGGGCATGATGCGCTAGCATCGACATGGTCGATGTTGTCAGTCGACAGTATTTGGCAACCAGAATCCGGGTAGTAGCTGAGTAGTATCAATGGCAATGCCAAAATGTGCGTACTGGGAATTCTTGTCATATCTCGAAAACGCAGGCGGATGGCTGTCTGGACGCTGCATTCCGCCAAAGTTCACCGCTTCAGTTTAAGGTTCCGCGGCGATGGGCCCCGACGCGGAGGACCCATGGAATCCACTGTCTGCAGCAGACATCTGTCCTGTGACTGGGTGAAACATGGACCTGGAGCTCCGGTTGCGACACTCGATACTTTGATGAGGCGAAGCTCCAACGGAGATGTGAAGTTGAAGGTTGATGTATGGCTTGGAAAGGTGTTTGGAAAAACGACTTGATTTTGACTACCTTACTCCGTAGCTTGCATACCTACATGTTGAAGCGGTTGAGTGATTGGGCACAGACCCGGCATACCCTGCCGAGTTTCTGCCGATTTAGACTGCACCGCCCCCTAGTCGTGTCATGTCGATTATATGTGATGTAGTTAGCGATGCTCATCATCCCAGGTGGCACGGTGGCGGAGTGGTTAACGCGGTAGACTCGAAATCTACTTCCTTCGGGAGCGTCTGTTCGAATCAGGCCCGTGTCGCATTATATTTTTTTCTCTCGTTCAGAGACCCGAATTGCCCTTACCTCTCTTCTTCTATGTCGTTTGTTTTCCCCACACGATCATCGATTGATTTCCATGTTGTCTCCGGTAATGCTCATGCTGGAAGCAAGGTGGCAATGTGCATGTAACTTTTTAGGCTCAAGCTTGTCCATCCGGACGTGCGTCCTATCAATGAGAGAGAAAGCTATGGAATTATTAAAACTCAACAATATTGGAAACTTTTAGGACTCTTGTTGCACTCGGTCTGTTGCTGTTGTCTGTATAAATAGACCTCAAAAAGCCTTGTCTCGGCCATCAACCTGGTGTCGTCTTCGGGAATCAGTTGGAGCTAACATGCTTTCTAACTAGATAGAGCCTATGGACTTGCAATATAGCTGCAGTTTCATGGTCTTCTGCTATGTCTGCGTGGGATGCCACTGCCCAGGGAGAAGACGTTGATCTGAGTAGAATCGCTGTATGACTAACAGGTAAATATGGCAATTCGAGTGTGCAGCGCAGGGCAGACGGAGAAGCAGAAGTACGGCAGCGCTGCCATATAGGAGGCCCACTATAAATAAAAGAAGACGCATCGTTATAAGACCCGAGGCTAAGCGGTTAGCAGCAACACTCGCGCGACTGGAGTGGCATGTCGTCTACAATGGACGCAGTCTCTGAAGAGAATTGAGAGATATACTGCTTGTCTATCGCAGCTGAGGATAGATCCTCGCGGTAGATCAGCCTCTTCCAATACACTGAGTTAGTTCTTCGCCGGTTTCGGCCCACGATTCTAGTCGTGAGTACAGCGGAGGCTCAAAAGTATCTATACAGTACACAGTGCATGGCGATACCTACTTCCGTCTTCAACGAACGCGTCGTCGACCTTCATCGAGGGCTCATATTTCGCCACGAGCATCACCGCTGTGGTTTGCGAAACAAAAGTGTTGGTTGTGCCAGCGCCTTGCATCCGCGCGGAACCCGCGCCCGCCAAAAATTTGATCGATGCATTGAGATGCATGAGATAGAACAACGCGATGGGAGCAATTACAGTACGCTTTTGCCAAGGGAAATAATAATGCCAGTGGCAGGATATCATTTAAAAAGTCGAGACAAAGTCTCGACACGAAATAAATCTTACGAAATGGGGGATATCGTGAAGGGTATGCCAAAAACAAACTTCCAGCCCAGGTCCTACCAGCATCCGTCGCAACACATCAACACCCATAATTACCATCCTTTTCCTTTTCCAACAGACGAGTCTTTTCCTTTTTACTTCTTGTGGAAGGGGGCGAGGATCTTGGCCTTGAGCTTGTCGGCGACGCTGACGCCCGAGTGGCCGTCGGCACGAGCCTGCGCAGCGGCCTTCTTCTCATGATCAATGTCCTTGTGGGCGGCCGACTTCTCCGTCTCGACGGCGTTGCCCGCGCCGCCCCGGCCGACGTGGTAGTCCTGGCCCTCCATGGAGGGACGGTAGGCCTCCTCGGGGACGAGGTCCTTGTCGGAGCGCAGAGCGGGCTCCTTCTTGGCGTCGCCAATGTTACCGGCACCTGGATGGCAGGGCGCAAACAGTCAGCCTACAAAGCATGGTGCGTTTGACTATGATGTGATTGCAACAGCTGAAGACATCGTGGGGTGGAGAGTGAGCATGGTTAGGGGCGGGGCATCGGCCAAGTGGGCGATTGCGCCGATGCCGGTTGGCGGGCTGGGTGATAAGGCGATGCGTTGGGCGCACTCGTCCCGCGTCAAGACTCACCTCCACGACCTGCGCTGAATGCGCCAGTTCCCTGAGACCCCTCGGGGCCTGTTCTCACGACCTCGCCGTCGACGTACTGGGTGTCGTCAACGGCCATGTTTCCGGCGCCACCTCTTCCGTGAGATACTTCGGCAGTCATCGTGTTCGAGTGCAAGGTATGGATGTAGGGGGTTTGGTTCGTGAGCTATGGTGAGTGAGTTCGTTGTTGGATGAGTTCAGTGAGAATGTCTTTCGGGGGGAAACAACGTGGGTGCGCAACTTTATTTGAGTAACTTTGCAAGATGGGACGAGAGAATAACAAATCGAGACCAGGTACGTCAGCGATATTATATATAGATAAGGCACCTGTTCCTGGCAGCTCTCTACCGTACATCACATCATATGGTAAGGTGAGATAAGTGAAGTACTCCGTACTTATCAGTGAGTGTGAGTGAGCTCCTAGTAGGGATACCTCCCCGCCCCCCAAAGCTAAGGTTATCTCTCTGACAGAAGACAACCCATCCACGAACCTGGGAAGCAGCTCATCAAGCCTGCAACTGAATGCGGGATGTCTAGTGTCTTGGGGGCTACTGGGCGTGGGGATTCCAGGTAGGCGATACTCCTGGTGAGACAAGGTTTCCTCCATCTCTCTTCGAGAAGCACTTGCACATGCTTGAGAACTGGGACCCCCCCCCCCTGCCTCCACGGCACGACGGTACTTCTACACACATGGCATACTGGGACAAGCCAACCAACGGCTCGATGAGACGATCGGCGAATGACAGCAGCCTCTGCTCTGATAAAAACTTTTGGTTTACGTACCTGGATTTCGTGAGAGCTCTGGGAACATTACGCATCGGCATCAGCCCAGCGCTAGCCCCCAGTGGGCGCCGCCATCGGCACCCATTCCTGTTTCTTTGGGCCCATTTTGCGCGACCAGCTCAGAAATTGGATTTAGCATGCGTCGTTGTCACTCATGGACTTCACGTTGTGCTGGTATTGCGCTCATCGTCGGCGCTATCTAATCATCAGTCACCTCATTTTCTCGGAAGAGCAGTCTGCAGGCTTGAGCGGTTTGTTATTGAGAGCTAAACCTTCTCATCATAACCCCGGTCCTTGTCTAGACATTTGATGTTCGGTGGATGTCGTCATCGCCCCTCACCTGGTTATTTGTAGTGTTGCCGGTACAGCTAGTCGCGCAAGTTGACCAGCACGAAGGTAATGGAATTATTGACGAAACGTTTCAACTCACCATTTAGTCCATTCGCATTCAGACGTCAACTCGGATGAGTGGCATACAAGGTTTGATAGTTCATTAGAGCGACATATTCGCATGAGTGGCACTGGGCCCGGATCAAATTGCTCCTTGCGCGCTCAGGATATCCATAAGCTAGAGTCGAGTCGATTTGACCCTGCGATTCGCTGAAGCCATTCGTTCAACTGCCTGCTGAGGCGCTAGAAGGAAATGGATGCGACTTTTCCAGGATAAGCAGAAAACTTAAACTCAAGGAAGTGATTGTCTTCGAAATGAGTTCTAAAAAGTCGAGTTTCCAATACTGGCATCTTCACTACAACTATCCTCACTGCCCCCCTTGCTGATTTAGCTGTCACTGTAATTGTCCTCTCTGACTCGCTCTCTCCGTATATTCTCCATCGAATATGTTTCTAGAGACCCCGGAAAGTGGTAATAACGAAGCTGTCAGCAATGAGAAAGAGGATCTGTTGCGCCATGCCCGGTGCCAGCGTCGCTGGAAGAGGCGGCGGCATCATAGCCGACACATCGCAGAGTTGGTAAAGTTCAAGATCTCCACTCAAGGCTCGCTGGTAATGGCCCTCGATCATGTTCATTTGGTTATATTGGGGCAAATAATGAATCGAAAGGTGACATGGTCTCTAAATGCTTCGAGGTAGGAGAACGGCGGTCCAAAGCCAGCTTTCTAGAAACTCGAGCAATCAAAAGCGCCTATGTTCTGGCTACCATGATTCAATCACTGAGCTTATGAAACGTATTTTCATCTTACTTCAAATCTATGCCACAGCTTACCCGCCCCCTCTTCTCGGAGAAAGACACTACAGCAGTGACACCAAAATGAGAGGCAGCCTTGTGAATTATCAGCCGGTGGGTAGCATCCATGCATGTCAGCCCTAGCTACAGTTACGATTGGCCGCAGACAGGATGGCTGGCTGAGGCGATGCACCACGATACCATTTCTCCGCTGTTATATGAAGCTTACCTTCGCCCATGCTTGCGCTTGAGAGAGGGGTATCTTCAACCTTGCTTCAAAGACCTACATTTCGTGCGAGATGGATCCCATCACCGCCCTAACGAGTGCCGTCGAACTTTTCGGCGTTGCCCGTCAGATTCAAAGCCTTGTGGAAAAGTACAAGAATGCACCCAAGGCTGTGCACGAGATCATCGTCGAGTGCAACTTGACGAAAGATGTGTGCCTCAATTTGCAAAAACAAGTCTCACAGACTGATATCCTCAAAAACCCGGTCAAGAACAGTACCGAGGATGGTTTGCGGAAGATGCTTGATACATGCATGGACAAATTGGAGAAGACACTCAAAGATTTGGAACACGAAGTCAGCAAGGTGCAGAGCAAAAGCGACTCGCGCATGGGAAAGTGGGACAAGACGAAGTTCTTATGGAGGGAGGAGATCTTTTCAGATGCTACGCAAAGTATCCAAGATCAGAAAGCCCGCCTTGGTATTGTTATCCAGCTTCTGCAAGTGTACGCAATGAAGACAGACGCCGAACAAGACAAAGCCACACACTAATAAGTCATAGGCGTACTGGTCAAGAAGTAAAGGAGGGCGTCCATAATGTACAGAAGGGTGTCGACACTCTCCGAGAGGAGGTTAGAGGGATATTGACCGAATTTCTCAAAAGGCAAAACCCCCCTCAACTGGGTTTACAGCCACCATCGGAGTTGAAGAAGAGTAGATCAGATACTCAGATCAACACAACAGGCAAGCGATTTGCTGACGACCTCTTTGCCGCTGTACGAGGCGGGCGGCTTGAGGACCTTGAGCCCATTTTGGCCCAAGGCGTCTCTGTAAACATAGCCCTAGGAGACCGCGGTGACCGGGCCATACATGTTGCCGCTCGCGAGGGATTTCTGCTCGTCCTGGACCGGCTTATTGCTTCCGGAGCAGACGTCAATGTCCAGAATGCGCTGCAGGATACAGCATTGCACCAGGCGCTCAATCGAGGACAGATTCCCACTTCGTTGGCGCTATTGTCGAGCGGGGCCAGTTGGAAGATCAGGAATGCCAACGGGACCACGCCGCTACACACAGCCGTGAGGAGTTCTGCATATCTTGTTGTGCAATATTTGCTCGATAAGGGGGCAGACGCAAATGCTCGAGACAGATGGGGTCATACTCCCCTTTATAAGGCATGCATTCCCCCGGAGAAGGATAAGAAAAATGACTTTGTCATCAACCTGAAAATCATTCGGTTACTCGTCGAGCGAGGAGCAGATCCGACGCTTGGGGGTTGGAAAACCGGCAGAACTCCGATTCACGGGCTTGCGTCGAGTGGGCACGCAAAGGAGCTCGAGATCTTGGCCAAGGAGGCCAAGACTCTCGAACTACCGCTGACAGGAGACTCTCAGGGTGAAACGCCGCTCCTCGTTGCAGTCAAGAACAAACACCCAGGCGCCGTAGATGTTCTGCTCAAACGTGGAGCCAACGTGAACGCGAGAGAGACTTCAAAAGACGGTACGGCGCCGACTGCCCTATGGTACGCCGCTTACAACCTGGACCTAAGCATCGCGGCCAAGCTTCTCGAAGCTGGCGCAGATCCGCGTGCAAAGAGCAATGGCATAACTCTTCTCCATCTTGCAGCGACGAAGCATTGGCTTGAGCTGGCTAAGCTGCTGGTCAAACACAAAGCCGATCTGGATGCCAAATCATCTAGTCACGATACACCTCTCCATGCGGCTGTATGGGTCAAGGATTTCCCGATAGTTCGGTTTATGCTAGAGAACGGGGCCAAAGTAGAGGCGAAGGGGTACCGCACGGCGACTCCGATCATGGCAGCAGCCGAGACCGGCTCGCTGCCAATGATTAGGCTCCTGCTTAAGCACGGAGCTCAGTGGTCTTACATGACGCCTCAAGGCTCAAACGCGTTTATTTGGTCATCGTCCGGCGGAAGCGTCGTGTGCGTGAGCTTCTTCCTCGGCTGTGGCCAAGATCTGCATCACAGGGCCGAGGGGGATTATACTGCACTACACTATGCGGCGAGGACAGGCAAAATGGAGTGCGTCAAGTTTCTTCTAGAGCTGGGCATCGATAAGCAGGTCATGCCGACGAAGATGAGAGCACCGTTCAAGGTCAGGGGGACGGCAGCCGAGGTTGCGAGGGCGCATGGGGCCGTTGAAGTAGCGGACTTCATTGAGAGGTATAGGGGCGAGTAGTGCAGTGAGATGATCACGAGTCTTGTTCCAAGTGGCCCCTGGATTCTCGCTTCTTTTGAGCGATGGAAAGAGATGTAGGTAGAGGAGCTTGGTGTTTCTTTTCTCATTCATACGCTGTCAGACTGTTGGATATTTGTCTTGATATGAATGAGATCAAGCCCTTAGCTCGATCTATTCTCCTCGATACGTCTTCGACTCTACTAAAGGACCAACAATGCTCGTTGAGATGCTAATGTACAGTAACCCTCGTTCGGATTGAAATTGTGAAGAGTAAGACTATATATTTGAACAGGCTATGATTTTTGTCCAAGAAACCGCTGAAAATCAAGAAACGAGTGTTTCCGAATCATTTCGCGTGGAACAATGAAGCTTGATCTTACAACACCAATACATGCTTTCTCATCTTACAAGGAGAGGCTTATTTGACTCTCAACCGAAGATACAAGTACTCAGCCATCACAAGGGGTTCAATAAGCTATGCGTTCGAGTGAAAGGGCTCGAGCTAGAAACACGCAAGTCTGATCAAGAGACTTCCCGGGGACGCCGTCATCACAAGGAGTACAATTGACTCTCAGCCCATGATGATTCGCTCCCTTTGAGCTGGCCATCCTCACCAATAACCATACTGGCTCCAATATCCAGGACGGTGTGCAAGGGGGATATCGACAAATATTTAGCCTACGTAGGCTCAACATCAATACTCTCTTTCCACCTTGGTTTCCTTTTGAGCTGCCTTTTCTTCCTCGCACATGTTCTTTCTCTCGGACTATAGCTGAGGTAAACAGCCAACCGCAACAACCCATCAACAACGTCATCAATGAGTCTTGCTAGGACTGTTTCATTATCCTCAGTATCTTTTAAACAAACTAGACGCGCAGTAGGACAGACACGCCCAGCTTCCTTTCCATTCAGAAAAGAGAAACACAGCCACCCGGTGTTTTGAGAGCGCGTGCCACTATCGACACTGGCATACGCATCAGAGTCTTCGCCATGGAATATTTCAACCAGCAGCATGAGATTGAAGACCCGCATCTCCTGGCGACAATGCTGGTGTACATCACCGTCGGTCGTGACATTATCACCGCCCTCATCGTGGTCTTGGCTCTCCGTTCCGTCATCGTTGGAGGCACAACGACCTTGACGCTTCGCTACTTCATGATACTCTTTGCTCGCCACATCATCATCTATGCGACCGAGATTCCCTACATCATCCACAAGAAGAGGTGGACCAGCTTCTGCCGCCGGTATCAACTACCACGCAACGTCGCAAGATTCGGCACCTTCTCCTACCTCTGTATGCAGTTCAGCCTATTTGCCGTCGAGGCCCACCTGTTTCGGCTTTGGCGACAGCATCGGCTCGATGGGGGAGCGAATGTACAGAGCACCGGTGTGGCGTTGGCGGCTATCATCACTTCTATCACCGCCTATACGGTACGCCAGGCGTACATCAAGGTGCTCTTCCACTGGGAGCTCATGCGTAGCAGCGGTCGGGCCATCAACTGAGGCCCCAGCGATGTGGGAATCATTGTTTATGCTACAAAGTACTGATGAGGCCTTCGCACTCAACTAAGGATGGGCTTTCGCATGCTTGTACGAAGCTCGGACTGGGATGGAGATGCATGGCTTTGGGTAAAGCTACATGGGAAGACTGGGGAACAGGACGAAAGAGGACTCGGCTAAATCAAGCAGATATCATCGCACTTGGCTTGTGAATAAAGATAAAACGCCTTATCCATAATCAAGACTGCGAGACATTCTTTTCACAAGAACATCGTGCTCAGGAATGGTTGTCGCCTTATACGTTTCCAAGAATATCTCTATACCGGAGCTAAGACCAGGCACTTTAATATTTCGGAAAGAGCACGTGACTTCGCGACGCACTCCAAAAGACCCCGCGATTTTCGTGTTTTAGTCAGTCTTAGCCCCAACGTCATTACTTTTTGACACTTCGCCCCTTGTCCAGATTTCGCCCCTTCGACTTGTGTAGCACAATGCAAGTGTAGATGGCGGTCTCGACAGTACTCGCAACATCAGAACCCTCGACAATTTGGACTTCTCGAGAAGAGCAACCCTTCACTGGGCATTTGTGGCAAAATGGGCCCTCCATCAACGGCAGCGCGGAAGAGGCCTACGACGACTCCCAAAAAACCGTTAACCAGGTTGCCTCCTTCGAAGAAGCCTGCAGGGAAACCCAATGCTAGCATTCTGAGTTTCTTTCAGAAGGCCGAAAAGCCCGAGCAGACGTTGTTTATCGATGGCCACGAAAAGCTCGTTGTTCCCCAAAAGGAAGATGATGAGGTACCAGAGATATATGATGCCGAACCATGGGAGGAGGAGGCGAGGTTTAATGAGGTTGAGGCGCCAAACAAGAAGCGGCGGCTAAGCCAAGAGCCCGAGAATAACGAAGGGGAACAGTCAGCCGCAAGAGATTCCAACAGCCCTGTGGTGTCCGAACCACCACCCTCATCACCCACAGAGAGGCCTTCTAAGAAGGTGGCCACTAAGCGGAAAGGCCCCTTTCTCGACGAATCTGACAGTGAAGAAGAAGAAGAAGAAAAGGTCCCTACAGCTCGGAAATCAAGTCTCATCGGTGCTATTCGCAGTCGACCGCCCATCGTCCCACCGGTCAAGTCGGAGGACGACGTGACGTCTCCAGCAATGAAGCAAGATAATGTTTCTACGCCGTTGGTTCAGCTAAAGGAGGAAGAAGAAGAGGCAAAACCGCCAGCGACGGAAACGAGCTGCCCGCCACCGCCATTGAAGGTTGAGGACTCGATCGACGCCGAATTTGCAAATGTTGACGACTTTGGTGACCTAGACGATTTCCCCAACGACGAAGATTTCGGCGGCGAAGAATACCGCATGATGCAGTTCATGGAGGAACAAGCCCGTTTGGAAGCAGAAGCCGAGGCTGCAGATACGGGCGACTATTCTTGCGACGAATTAGCCGATCCTGTACGGCCTAGCGATGCCATGGTGGCCAACTGTCCTATTTGCGACGGCACACTTGCCGGTATCACACCTGACGAAGCAACACGACATGTGAACGCCTGCCTCGATGGCAACCCAATTCCACTACCCCAACCCAAGGAGACCAAGAAAGTCAAAGATGAAGTCGCCAGACCGCCAATCCTTGAACCCCCTGAAGTAAACAAACGACTTGCGCGCGCAGCAGTACCACGAGAGGGCCAAGCCAACCCATTCAAGCTGAGCGAAGTCCAAAACAAGTCGACTTCTGCCTTCACCAAATTGATGTCTGGCCATGCTGAAGATGCTGCGTGGGCCGGCGCCGCTGCCGCAGAGCATTCATCGCGTGGAAAGCCCGCGTATCAACGGACCTGTCCATTTTACAAGATAATGCCTGGTTTCTACATCTGCGTAGATGCCTTCAGGTATGGTGCGGTCAAGGGATGCAATGCCTATTTCTTGAGCCATTTTCACAGCGATCACTATATCGGCTTGACTTCCACCTGGACGCACGGCCCAATATACTGCAGCAAAGTCACCGGAGACCTGGTCAAGATGCAATTACGAGTCGCTGCTAAGTGGGTCATTGCTCTGGAGTTCAATCAGACGGAGGAGGTCCCGGGCACCGAGGGTGTGACGGTGACTATGATCCCTGCCAACCACTGTCCCGGCAGCTCCCTATTTCTGTTTGAGAAGACAATGGGAAAGGGTCCAAATGCGAGAAAGCAAAGAATCTTGCATTGTGGCGACTTCAGAGCCTGTCCAGCTCAGGTTGCCCATCCTCTACTCAAGCCGGACATACAAGATTCGGTATCAGGCAAACTCAAGCAGCAAAAGATTGATGTTTGTTACTTGGACACGACCTACCTCAACCCCCGCTATTCTTTCCCGCCTCAGAACGACGTAATAAAGGCATGCGCAGATATGTGCAAGTCACTTGCTCCAGACCAGACGTCAGAAGACAACACATGGGACAAGATCAACAGAGAGGCTGGCACGGAGACGGTCAGCAAGTTCTTCACGAAGACAAGTACGGACGACGCCACTGCAAAGGCGAAGAAGAAAAATGCTCCAAAGGAACGTCTCCTTGTTATTTGCGGTACCTACTCGATTGGTAAGGAGCGGATTTGCAAAGCTATTGCCCAAGCTCTGGGAAGCAAGATATTTGCGTCCAAGTCGAAGATCCGCATTGTGTCCAAACTTGGAGACCCAGAGCTGACGGCACTTATGACGGATAATCCGCATGAAGCTCAGGTTCACATGCAAATGCTGATGGAAATCCGCGCCGAGACACTACAAGAATATCTCAACGGGTACAAGCCGCATTTCAGTCGTATCGTAGGATTTCGACCTTCAGGCTGGAACTACCGTCCACAAGGCGCTAGCAAGGCGGTGACAGCTAGCACTCAACCTGGCACGATTCCGATGACACAGATTCTTCAAGGCAAGGCCTGGCGGCCTCGGTTTGGGGCAAAGGATTTCGTCGCGCAACGCGGCAGCACGAAAGAAGCCATGTGTTTTGGTGTGCCATACAGTGAGCATAGCAGCTTCCGGGAGCTGACCATGTTCGTGATGTCCCTGCGCATCGATAAGGTAGTACCCACGGTCAATGTCGGCAGCGAAGTATCGAGGAAAAGGATGAAGGGCTGGATTGATAAATGGTTGTCTGAGAGGAGAAAGGGCGGACTCGTGCATCCTCTCGAAGGCGAAGAGGCCGAGGGTAAGGAAGTTGCGCTGTGGAACGGCAAAGATAGCCGTGGAGGAGGCGTCTGGTGGTGATTGCTTGCTTCATCAGAATAGCATAATGAATAATGAGTACAATGCGGTCGGGCGCAACTTCCGTTGAACATTTGATTTGTTTCGTAGATCTCTGTCTGGATATCATATCGCCTCTATTCATACTCCATGAGGCGCTGCCACACCAGGTCTTGCCAGACGCCAAGAATATCGTTGAGCACGTGTACCTAGTTGTGAGGTTTTGGCCTTCATTCCACCGCATGCGAGGACCGGCCTTTTCAGTGCCCCGGCCATATCGCCATGATTAATATGCGTCATTCTGAAACCTTGGACCCTTCCGCTAATAGCCTATTTCGCCTTTGCGGCCTGGGCAGCAGCCTCTGTGATGGCGTTAGCGCTATCCCCATACCTGCGATGAACGTGATGGAAACGCAAGACTCACCTCTGCGCGTCGCGTCCTCCAGAAGGGGCACGTCTACTGAGCCGGCGGGCAAGTGAACATAACGAACGACGGAGCCGCGGATGAAGACATTCTTGACAGAGCTCTACATATTTTCGTTAGCGACATTCTCAAGGCTGGCTCCTCAGCCTAATAAGGATGCGTGAGAGCCTTGGTGCAAGGGGGGGCAGGCGGCTGACGGACCAGATGCGGGTACTTGAGCTCCTCAACGACAGAGATTTCTTCCAACTTGATGTTGAGGTACTGATCGACGCTCTTGAGGATGCCGCGGATCTGGATGTCGTTCTTGAGCTCGACAGTGACCTCGTGGTCGATGAGCGTCTTGAAGAAACTAGTGGGCGTAACGTCAGTGACTGCATCATCCAGCATGCGCGGGGCGCAACTCTGGGCTTGAAAGCCTGTGAATATCGCGTTCCCCGAGTGAGTTTCGAAACTTACCTGAAGAAGAGCATGGTGGGCGGTTGAACTGGATGCTGAGGTGTGATGCGCCGCTCAGTAAGGTCGTGATGCTCTTGATTGAGTGCGAAGAGGTGTGGGGGCTTGCGTACTGTGTTTCGGTACAGTGTGCACGGCTATCTCAGTGTTGGGCTTCATCATGGATCACACTGTGATGTGGCTTAGCCCCTGTGGCTGACGGCTTCCGCTAGAGCCAGTTCTGTGGTGGCAACTGGCCACTGAATCGGCCAGTCCGTTCAGGGGAAGAACTCACAAAGTGATCAGCCTCAGCGGCGACTTTTATTCAACTTCATGTAACTCGCACACCTTCATATCTATTAATCTGGTTTTCTGTCCTCTTTCTGATCCAAGACTTGGCATCTTCTAGAGTCACTGTCATTCGCTTAGGTGACCCTCACGAAAAGCTTGGTCTCTGAATACAAGAAAGTTATGTCTGTGGTCAGGGTGACTGAATGGCGGAAACTGCCGCTTAGTCTAGCTGAGCTATGCATTGACACGACTCTTCGATGTGGCCAGTCCTTCCGATGGCGTAAAGTCAATGACATGTGGTCAGTCACATTGAGCTCTTTGCATAATCATTCAATTCCGCTAAGATTTCATCCAGGTGCTGCACATTGTATGGTCGAATCGTGTCATTAAAGCAAGATCCAACTCACCTGCATTACCAGGTCACTTGGCCTACGAAACCAACATATCCGCTCACCCCTCCAAGTTTTGACAGCGAAGCTAGTGAAGATGACACAGAGGAGTTACTACGGCATTATCTGAGCCTCAAGTTGGACCTCAAGTCTCTGTACGAGGAATGGTCGAAAGCGGATCCCAACTTTCGCAAGAGGGCCCCAGAGTTCGGAGGTGTTCGTATGCTGAGCCAAGACCCATGGGAGGCTTTGATATGCTTTATCTGCAGTAGCAACAACAATATCGCCAGGATATCACAAATGGTAAGAACTGCTGCAAAGTGGAAAAAGAAATCCAGCACTCATACTTGGACAGGTTCACAAGCTGTGTCTACATTACGGCCCGCTGATCGGCAAGATTGGGGACGAAACATTCCACGATTTCCCAACACCCGAGGCTTTGACGGGAAGCTCAGTAGAGGCGCATCTGAGGGAGCTTGGGTTTGGCTACCGCGCAAAGTATATCGCGCAGACGGCTTCCATTGTGGTCAATGACAGGCCAAAGGGTTGGTTCGAGAGTCTTACCAACCCAGAGAACCCATGCTACATCAAAACGGCCGAGGCATGCAAGCTGCCACAGTGTACATACAAAGAGGCACATGAACAGCTGCTCCAATTATCGGGCGTAGGCCCCAAGGTGGCCGATTGTGTCTGTCTGATGGGCCTGGGTTGGGGTGAGGCCGTGCCGGTGGACACACACGTCTGGCAGATTGCCCAGAGAGACTACAAGTTCGGCAAGACCAAGACCAAGACGTTCAACAAGGCGATGTACGATGCCGTGGGAGATCATTTTAGGGAGCTCTGGGGCAAGTATGCGGGCTGGGCGCACTCTGTGCTCTTCACGGCGGACCTCAAGACCTTTTCTGAGCGAACAGTGAAGAAGGAAGAGGACCAGACGGTGAGGGTGAAGAAGGAGGTAACCGTTGATCAAGAAACGCCCATTTTGGGTCAGAAACATAAGGTTGTGAAGACAAAGGTCAAGGTTGAGGTTGAGCATGAGGTGCCCGACACTGCCCTGCTAGAATCATCGCCGAAGCGGAGGAGGACACGATCGCAGGCTCGAAAGACGAGCTGATACCTCTACCTTAGTAATATGACCTCGTCATGCACAACATGAGCGACATCCTGCCAAGTTGTCTACTCACTAGCTTCGCATCCCCGGCCATGTCTTGAAGCGCGTACACAGTAGACAAAGCGTTACAGCATTGATTTACTGTGACATGTAGGTGGAACTACCTGAAATTCTTAGATAGCTTCTACCTGATCTTCTGCGGGTGAAAGCCATGGAACAATAATATTGATGTTGTTTTCTTTGTTGTTCATCAGTCGCGAATGCTCCTAGGTTGAGGTGCAGAAGCTCACAGCCTTGGCGTTCTCGGCTAAAATTCGGGCCCAAATTCTGGTGGCGTCGCCGACAGCAAAGCTTTTGCCTGCGCAGATTGCAAACTCTCCTGCGACCCGGCCATTTGCTGCTACCCCCTTCAGCCTCATCAGCAACACAACGACCATTACTGATGCGCGCCGCCATCGTCGATCGCCCACTTGCATCTTCAAGTGACATGAAGCAACCCTGCCCATAATTCAAAATGTCCGACGCAGACTTCGAGACTGTCCGGAAGCTCCAGGCGGAGCGCAACGCTGCCGCCGCTGCGAAGAAGGGTTCGACCACTTTCGACCCGAACAATCAACGTGCCGACGCTGGCACCAAGCAGAAACTCACTGATAGCTTCGACACCGATCTGTACGATCGAAATGGCGTCGACAAGTTTGCCGGATACAACACGTCCATCCCGGCCGGCGATGACGATGACGACGAGATGGAAGGCACCGACAACACGCGCCGTCTCGTCGGCCAGTACACGGCATCGCGTGAAATGATTGACGAGTTTGCACGCGGCGATGGCGTCGAAGAGGATGACCCCTTGGCTGGCCGGGGCGAGAAGAGCAACAGGATTACCGATCGCGAGACAGACTACCAGAAGCGCCGATTCGATCGCGGTCTCTCCCCTTCCCGAACCGATGCCTTCGCCAACGGAGACAACAAAAACGGCGACAGCTACCGCGAGATCATGCAGCGGAGAGAGCTTGAAAGAGAGGAGGAACGCGTTGCAAGGGAGATCCAGGCCAAGGCCGCGAGGGGTCCCGAGGAAGACGGCAACATCGCCCCAGCAACTCTGAGGGACGACGATAAGGAAAACGCGGAAGCTGGCTCTACCGATGCTGTCTCTTCTGGAAGGAAGCGTAAGAAAAGGTGGGATGTCGCGACCACGACAGCTGACGAGGAAGCTGCTCAGCCATCTGAGCCCGCCAAATCGAAGCGCTCGCGTTGGGACCAGGCCCCCTCTCTGGAGCCTGCAGATGCACCAAAGAAACGGTCAAGGTGGGATCAGGCCCCTTCAGCCACTCCAATGGGTAACCAGGGTCTCGCCACGCCAATGCACCCGTCACAGGCGGGAAGCGCAGCCTTGCCTACGACTTTCGGTACCGATATCTCAGGACGCAACGCGCCCATTAGCGACGAAGAGTTGGACGCGCTTCTCCCCGGCGAGGAACAGGGATACAAGATTCTCGAGCCACCGCCAGGATACGCTCCCATTCGCGCGCCTGCTCATAAGCTCATGGCTACGCCAGCACCGCAGACTGGGTTCATGATGCAGGACCCTGACGCCGTTAGATTGAGCGGAAAGCCTGTGCCGGCAGAAATTCCCGGCATTGGTGACCTGCAGTTCTTCAAGGCCGAGGATATGGCGTACTTCGGTAAGCTGACCGATGGTTCTGACGAGAACAGCTTGAGCGTGGACGAAATGAAGGAGAGGAAGATCATGAGGCTGCTCTTGAAAGTCAAGAATGGTACTCCACCAATGCGTAAAACTGCTCTGAGACAGCTCACCGACAATGCCAGGCAGTTTGGAGCCGGTCCGCTCTTCGACCAGATTCTTCCCCTGCTCATGGAGAAGACTTTGGAAGACCAGGAGCGTCATTTGCTTGTCAAGGTCATCGATCGTATTCTCTACAAGCTCGATGACTTGGTGCGGCCATATGTGCACAAGATTTTGGTCGTTATCGAGCCGCTGCTCATCGATCAAGACTACTACGCCAGAGTCGAAGGTCGTGAGATCATTTCCAACCTCAGTAAAGCGGCTGGTCTGGCCACTATGATCAGCACGATGAGACCAGACATCGACCATGTCGACGAGTACGTGCGAAACACCACCGCAAGAGCTTTCGCCGTTGTGGCGTCCGCCCTCGGTATTCCGGCCCTGCTGCCTTTCCTTCGGGCAGTGTGTCGCAGCAAGAAGTCATGGCAAGCCCGCCATACTGGTGTCAAGATTGTGCAGCAAATTCCTATCCTAATGGGCTGCGCCGTCCTTCCGCACCTCAAGGGCTTGGTCGACTGCATCGGGCCCAACCTGAACGACGAGCAGACCAAGGTCAGGACAGTCACCAGCTTGGCTATTGCCGCGCTTGCCGAAGCTTCAAACCCCTACGGTATTGAGAGCTTCGACGATATCCTCAACCCGCTGTGGACTGGAGCTCGCAAGCAAAGAGGCAAGGGTTTGGCTGGTTTCCTCAAGGCCGTCGGTTTCATCATCCCGCTCATGGATGAGGAATATGCCAACTACTATACCAGTCAGATTATGGAGATTCTCCTTCGCGAGTTTTCTTCCCCAGACGAGGAGA
This sequence comes from Colletotrichum abscissum, assembly GCF_030869225.1. Lineage (NCBI taxonomy): Eukaryota > Fungi > Ascomycota > Sordariomycetes > Glomerellales > Glomerellaceae > Colletotrichum > Colletotrichum abscissum. The sequence continues at coordinate 1,429,064 of NW_026850431.1, forward strand.
TGAAGAAGGTTGTCCTGAAGGTTGTGTCTCAGTGCGCTGGTACTGATGGTGTTACCGCAGGCTACCTTAAGGAGCATGTCCTGGACGAGTTTTTCAAGAGCTTCTGGGTGAGGAGAATGGCTTTGGACAAGCGCAACTACAGACAGGTTGTCGAAACCACCGTCGATATTGGCCAAAAGGTCGGCGTCAGCGAAATCCTGGAACGAATCGTAGTGAACCTCAAGGACGAGAGTGAGGCCTACAGGAAAATGACTGTCGAGACAGTGGAGAAGATTGTCGCTAGTTTGGGCGCAGCAGACATCGGCGAGCGTCTTGAGGAGCGCTTGATCGATGGTATCCTACACTCGTTCCAGGAACAGAGCGTGGAAGACATTGTCATGCTCAACGGTTTCGGCTCCGTCGTCAACGCCCTGGGATCGCGCTGCAAGCCATACCTGCCCCAGATCGTCAGTACCATCCTCTGGCGATTGAACAACAAGTCAGCAACAGTACGGCAGCAAGCAGCCGACCTCATCTCACGCATTGCTATGGTCATGAAGCAATGCGGAGAGGACGCTTTGATGGGCAAGTTGGGTATCGTCCTTTATGAATACCTGGGTGAGGAGTATCCCGAGGTTCTTGGTTCCATCTTGGGAGCTCTGAGGTCGATCGTCACGGTTGTCGGTATTACACAGATGCAACCTCCTATCAAGGACTTGCTGCCAAGACTCACCCCTATCCTGCGCAACCGACACGAAAAGGTCCAAGAAAACACCATCGACCTGGTCGGTCGTATCGCCGATCGCGGCCCCGAGAGTGTGAACGCCCGCGAGTGGATGCGTATCTGCTTCGAGCTCCTCGACATGCTGAAGGCACACAAGAAGGGCATCCGTCGTGCCGCCAACAACACTTTTGGTTTCATCGCTAAGGCCATCGGTCCCCAGGATGTGCTCGCCACGCTGCTGAACAATCTTCGCGTGCAGGAGCGTCAGTCCCGTGTCAACACAGCTGTTGCCATTGGTATCGTTGCTGAGACTTGCGCCCCCTTCACTGTTCTTCCCGCCCTTATGAACGAGTACCGCGTTCCCGAGCTCAACGTACAAAACGGTGTGCTCAAATCCCTCTCTTTCCTATTTGAGTACATTGGCGAGATGGCCAAAGACTACGTCTATGCTGTCACCCCTCTGCTCGAGGATGCTCTCATCGACCGCGACCAAGTCCATCGACAGACGGCCGCATCTGTCGTCAAGCATATCGCGCTTGGCGTTGTCGGCCTTGGATGCGAGGACGCAATGGTTCATCTTCTCAACCTCCTATATCCCAACCTCTTCGAAACGAGTCCTCACGTCATTGACCGTATCATCGAGGCCATCGAAGCCATCCGCATGGCGGTTGGCCCTGGCGTCGTTCTCAACTATGTATGGGCAGGCCTGTTCCATCCTGCGCGCAAGGTACGGCAGCCTTATTGGCGGCTGTATAACGACGCGTACGTCCAGGGTGCCGATGCCATGGTACCATACTATCCCAACCTGGACGAGGAAAAGGTTGACAGGTCAGAGCTTGCAATCATGCTCTAAGTTTAGGAAGAACACGGGAAGGGAGGGATATCAGAGGCAAGCGGGGCATAAGGTTCAACGGGTTTCCAGGGTTTGATTTTCTTCTACGATATCCAAGAAGGGATGTGTTCTTTTTTTTCCGGGCCCGCACAGGCTCTAGGGGAGTGTGTTCCGAGAGCGAGCGAGCGAACGGACGGGCCGCGGGGGTGAGGCTCTGATCCGGGCTTAGGGGAAGGAAGAAGGAAGAAGCAGAAGAAGAGCAAGAGACTTGTAGCGCGTGTTCGACGGGCGCAGGGTAGGCAGCCATTGTACTTGAGTCATAATACTCGCATCGTGTAGACTTTTCTTGTTTTTTTTTTCTTCATTTGGTGGAGCATTCAGAGCAGCCAAAAAACAAATCAGCGGCGTTATTTGATCTTAATGGGCAGAATTAAAACTCCACGATGAAAGCTCCATTTTGATTTTTGTTGTTGAGAACTTGGGATACCAGTAATAATTCCCTCCTTTTTTCTTCTACATGCTTTCTCATCTCGCTGTGCCCGCAGAAGCCCCCCCCGGGTGACCCTGAACTGGAGAAACGTGCTCGTCCGTTCGCTGTAATATGACTCGGGGCTTCCAGACGGCGGGGTGCAAATGGGGTGGGCTGTATCTCACTCGAACGGCTGTCTCCGTGAAGCTTTTCACGTCTCACGGGTTACCGGTCTGAAGGTGACGGGGATTCTTGTTCCCACTCTGTGAGAGAACTCTGCGGCTTCTGTCAGGCACGGAATGAATAGGGTCATAGTAAGCGGTGAACGATCTTCTCTAGATACAGAGTTTTTCGGCGACTGCTTCGTAGCTGGATACCTTGTTGAGCACCGACCCCCGGCCGGCTGGGGCAAATGAGGCAGAGAGTTTGTACGCGGAGGATGGACGCATGTTTACTATCTCATCCGTGTGTATGGAACCCATATGATGTGGGATCCGTACGGTATGCTAAACTATATGTTCTGACCCGCCCGTGTTGAGTGTGCCTTCATGACAAGACGTGGCGTGTTGATGATGTACGAATATACCTGACCTTGCCCTATTCACATCCTTTACCTTTCCCTCGAAATGAATGTTGTCCAAACCACCCCAGTCTCGGCACGCCGGCAGCGGGAGTCAAAGAGGCATTAGGGGACTCGGAGAGCAAGTGCCAGCAGCCAAGGCGTCTATCCGTAAGTGACTACTTACTATCCCATATTCAGATATTGGGAAACGGGCGCAATGCAAAGCAAGGACCAACATCTATCATCCACACCCCCTCAACTCACCCAATCCACCGCTCGCCGGTATTGCGGGGGCGACGAGAAGAAGAAGAGAAAGAAGCTTGGGGCCTGCCGCCCCAGAAGGGGGAAGGGGGAAGAAGCTTGAAAGCTTGACACACGATTCAGCCTCGTCTTGCCTAGCTACAATTGTATTCCGCATATCATACGGAGCTCACAAAGAAGAAGAGGAACCACATTTACACTCAAAAATCAACAATCTCCAAATGCAGTCTTCCCGGGTCATCTGGTGTATAGCGGAGAGCTGGTGGGGCGAAAGGGGGTGTGCTCTTGAGCCTTGATTGCGTATAAGTCATGTTTTGGTACAATACTGTGTATTCTAGTCATGTTCAAATCCGAGCATTGTATATCGGGAAACCCGGACCCCCCGCTTGTAGTCCCGCGGCCACGGGAGTGGGAGAGAGATTGATGAACGGGGAAAGGCACTGGAGAAAACCGAAAGGAGGCAACCTGTTTTTCGGAAAATGTCTCCTGTGATAGACCTCCGTGAGCCCACGGGGAGTCTGGGGATGGGAAGTCATCGTGAACTTTTACCCGATCCCCGCCGCGCGATTCAAAGAACCAGTCAGCCTCGGGCCCATCGGCCGCCTTGCGTCCTCAAACGCGTTGCATATAGCACAAACGTATTATCACAACAACTCCTCTAAACTGGGGAAACTCTGCAGCCCCGTTGAAAAGGTCTGAACTATGAAATCTGAACCACATCATCATCCCCGATTCCCCCGTTGTCCAGCTTGATCCAAGCAGCAGGACGTTAAAAAATAGAATTGCGTCCTAGTATACATGTCGTCCAAGGATGGCCCCGATACAAGTTTACCCAGAGGTTGAAGAGGATTTCGAAAACGCCGATGCATCTGCCTTTCCACTTCCGCCCAGCGAATGGATTAGATGGATGGCCTTGCTACCGTCAGGCACAGCTCACGTGTTCCTCATTGCGTCGGCGGATGGTTAAAAATAAGCATCCCACATATTAGTCGAAAGGAAGAGGAGAAAAGTTTTACAGACATGATCCCTTCCCACCTCCGTACGGGGGAGAGCTTGGCTCCGTGCCGCAGGAACAGCCGGGCGAAAGGATACCTTGTTCGGTTAGCAAAATGAACCACTTATTCAAGCTTCCCACCTTGAAGGAAAAAAGTTGCAAGTCCCTGGCGCTCTCACGTCAATATCGTAAGTCAAGATTCAAGTGTCGTCGCCGTCTGTCATTGTCGTCGACGCCGCGATCAGCAGTACCACCGTACCTATCTTGTGGGTCAGGGGGCAGCATATCGCCGTCCCCTTCTCCCCTCTTTTGTGTTGTTTGAGATGTCGACGGAATGCAACTCACTCAGGGGCAGGGCTGGTTTGGTTGGTCGGTTGGCACGCTCGGTTGGCGGTGGGCTGGCAGGCTGCGGGTTGCGCTCCTGATGTTGCTGTCGGTACCACGCTGCCCTTTATTAGCTTGTTGTTCTTCTGTTCCCTCCCCCCTTCCCCTTCGCTGTATGGTACAGTTCCCGTGGGGAATGAAAACCCCTCCTGTCGAAAAATGCGAGATTCAGGTGAGCCAACGCGGGTAGATTGTCGAATGTTGTAGTGTAAAATATGGACGGAAACGGGATCAAGGTCTCGTTTCGAGTGCAAAGAGCCTCAATTCCTGAGTTCGCCAACCCCATCGCAACCGGTTCGCTGTGTCAAGTCGCTAGGCCTGGTGGCGCTGCGACTGCAAGAGGCGATATCGGAAAGTGAATTACGGTTCTTGGTCTCTGCCGTGGGCTTGCTCTTGCTCGGATATGCAAACCCCCGAAAGTGCCCACAACGCAGTGTAATCCGCACAAGCGAGCGGCTTTCCTGGCTCCTGAGACATTCCGTTGTTTTCGTCCAGCGGTTTGCGGACATCCGCGCCGTCTCACACTCGGCTCACTACCAAAAGGCGCCCCATCTTTGCTTCCTTTTTCTCCAGACCGCGTCTACGTGTGTTCTCAAGCCTCACTGGCAAAGGAAACGGTCGCGACGGCGTCAGCGTTGCCTCTCGCGCAAAGGGACACTGCGGGGGATCTGCGCGCCTGCGTCAACTGGGTAAACTGAGTTGAGGCTAGACGGCCATAGTCTGGGCTGACTTGAGGCGTTCCTAGTGTAATAATCGCCCTTCCACAGTGCTTGGACCAACCACTTCAGTCCCCCAAACTCCATATTGGTGTTCCTCTTGAGCAACGATCGACATTTCACCCCCGGGAATTTTTTCAAGTCCCGCGGCGCCGTCTTCATCTCTAGATAACGTGGATAACGACCGAGACTAAAACAGTAAGCACTGTCTCGGTGAGCTCGGCCAAATTCACTGGCAGGACAGGGGCTCTTTGCAGGAGGAATGGGCGAATCTTGAGGCGGGCATAGCGGGACTCTATATGGAAAGACATGTTCGAGACAGCCACAGCGGAAAGCCGATGAGACTCGGATTCCCTAGGCAATCTTGCCTCATTTACATGCCGCCTCTATCGAAGCACTAGACCAAGGGAATGGAAGGCAAGGCGTGTTTAAGGTATGCGGTACGCATTCAACCAGACCACTGCGCCATGTCTCATCTGATTAGAAAAGAGTCGTCACAGATACAGATACTGAGGTCGTAGTGCCGACGCGCCGTTGTGAACTTTCGATCCAAGGGGGAGGGGAGGGGGGAAGTGGCGGTTTTCAGGACCTATCCGAGAATGGGCATGCTCACAAGCAACAGCATGGTTTCGACCGTGTTCGACAGCACAGAAGAAGACATATCGTTAGCTGGCGTTTCGTCCCTAAATCATATCGGCATCGTCCTCGTGTCGTCTCATGTGCGAGATCTCCATGATCGTCATAGATCATCGTTGTCATCGTGCTGTCGTCCCTTCTCCCACGAGGATTCAACATCGCCCGAAAGCTTCCCCAGACTGCTCCACCCCATTTTGTTTACCAAGCCGCAAGAAGCAGGCACTGCTGCACTGGCAGGCAGGCCGCCAGCGTGCTCCGTGACCATTCAAATTCGGTGAAGGCAGCGGCGGATTTACCGCGGGATTGCTGATTAGTGCATATGCAAATGCTCAGCAGGCACTTCTGGGAACAAAGTTTGCGCCAAAAGCGCAGGGCTGCGCAAGGCGCAGGTTGGCGCATTGGAATACTTTGGTCAGCGCATTCCACTAGCAAACGGTTTGGCGCCGGGGGACGTTCGGAACGACGGAGTAAGTTCTCGCAAGCTTGCAAGTTGCAGGGAAGATGACGGAGCAACTGTGCCGTCTCCATGACTGAGCGAGTAAGTCAAGCTTGGCAGGCCATGACTGTTGAGTGGTGTTGAGAGTGACTCGAACAGCACCTGACAGCTACGGAGGCACGGAGGTATCTGTATAGCAAGGACGAGAGGGATGGCAGGATATTGTGAGTTTCCTGCTGAATCCCAGATCTGAAGCATCTGTAAGGGAGGATGAGTGTGGACAGGGAAGGTATGGAGGGAGCGTTGGCGCGGGGGTTGCGCGTCGTTGTGTTGGGAAGGCCTTGTCCGAATCAAATTTGTGTCTGGAAAGCCTCATCCTCAAGGACCGACCCGGAAAACAAGAGTGGCAAACCGCAACAGCTGTGTGCGATAACGCCGGGCACGGGGCTGGCTGCGCAGGCCGGTGCATCCGCAAATGCAAATGTGAAGGCGGAAGTGCGTTTCGGTCGATATCTCTCGAATGGCAGTCGAAAAGTTGTTACGGGGATGATCTGAATTGCTGGGACGAAACAATTCCGGGGAAAGAAAAGTTAATAAACTCGCGGTACACAAGCTGGGGCGTTCCTATTCGGTATGCATCCTGCTTTCCATTTTACTCAAGGTGAGAAAGAGGGGGGTATCCGTACTTTTGTTACTTTTGTAGGTACCTTGCATGGAGATGACCTGAGTAGGTATGCATACCTACGTGCCTGCCTGTGCACATATCAGACGGAAGGTGGAATCGGTGGAAGGTTGAAAGGGTGATGTAGCACGGTAGATAATTAATTGGGAAAAGGGGAAAGATCGCAAGGTGACCTCTTGCTGTTTCGGAATAAGAGGTAGGCGAAAGCAGGCTCGCAAGGGGCGTTTACGTCATTGAGTGTTTCGAAACATATCCCACGATGCCCCTTCCACGCTCGGTTTCCCCCATGTTTGGGGGCGTGAAGATGCGGCAAGCACAGCCAGCCCTACCGAGTACCGAGAGCTCCGTACGCATACACCTGCCTCGACATCAAATGTCTATGTACGCTAAGAGGTGTCAGATGTCTGGTACCAAGGGAAGAAGCGTGCCTTATTCAATGCTTTGCCTACGCAGTAAGGTAGGTACGGATACCTGCCTTCAGAATAGAATATAGCTGCCCTGATTTCACGGTAAGGAAGGAAGCAATTGAGAATGAAATCACCCGACTGGAATGAGTGCACAACTGTTCAGGGCAGCCGCCCGGAAGCCTCGCCTTCCTCTCCCGCCTTACCTTACCTTAGGTAATTAATTAGGAACCATCTCGACAACATCCGTCCGATTTTGACAACGCTGACCTCATGTCATCCAACCTCACCACTGAGAAAGCGAAAGACCACATTTGCCTTTCTTAACGCCAACGTCTGTCTCCTACCAGGTCAAACCCAAACCCTCACCCCTCAGCGCGAGTCGACCACATCGGATCAAGATTACATGACTATGTCCTGTCAACAATACCCTGCCTTTCGAGTTCCATCCACAACAAGTCTGAGCAATGATGGCATCCACACGCTCACCATGTACTTCATCGTCGATGCTGTCCAGCGCTGACTTCACTTTCTTGTTCCCCTCCGAAGTTCCTCGTTCGCGGCTTTGACCAAGGTGGACATTTCCTTCGAACTATCTCCTTTCTCGGCGCTAGTCAGTCCACATCGCCTTGACCTCAGCATGACGCCGCCGCCTAGTAGCTCCATGCTATTCTGTTCTTGTCCTGACCGATTCGCACCGTTACTCGCGTGCTGGCACAAGGCTTGCCGGCTCCAGCAATCCCGCCATTAGAAGATGCAGCTACATGGCTCGCGGCCCTGCCTCTTTGGCCTCTGCCATGGCATTTGGGCTTTGGCCTTTCCCTCTGCTCTTACGGCCATGTCCTTCCATGGCATTAAACTGGAGCTACGGGATCAACACGAACATTCCGATGCTGCCAGGGAGACGTTCGTCCCGTCTCGGTAGGCGTTGCTCAGGGCGTTTGGCTGTCAGCCACAAGTCGTCTGCAACAGGATACGCGCGTCACCTGTCATTCGCTCCACCATCTTCAGAAGCCGAGAAGCTCACACAACATACAACCGAGCTTCCGACGTTGACTACAACACGTCTGAAGGCCTCTCGGTTTTGCCTTTCCCCCCTTTTTTCAGGAACGGACCACGGGTAGCACACCGCCGAACACGAGAGAGACATGACAGGATGGGACGGGATCAATCGCTCCATCTCTCCCCGGCCTTCCATAGCTATTTCGAGCCGGCTTTCAACACTACAAAAAAAACCTTACATGATACCTGAGCGCGAGAGAGTGCTGGTAGTTCAGCGGCTCCATCTCGCATCCTGCGCATCCTGGACACGCTGGCTCTCAGACAGATGCCGCTTAGCATCGTCAAAATGGCTGCTCCATTATTTCCAATGCAACCGCACACCCGCAAAATGCGAGAACAGGAAATTTCGACTTCGAGAAACCATGTGCCAACCCACTGCTGGCCATCTATCTGGCGACGACGCTCTGATGGCCCCACATAGAAATCCAAATCAATGCCTGTTCACATGGTTATCGAATTGCATGGCTTCGAGCAGCAACATCAAGTCACCAACAGCACCTCATTTCTCAATAACAACAGCAGTATCCGTACGGATATGCAAGGCCTCCCTCCTCCCCCCACAGGTATGTCTGTAGTGTAGCAGCACGCAGGACACGCCTAGCCGCTAAAATCTTCAGCTAGGGCTTCGCTGCCGTCCCGGACCCTAGATAATCGAGCCTTGGGGAACAAGAGAAAACGACCAAGCGGCCAACGGCCAGCGCGCATCCTGTCATGTTTCTATTACCATTTCTCACCACTGGCGCGCCTCACGGCTCTTCCTCGCTCTAATTAAGCCTCCTCGATCAACTCTAGGAGCCCAGAGACAAGAAACAACACGATGGTACTCTGCGCTTCAGGCACCCCAGGCACAGGAACCTTGACAAAGTGAGGCTGGCACGGCTGGGCCGTCTGCAGGACAACAGAAAACGGTCATGATCGACATTCCCCGCTGTGGGCTGCAGAAGAGCTAGGATGATACAATGCGCTACTGTCAATTCCAGTATAGCGTCTCCATACAGTTCAATGCCAAGGGAGCTGTCTGGAGTCTCTCTGGATTGCTTGATTGCTTTGGAGAGACAAGAAGACCCGCCTTTGGGGAATCCATGTCGATTCTGAGACATTCCCTGGTCAATTCAATCAGCAAGGGGTAGGCTGCTTGATCGCTATGCTCTCCCGTCTCCTCCGCTCTCGCTCGCAGTGCACACTCAGACGGCAGCCAATGCGCACCCCTTTACATAGACGCACTCCTTTCATAACAACTATCGCCAAGGGTGCTTTTGATGAGTTTCTCGTACTCAGCTGCCGCGATGTGCCTGCACTGCCATCCATTATCGTCGAATCCCACCTGGCCTTACACTAGGCAACCCTATTCAACCCCGTCCTCGACATTGCATTTTTTCCCTCTCGAACTTTAATCCACCACCAACGTTGCACCCGAGGCGCTGTGGGTCGTGCCCTCACTATTGACCATCACCGACTTTGGCAGGTTGCAAACATCCACTCTGATTCCGCACAAGCCCGGCCGCCCGCAGCCCGCTCATCCGCTTGGACGGTAATATGACAGATTGCCTACAGATTCCGGCCGACAGAGAATGTTTCCTTCAATGCGACCCTGTCGTTGTTTTGGGAGAGAAGATCAGTCAGGTGCCGTTCCGCCGCCGGACTCTGGGCGGTGATCGGCGCCGTCATCATCTCGGGTATCTGGATCAGGTGGCACTCCACGCTCAACTGCACCTCATTGACGGCTCCATGAATTCTCCTGTGCGTTCGGCCCTACTCAATGCCGTTGACTGCCAGAAGCTTTGGGGGCCAGGCTTAATCATCCCGTGGCTCACCGAGCCGTCGCGCCGTTTTCCAATAGACTCATTGCTCGGTCAAGGGACGAGCGCGGCTTTCTCGTGTACGGAGTACGGATGGATAGCCGGCTGTCGTCGCCACCTACCATCGGGTTCTGCATGTGGAGAGGACGCGTTCGCTCCCCTTGAGCTGATGGAGCCGGGTCTCGTCGGGTTGCCTGCCATGGAAGCTTTTCCCAACCAGCATGTCCCACTCTCAACGACAAGAAATCATCATGTCGAGATCCCACTCCATCGACGAAGCCATTTCAAAAACTGCTGGATCAGCGCTGAGGTGCTTGTCAGTCTCCGCTACGTTGGCTGGTTGGCACGTTCTCAGACTTCGAAGTCTGTTCACTCACCTGGGTCCCCGGGCTCATCGGCGACCTTAACGTTGCTGCTATCAACACTTTGGGCATGGACCTCCCATGTCTAGCGTGTTTCAACTGTCTCTTTCGAGGTTACCGCCAATTGCCATCCTTTCGAATAGGGCATAGTGAGGCTTTGATTTGAGATGAACGCTGGGGGCAATCTCGAGAACCTTGTCGCAACTCTCCATGTTCCGCATATCCCATTTCGCTCATTCCGAAAACACCACCATCTGATCATCTTCTTCGGGAAAGGACCTGCAGAGTTGACCCAGCAAAGGCTGTTGAGTCCTCCAAAGACGGCTCATCCTCATCCAACAATTCCTTGTCTGTCGGCTGTTGCTGAAAGGTTTATTGGGCCAGTCTCCTAAACCGGCGTTCCATCAGGCAGGGTTGTTCCTGGCCGATCATCTGCGGAACTCTACACACTGGAGACTATCGTCCGGGGATTTTATTGCCGAAGAGAACTTTACACTTCAGGCCTGGCTCTGCCCAGGCTGCCAGGGTCTTCAGCCGACAGATGGCCTTTGAGCTGAGGACCCCACCTGCCATCTCCTAGGCCCTAGGGACCCGGGTCGTGATCCAGAAGAATTCAAAAAGAATTATCCGTTATTAAGAAGATGGGTTCTTGTTATCGGCTCCAGGGAATCCGTTTTTGGATGGGGGCCAAATGAAGCCATCTCTATTGGGCTATCACGGCAGATGTTATTTGCCACTTCTTCTTGTCTTCGGACCTTGCCACGAGATGGAAGCTCACACGAAAGTTTTGGGCAGTTCCACGGTGATTCCACTAGTACATGGACACGCGCCTCTGAACTGATATCGGGCCGCTTTTGCTTGCCGCGAAGAAGTCGTCGAAGCGCCAACCATCGTGCCAGCGCAGCCTCTGCTTAGCTTCTAAGCCTCTTCAGAACGTGGAGGTCACTTGAAGTGTTGCTGTTGACACAGGAATCTCAGTTCGGCATGTCTTTGAAACAGAGGCCAATGATGATTGGCTGCCTTGAACCGTTGCAATCAAGGAGGCAAAATGCTCATCAGGGTCCAGCTTGCGCACTAAGCACGATTAGATGACACTAGGGGATTGTGTCAGAGATTAGTCTGTTGCGGGCAATGGGCACTTCGTGACCGCTCTTCAATATCCCGTTTGCCCCGGTCTCTGCTAGGGAGGCGGAGAAACAACCGGGGTTGCAGGAACGTTCCGCACTCTCAGAGTCCTAGCTAGCGTCGCGACACCGGCCATGGGCAAAGAGCGAATCGTGAGAATAGAGCGGTTGAATTCGAGGGCGTCAAAGTGTTGGTGTGGCACTTGCAGAGGCAGCGGTCGTTGTCTGGCTGCAGCGGAAAAGCTGCTAGTGCGGCGCCACTCCCATCACCCGTCATCTCCCTGAAAAGGAACGGTGGATCATCTCCCCTGTATATCCTTGCAGATTGTGTGGATCTTGTCTCTGGTGCAATCAAGTACCGAGTTCCTCTGTTTTCCTTTTTTTTGCTTTCCCTTTTTGCCCTCTCTCTCTCTCTGCGGACACCTACGCTAATCCTGCCAACCCCTGCTATGCATCGCATTGGGGATAGAGGACATATTCCTAGGCAATGCCAACCCTCACTCGGACCTCAGGCATCGAAGATCCGGGAAGCCGCGAGACATTGCTGCCAGGCCTTGAGTGTTTACACTCCAGAGTGTGCCTCGATCTCCGTATCCCATGTTTGTTGTAAGGGACACCAACAAACTGAGAGTCAAGGGGAGTGTACGGAGTATACATCGACATGTTGAGCATACTTTTTTGTCCGGAAGGCGTTTGCGACCCATCATTTCTTGGTGATATTTATCAAGAGAGCCTTCCAGACCTTCAAATATTGCCAAGCATCTCCATCTTCGCAATAGCCCATGGTGGATGCTGTCCAAGTTGGGTATGGAATTTTCCTGAGAGATGAAAGATTCTTGGTGTGGAGAGCAATGGGGGCCTTAACGGCAGCTTCGGGTGGAGGACGGTACCCTGCAGACACGGCGAGACGGACACTTTTCCTGCTCAACACGTGAAGAAAAGAGATATTTTGGGTTATTCATCCACGGGCAATAGCTAAATCTGCGCGAGGCAGACGATGACATGTGGTGCGCTGGGAAACGTCTGGAGAAAGGGCAACATCTCCACTTGCGCCATTGTAGGATGGATGAGGGGCAGCGTTGATCGAGGGTACCCCGGATCGTTGATGTAATTGCTGGGCCGTTTGGATGCTGACAAGCAATGCCTGGCCGGCTGGATGGCCGACCATCCAATGCTGCCAGATCATGGTTTCTCGTCCTCGTCGTCCAGCATGCCGTAACTCAAACACGAGAAGGAAAGAATCCTGATTATGGAAAGGATGAAAAGAGGCACGCTACGTCAGTCAAAATCCACTGGCCTCACAGACGACACTACCACCCCCCATGCGGTTTACCTCCGTCAACCCCCGTCATACTCGACACAGGCAGATACGGATGCCCAAGGCCACATGAACCGTAGCCACCTTGGGAGGTTCACTGCCTCATCCCAAACGAGTAAGCTGGCACCCGCGTCATACATGTAACAGTATGGATATTCTGTGTGTCCTAGATGCAGCCACGGGAAATGTCATTATTGACGCGATTTCCGTACATCCATCATGGAAGGTGTTCCTTCAAATTAGAGAGCGAACAAAGTTCGTCATCAAGAACCCAGGTTCATGTTTGCATGCAAGCCATTGGAAAAACAACGTGCAATTCATCAACCAGAGATCGGTTCTTTGGGAGCGGATCATATGAGAAACGCATTCGATGGAAGAGCCAAGCACTTGACTTGAAGTAACAGTAGCTATGGCGGCAGCTTATCGGAGCTGTACGTATATACCGTTTGCTTGTTTCGTGGTTGGCAGCACCGGGTTGGTTGACTCGATGACATTGAATGCGGTCTTCGTACGCGCGACTGCCATCATTTTAATATGAGGCTCAGTGGCTTGTCTGTCACTTATTGCCGGAATTGACATTCCCACAGGAACAGTAAGGCTGGTCGCTCCCGCCCAGCCCACACGGTCAAAAGCACTTTTCTGTTTTGCTCGGCAACACACATGTGTCTTTGTTGCGTTGAATGATGATGGGTTACAGGCATGGGCCGTCATCGTAACAGAGATGCCATGATATGACGACAATGTCGAACCCTTCTGTCTTTGACCATGCATTCTTGCTGCCCAAACCCACGGTTGCGATGTGGTTCCAGCAGCATCCTCTCATTCAAGACCGCCCGCTCTCATCTTGTAGCAGGTCCCTTGTCATCTTCCCCCCTCCCCCCTCCCAGGTATGAAGTACTCCGTACTCTACATAGTACGCAGCATGCAATAATGGGCGTGGAAAGCAAAGGGATTGGTTGTACATGTGGGATGGGGCAGGACAGAACAGATCCTGGCGTGCAGTGCAAGTGCAGCTTCCCACTTCCTGGCCGTGTGACTTTCTTCCGAGTCTTGCAGGTACGTATCAGACCCAAAAGTTGACGCTTCTTTCTGCTGGCTAATTTGATCTCGAGATACGTAGTTTAAGTACTTTGCAGTGTTGAAAGCATGGGGGGAATTTATTCTTGCGTCGGCTTGCGGTCGAATCGAATTGGCGGCTCCTCTTTCCCCTCCTCATTCGCTTCCCTCCACTTCAATACTCCGTACACTACTTTAGGTACGGATACATCGACTTCCTCACTGACGAACAAACCAAGGGCACAATCCCCCCCAAAAGGGCCCCGGTGCCCCCCTTCTCTTTGCCTTGGCCCCTGCCAGTTGATGACAGCAGTGTCCGGGTGGGCACTGTGGAGGTTGTTTCAATCTTGCACACCCTTGCTCGAAACGCATCAATACATTGACGTGCCTTACGTCAGTGGTAGCCGTCGAAAGACGCCCTGGTATCCACTTGGAGGGTTAAACGCACGCCGTACCACCCTTCCTTTCCCTCTTTTTCACGTCCCCGCTTTAGTCCCCCCCCCCCCCGTCGTCAGAGAGAGCCCCTGCTCTTTCTCTCTCCAAAGTTGCTTAGGATCCGTCTGAGAGAGGTATTTCTTGGCGCTCTCATCGACATTGGCCCGTGGTTGCTTATTTTCATCGCAGGCAAAGGAAGGGTGGGAGGAGACAGACGGGCAGCAAGAAAGAACGAGAGGAAGGTATTCAGTACAGCCCTCGGGCCCACCTTTTCTGATTCTTTACGCCTTTCTCCAAGGCTTACCCCTACATTTTGCCCTTTCAAACGCCCACGCTACCTTTCGAACCCGCCCTGGTCTATCCTCTTCGCAAGGATGCCATTGATATTGTTTGAATACCAGAGGGTGGGACGCCCCCAAGCGAACGAGCGTTGAACGCAGTATCCGTATGAACGCCAGATGCGAATTTGCGTGTGTTGGAGTGGGAAAGGGACAAGAGAGAGAGGAAGACATGAGGAACCGAACCGACGACGACAACAAGAATGCGCCCACAGTCTTCATTACAACCTGACCTGGGTATCCATACGGAATACTGGTATCCGTACTTTTCCAATGGCTTTGGGAGAGACCGGAGACCTTTTCCCAGCAAATTGACGGGAGCCACTAGAGAGGAGCCAAAGCCGGCATCTCGACGCCCGTGATACGCTGCGGTTGGTCTCGTCGATGGAGTATGGACAAAATGTCACCATTGAGAGCCCTTCTCTTGGTCTGCCCTCCACTCTTTTTACTTTCATGCTCGTCTTGACACTTTCACACTTTGCCGAGTGCAGAGACCGCAGAACGCGATGCCATCACAAGGCACGCAGGCAGGCACGCTCGCACACCACCACCACTACCACCACATCCATCATTCTTTCGCTCCTTTCAGCCAGCGGGACGGCGAGTGCTGTCATCAGGCATTTAGCTTCGCAAGGAGGAGGATAGTATCAAAAAGTCGTTGGACCGGAATACATGGTCCCCTACCCCGGCCCTGGAGCCATTCCCCTCTCAGATATCGCGACATCCATCTCAGCCCAAGGGGACTTTGTGGCGACACTGGCGAGCAAGCGCCGTTCCGAGTCAAGCCATGGCAGGTCTGAATCTGGACATGATGCTGGCTGACTACGTATCCGGTATGGCGTAGATGGCACCTAGGGTCGGAGAGTCGAGTTTTGATGTATTTTGTTCCCCTTCCTCTGCTTTGGCAGAGAAAGACCCTGCATATCTCATCTCTATTCTACAGGCATTGGCGATTGATTAACTCATGGCTTGGACGTCAGGCAAGTCAGCCGTCAGAACCCACCTCCAGAGTACGGTTAACTTGGGAACAATTCTTCTTTCCCTACTTCGTACCCCTCGTCCTGACTATCCTATCCGTCCACATCCGTCATAGTCGCAGGAGAAGAAGAGAAATCATAGCGCACACACCCTTCCTCCTCAACCTTGATCAGACCCGATGCTAGTATCCGTAGCCAGCATGGGGGACTCTACAAATCTGCACTTTTGGTCTGCCTTTCGTAGTGTAGATGCGCGAGAAAGGAGAGACTGCCCACCAACTCGAACCCCCATCCCGTCCCATTCCATGCCATGGCCGCCCCTCCCATAGTCTCCGTGCCCTTGCCTCCCCATCATCAGTGGCGCTTTTTTGGCTTCTTCTGATTCTTCCTACCCCGAGGGAGGCGCAATGCGTATCCGCATGCCCTAGACGCCGTGACGCCGTACCCTATCCTACGTTACGCTGAGTCCTGACCTTAAGTTGACTAGCCCAGGTAAAGGCTAGTGATGGGCTGCTCGGATTGGAAGAGATGGGGGGAGAACAGAGCTCTTGCCCGTGGCCTGGCGCTAGAGGCGATGGCGAGCGGGAGAGACAGATACCGGCACCTTGTGGACTGGGGGGCTTTTCTCTTAATGCTGGTGCACGAATACCTACCTCACGTTGCCATACTCTGCAGCAAGGTAGGTAAGGTAGGTAGACTTGCAAAGTCTCCGTACAGTACTTTGGTAGGTGGGCGAAAGGGCAGCATATGCTCGAGCGTGCTAGCCTTGCCCAAAGTATAGACGACGTACTCGGGTACTTGGGACGGGACGTGGTCGAGGCGTCGACAGCCGCGCTTTACGTTGGTAGTTCTACCCGTCGGGCTTGGTACCTGCGTGGCGCGCACCTGACTTGGACGGTACAAGCCTGAGCCCGGCTCTTCACCTCGCAGGTTTCCGCATCTGTAGTGTGAGCGGATACCGCTTTCTCTGATGTAGGTGTACGCAGTAGGTGCCCCCTCCCAGTCTCCTCACACTGGAGAGACAGAAAGACTCTGAGAGGAGAGAGAGAGGTGTGTGTGTGTATGTGTGTGTGCACACTTTCTCCTGCCTGGCTTAGGACAGCCGGGTATCCACTTCCCATGGTCCCTGCCTGTCTCTCCCCCCTCACTCCACCCACTCCTTCTTACTCGCAAACACACCCCCTTCCCTCCCGTTGTCTTCCTTCTCTCCTTCCTTGCCCGCCCCCCCTTACCCCCGGTCGAACCCCCATCCCTCTTTCCTTACTAAACTGACCCCACCACACGTCTTCTTCCTCATCTTTCTCGCTGCCAAAAAAACTACACCCCCTCTCCATCGGTTTCCTCACCCCACCCCTTCACCTCATCGCTCCACACCAGGCACTCTAACACCAAGTAAAGCGACATCATAGCTTCATCTGCTGTCTCTCCTGCCTGACCCGGAAGCACCACAGGATGTAAAAGCGTTGTTCCCTCGCCTCCCCCATCCCTCTTTGCGAATTCTACACCTTGACCCAATTTTCTGAACGCTCATCATCAGAGAGATCATCAGCTCCATCATCCAACCTCAAGCCCAACCACGCATTACAGACAGAGCGCTCCGCCTTCTTTCCTGCTTGCCCTGTGCTTTCGGTTCGTCACAACTGAACAGAAAGAAATAGAGAGCGCATTGAGAGGCAGCAAAATCAAAAAAAGAAGCAACTGTCTGTTCCTCGACACTGCCCCCATATCTTTTTTTCTTCCACACACAAGAACGAGAAAAAGATACTGGTACCTTTTACACCAAAAAAAAGCACCACGCTACGTACACTACGTACACACACACACAACACGGGAGAGCCCCACTATTTGCGAACTTGAGGAAAAAGGGAAGGGGAGAAAAAAAAAACACACCAACGCACTTCCAATTATCGGTCGTCTTCTCCCGGCTGACTTCAGAGCCGTCCGCACTCTACACCGCACTACTGAACTACACCTGGGGTCCCTGTCACGGCTCCCCAATTGACCTCGAGACTTTTCACCAAACCGTCCTCGACACCGCAGATCTTTCTCCCATTTCGACTTCGTCCCAGGGACGTACTCCAGGTCTCTCCTCCTCTTCCTTCCTGGTCAACTTGTCAAAAATTGGGCCACCATCTCTTTCTCTCTCTCCTCTCCTCTCCCATTCTCATCCACAATCCCACATCCTCATTCACTCACTTTACACACCTCTAAACCCACGCTACGCACTACCGTGCATCCGCTCCGCTCTCGCTGGTCTACACCTACTTCGTACACTACCTTGCACTACGGAGTACTTCGCTACTGTACCTCAACCTGGTCGTTCCCTCCCTCAAGGCTCCTCCTCAGCCTGCCCCCCGGTCCTAATCTGAACCATCCTGCTACCCTACCTAATCGCCCCCAACCCTGTCCGCCTCGGCCTCTTTCCCACGGGATATTGGCGCTGTCGATCACTCTGAGTCGGAGTCGTCACAGCTGTCTGCAGAGAACGAGTCTCCACACGACTCTCCCATGTCCCGCTGACCACTGTGCAACAAGCTTCATACGACTCTTGCCTGGTCGGCCCAAACGATTGGTCTCAGCTCTCAACTGGTTCAAATACTCGTGTGTCAGTAGTCCACAGGCACACACTTAAACCTCGCTGATCCCCCAACCTCAACTCACACAATTCCCACGGGATCATCCAGTTCTATCTGATCCGTAACACGACTTGGCTTTTTCTCAAAGCCGTTGCACTTGCATCCGATCAGCAAACGCTATTCCACCGGACATCTACCTTTGTTGACGCTCAACCTCGTCATCCCATCTCATCACCACCACCACAACCTCTCATCACCACCATCATCAACACCACCAACCATACCATCATGACTATGACATTAGATTCCCAGCAACGATTCGGACCTTTAAACACATTCGACCACATGTCTTCCTACGCACATTCATCATCCTCCTCCTCCCCCCAGTTCTCAAACCCGTGGGCAAACACCTCATCACCTCAAGCTCCTCAGGGCTTGTATGCTCCTCACCACGGTCACTCTCTCAACTCGGGTCTGGGCTTGGACAGGTCACACACTGCTAGGACTAGCACCAGCAGCAATGCCTCATCTTTGGGTTCTTACGGACAGATCCCAGTGACGGCAGCTTCAGCAGGTAGTCTCCCCATGGCAGACCCTCTGCCTAGGTCGGACTTACTCACTCTTCCCCAAGATATCCTCAGTATCAACCGCATGGCTGCCACCTCGGCCCCTGCCTACGGTGATGCTCCCTACGCGACCGCCGCTTCCCCTGTCAACGCTACTTACACGGCTTCTCCCACCCCCTACGAGACCATGGGCTACGCACCTGCTCCCATGCGCTCTACTTTCGCCCTTGCTCCGGAACCCGAACACTCTCGGAGATTCTCTCACTCGTCAGTACCCTCAACTTCCCTGGTCGATATCACAACCCCCAATATTCTGGCCCGGCCCCATCGCAACTCAATGATTGACTTTAACAACAGAGGAATTCACCACCACGATGAGCGCAGGAGCTTCGCTGACGCCCTCGACGCAAGCCACGGCATGCTCGCCATGAGCCAAGACACTCCCCGTAACATCTATGGCGCCCGCAGCGACAGAGCTTCAGGTGACTCGTACGGCTTCCCCTCGACGCACTCTACCAGCTCTTCCGTATCCTCCGCCTCTGGATTCGGCAACTACTACGGCGCCGACTCTGTTAGCGACTACTCTACTGCCGGCTCAGACATCGAGTCTGTCACCTCCCGGACCCTCCCCAGGCCCCACGGCCTCATGGCTCCCCAGATCCCGCCTGCGCCCCAATCCATGATGGGCCAGTTCAGCTCCAAGGTGTCGTCCAGCACGCAGAAGAAGCATAAGTGCAAGGTGTGCGACAAGCGTTTCACTCGCCCTTCTTCTCTTCAGACGCACATGTACAGCCACACTGGCGAGAAGCGTATGTTACACCCATTATCATCCATGCCAAGGCATATCTCCAGATTACACGTGCTAATGTCAGTATAGCCTTTGCCTGCGAGGTCGAAGGTTGCGGTCGTCACTTCTCCGTAGTATCAAATTTGCGGAGGCACAAGAAGGTCCACAAGGGCGACGCCCGCTCTGAAGCTGGTTCTGAAGACCATCACTCCGATTAATCGGACTCAACTTGCCATATCCACATGTACAACAAGCTGTAACGGCAACATTGTTGTTCTCGAAACAATCCTCGGCGAGTATGATCAGTACGAGCTCACGAGTTTTCCCGGTTCGAGTCATGACCTAAAGTCTATACCCACTCTCGACACCGAAACCCCCTCCACATCTGCGAGTGGTTCGACAACGGGGTTGTGATTTTTCAAAATTTCTCATAGACGGTCTTCGTTTTTTCATCGGTTCTCACACGATACCATTCTTACAATCGTTATAATATCCATCTATCTGCGAGCGAAAGAGACAAAAGTCAGGCGGCGGCAAAGGAATTGGCGGGCGGGTTGTCACTTTCGGATCATCATCATAAAGGGTGTCTCATGATATGTTGGAGATCTTTTTACCAATGTTTTTTTTATTGGCTTACTTTTACCTGCGACTATTCGAGCCCGCGGGCTCCGGAACGATGCGGCAGAGTCGACGGCGCCTCATGGCTGTGAGGTACGCATGGGAAAGGGGGAAACTGCAGGAGGAGGAAGGGGGACAAGGGCGCGGATTCACTTCATTGTCGATCGCTCAACCCCACACCACACAACCCCCAGGATACGGGCCTGGTTGGTGGCTGGACCAACCACATTCTTGTCCATTTTCGGTTTTCAAATGTTTGAAAGAGGAAGAAGATCTCCAAGAGGTCATGGAGGACCTGGCGATACCCTCACCCTTGGCGTTGAACGGATACTGGGCTGCACTCTTGTTTTCTGCCTTTTGTTTTTCATCATCTGTTACTTTGTTGCGCGCTCATCATGTTGTTTCCGCCCGTTGGGAATTTCCACCAAAAGGGTCCTTTTTCTTAGATGACGAACCAGAGGTTGGTGCCTTGGCGGCACACCTCGCAAAAACTCGACCCTGTTCCCAAACCGGGAGGGCGACTTGTACTACTAGCTTCCACACACGATGATTATACCCATCTTACTAAGAAATGCCACTGCATTTTCTAGTTTGCATCGTCGAGGATAATTTTTTTTCTTTGGACTTTTGAGACTCTTTGCTTCACGTCCCTCGTGACTTGAGCGGCGAAGGCGGCGGCGGCGGCGAGCAAAGGAAATGGGTTGTGAGTTAAGGAAACCAGATTAGTGGATTGGCTGGTAGTGTCACTGGGTATGGGTAACAACGCACATAGTACATTGCGAACAGTATAATATAATAGTAGTACGAAGAATTTCAAAAACGAAAATTCACATCAACCATCTGTAACCCGCGCATCTCCAACGGCCAAAGTTTGATAGATCGGCAACGCAAGATCAGACCACCTCTGATGCAATGAAGCTCCCTGGGCTTGTAGGAACATTCGATCGATCAATTGCAGGTGGTCAAGCATCAAATAGATGGCGCGGCGCCGAGGGCACGGGGGAACGGTTCCTCTCCTCCGCCTTTGCATCAAGATGGGGAAAACGACAATCTGCATCCCCAAGTAGACTGGCCCCCCGAGCTCCCGTGCTTCCCCCCTCCCGGGCCTCCAAAAGCGCCATGCCTGCCATCTCATCACATATGCATCTCTCCCCGCAATGGGGATGAAGCCGAAGCTTGAGATGAGGATGTGTGTGTTTGGGGCTTGGACGGTTCGGCTCTCACCGACTCGCCACCTGCCATGCGATGCGGTCTATTCGGGCAATGATATCCCAATGTCATGGCCCTGAAATTTGGAGGATTGGTAGGTATTCCGTGGTCTGGTGTGGTTCAACCACGGCGCGCGCCTTTGTCTCATCGCAAATCCAATCGCTTTCGCCGAGTGCGGAAGCTGAAAGTGTGCGTATACCTACTGCCGGCCGGCACCGCGTATGCGTGTGTGACAACCCAATGGTAGGGATAAGCCTAAATGAGGGTCGGGCTCACTGCCTTTCTGACAAAACCCAAGGCAATGCCAGGCACCCAGCAAAACGCCATGATTTTGATAGAAAGAGGGGGCTCTTTGGGGAAAGGGGAAAGAGGCTGCGTCGATCTCTAAGAAAGGGGGGAGGGGGTTGTGCGAGTGTTCATGTGAAAACATGGGAGAAGCTGCCGCGTGGTCAACGATCGGCGCGCAGTTGCGTTCGGTACGCGGGGCGTACTCTCACGCACACACACACATTGACATGCTTGGTATATGCTAGGTATTAGGATGGGGTTGCGCCCATGGTCAGATAAGATGATCCATCTTGAACGTGGCTCGCGAATTGGCGGGTTGGACGCTGGCGAGGGGTCGCTCGGGGGAGGCAAAAACCGACAAAAAGTCCTGATGGAAGTGGAGGCTCAATTCGCGACGTTGTTGTCGTCGTTGCTGGCCTTGGTCAAGGTCACCTGGTCCGGGCATGTTAGCGGCGACTTTGTTTTTGGAACAAGGCGCCGTTGCGGCAACTGAGTCGAACGCGGCGACACGGAAGGGCGGCTAAAAGGGAGGGGGTTTGCCTCGCCATGATGGAGGCGTTTCGGGGCGGAGACTCGGGGAGGCTACGGAAAGAGGCTAACGAAGACGGGGGAAGAAGCAACCTTGGGTTACGTAGATAGAGGGGAGCGCTATCAAGGATGGATATGTGCTTACGTAGTTTACGGAGTCCTCAAGGGGATCTCACCAAGACGGCACTAGGCCAACTTTGCCATGAAGTGACGGATGGCGTATGGGCCAAAACGGAGATGACTAATTTAGTGTCATGTACGACGTGGTGTTAGTTATAGTAGGAAGAGACGGATCCCAAAGAGGCCAACTAGAATGGTCAATCTGCAATTCTGCCGCAGAGACTAAGTCGTGTCGTATGCCCGTCCGTTGGAGCTAATGTATAGTATGAGCGGACCAAGAGGGACAAGGGGTGGGAAGACCAATATGAGAGAGGACACAACCTGGGAGATCGCATATGCATTGGAGGACTGACAGGTTTGGGAGGTCTCAGTGTGGAGCGCCCCGAGTATGTGAGATGCAAACGAGGAGAGCACCTAATCATTCGATATGGGATGAAGATGAATGGAGACTAGGAATGATGAGGGGAACTTTGTCATTGACAATATGTGGCATTACACCAAGAACTGCGAAGACGGGGGACTGGGATCGCTGGGAGAAGGGAGCAAGGAAGTAGAGCTCCGCTGAACTGGATAAGTTGGAGATGGATGGGCTGGGGATGACGATGTAGGAACCGTAACAAATGGAGACTGCGGACCTTTGTGCTGCAAGTGGTGGACAGGCCAAGGCAAAGGCTATGCAAGATGAGGCAAGCCCCAAAGTGAACCAGATGCCTGCCTACGCAGTGTGTGCTTGAAAAGACAAGCCATCGGAACAAAAGCCTGATGGCAGATGTGGGAGGTGGAGAGGGTCAACAAAAAGTATGTATCCACACCGTTATCGTCGCCGTGGTGGTTGTAACTTGTGTTCTCAGCATCGAATTGCCTCATCCCAGCCGCAAGCCCCAGCTCTTGCACCGTCCCGCGGAGCCACAAGAAGAGCCAACTTCGGCGCAACCAGAGATGAAGGGAAAAGTGGATGCGCGTGTTTCAGCAACATGTCAGACTCCGCACATAGGCACGCGTCGAGCAGCGAGCATCTGTTTGCTGGGATTTGGCACCAAGATGAGCTCTGATCATTTCCTGCTCGAGAGATATCCTGGAGTTAAGCTCGATCAAGCTTCGTGGTGGGCTGAACGGGAGTGATTGGATGACATTGCCTTGGGCGGGGCGATCTTGGAAGAGACGGATCCCGGCGGTGCTGAAGTCTGAACTGTGGACTGTGCTGGGGACGTTTTACATCTGATGCCTGGTGGTTCGGGCTACAATGTCGGTCATGTATCCGTCCAGAGAAAAGCGCATATACGTAGTACGCTCGAAAAGAGAGGTCCATTGTGATGATGGATACCTCGATAGCACCTTGGTCCTTGGGTAGACACAGCGGACCCATTCGAACGGCATTTGATGAAGTGGCCCGGCTCAACTTCTCGAGACGGTCAGTCTGAGTGGTTTCTGAGAGGGCTCCTCTTCCGTTGTTAGAGCCAGGCTCTCTATCCATACGAGATAAGATAGCGACCCCACTGCACACGACGTCTTTGTTTGATCCTCGGGGAGCATGGTGAGGTTACATCCAGCAAGACCAGAGCGTCAAATGTACCGTACTACCGTACCCGTACCAAGCCCGACCAAAAGCAGCAGAAGAAGGGCACAATGACCCAGGATTTGGCTGGGATTTCTGCTCGCGAGGCACCCGATTCGATGGAACTAAACGATATCCAAAACATGGCTTCTCTGGAGCTTCACGTCTAATGCCATCCCAGAGTTCCGTGGTGCTAGGTTTCGCAGGGCATTCCACGGAGCTTGGAGGACGGCCAGCAAATGAGGTGACAAGGCGAACATTTCCAAGCCCTGCCGGACCACCGACGATCCGCCAGGTACCGACGCCGACACACACTCATGTCCATCCTTCAGCGGATACGCGCGTGACAAGTCTCTGAGCCTGCCGTGACCGGCTTTCCTACCCCAGATCACGGGGACGGGGATGTCCAGTTGCGCTCCTGCAAGGATTCTGCCATTACACCATCAGAGTGATCTTGTGCTCGAATCGCGATGCAGTACGGTGCTAGCCCGTTGAAGCGCTGCGTGAAATAATGGAAGCCATGAGTGCCAGGTGCGAAGCGATGCTGAGCAAGCGAGAGACGGCATTGCTTGGCACCCGTCTCTTGATAGTGTCTTTGTCCACCATCCGAGGTTTGTGATGGCATGCGGAGGTTCCGCCCAACTAGCGAGGTAGCATGCGGTGCTCAAAATGCAGCGGGCGCGCCAACGACGGCAGCGCAACGGCAAAAAAGCTGGCGAGGCGTCAAAGTGGCCGCAGCCGACCATGGAAGGCGAAGACCCTCGAGAGTTCGCGCACCCCAAGTGTCAAGTACCTTGTGCTAGTAGGGCTCCGTCATCGAGATACCGGCGCACGAGACAGATGGCTGCTTCAGAGGGGGGAAGCCTGTTGACCTCAACGTCATGGTGGCCGCGGCACAGGCTTTTGGTCGTCCTCTCGTGTCGTGTGCGGTGATTTAGGTTGTGAGTGGTGATTGGAGTCGGTTATTCAGTTGGATGCGGTGGGTGGGTAGCAGATAGCATAGCTAGTGCCTGTAAATGCGCCGTCAAGGGTGCTTGGATGTGTGGGTGGGCGGGAGTGTGTTCGTTGTTTGGTCGACATGGAGCAGAACAGATACAGATGGGTAGTATGTAAATGTGCGTGCCCGTGCCCGCAGCCCGTGTAGCAGTGGTACGGCATCGTACCGCGGCGGCGCTGGCGGCGGGCCATTTGGCGGCCGGGGAATGTCACGGAGGGAGGGATAGGTTGGATGCAATTCGCAGGCTTCGCAATCCAGTAGCGTTTTTGTAAAAGGTGTGGCCGTACTCCGTACTGTACAGATACCCCCTCGGTTGGAGGACTCCTGGATCGAAAGCAGCCAACGAGCAGACGCGCTAGTGCGGCTAGCTGCACGCAGACCCAGCATTGGATTGGGGCAAGGCAGACGCCTCTCAAGATGGGATCTTCAGGGTCCTTCTGCTGTTCCTAGAACCCTAGGGTCTGAACGCCCACCCCGGATTTTTTGTTCGATGGGGAAGAGTCAGGCGTGGGTGTTGGTGTTGTTGATGATGGTATTGGTACGCGCTTTGGATGAATTTTGGTCCACGGTCGGTTCGCAAGGGACAATGCTTGTTTCCGAACCAAATGCGATGTCATTGCTGTCTCGGCCAGTGAACGAGGCGCCCAGTGTCTGTTGATTTGATTGCATGCTCATGGGTGCGCTCTATTTGCCACAAGGCTGCCTGGGTAGATGTAAGTTGAGGTTGGCTACCAACCACAATGAAGGGGGTGCGTAGAGAAGAATTGGAGGAACCTTGGAGAGGAGACGACGGTTGAAGCTGGAGGGTTGGGGACGACTTGGGGTGGCATGCTCATGTTGTCACTCATGCCTCGTCCTTGCTCGCCTTGCCGTTCTCATCAGGTCCTTCCTGTACCCTCGTAGAGTTACAAGTCGCAGATACCATACATCCTTGGCCCAGCAAGGCCGAAGCGGAGAATGACATGCTGTCCTCAGCAACACGAGCGACGGGACATGGAATTCTCTGTTGGGTAACTGCATGAAGACATCACCAGCTGCTCCGTCTCCGATGCAAGTCATCGTCACTTCCAACCTCCAACACACCGCCAATTTCTCACGCAGGAGCAGTAGCGGATATGGGCAGAAAAAAGATAAAAAGGACATCACAAGTGAGCAATGTGATGGGTTCATCGACCCCCAATCGGCAGGCACGCCCGGCCGGTACTGCGGGCAGGTATCTTGCAGTGTCGTACCTGCTAAAGCTGCACTCCCTCTACCTAAGGCACGTAGGCTAATAAGGCATGTGCTACCTATGCTAAAAGGCATCCGGAAGGAAGAGGCACGTCTGCACTCTGCACGGGAAAGCGAAGAGGGTGTGGAGGATGGGTGGATGCCGTGGTTCGTCGTTGGAATTAACAACCCGGACGCGGTGACGTCGGTGGCTTCGAGAGCGGGACTAGAGCGGGGATACTGACTCTGTAGTATTCCCACCCTGAGCCGGCATCCACAAACGTCATTGTGCCACGGCCGCCATGGAGTCCGGCCCATCTGACTGGCCTACAATTCGCCAATGGAGAGGGGGGTGAATCCAGCAAATGTCCAAGATCCAAGGCGGAGTACGTACCATCCAGTACTGCGTACACACCCTTCTTTCCACAGCTACCAAAAAGAAAAGAAATGCAACAACCAATTCTAGCTAATGCATGCAAGGTAGGAAGGTATCGCGACAAAGACCAAAGATGCCTGCCTCAGATCCCAAGGCGGTGCTTCCTTCATCTCTGACCTGATGGATATGTCACTGAAAATTTGTTACAGGAAAATGAAGAGAGCAGAAAATCGTCAATTCAGTTCCATGCCACTCCAAAGGACCCTGCCACCGGCCCCAAAATCTCTAATTGACCCCACCGAGAGGAAATACTGTGCACCATCCACGAAAGCAGAGCAGCTACGGGGTACCGAGTACGGATAGCCATACCTTATTCATTCATACGGCGCAGGCATAGTGCATGTTCTCTCAACCGAAGTTTCATGTTCCCTGTCGACGCATTTCATCTCATCAAAGAACGAGGGAAGAAGCCAACCGACCCTTATTTCCCTGGTTTCTATTTTTCGCAACCTCCTCCACCCTTTTTCAAAGTTCACTTTGGCACCTCCACCCATCTCGAAACACAAGATCTGCCGCAGGCCCGCAGCTCCATTGATGCCAACCCTCATGGTCCATGAACCATTCGGCATCCTTTCGTCCCTTGACAGCAGTGGCCACAGGGATGTCCGTGTCTCGTCTTTACGCTGCCCGTGAATCGCAGTCGTAGTTGCAGTCGCAGTCGCCTCGTCTCTTGGGACGGAACCATCAAGTAGGAAATAGGGGTCGAGGCATATTCCTGGCAAACATTGCCCACTACGGATACTCTACCAGACGACACTGCGGCATGCCTTTCCAGAAGAGCCCGTGTTCCTGACCACCCACTGACCGCTAGCTGCGCAGGATTCTTTGCGCCCTGCAGGCTGCGGTACCAACTGCCCTCCATTGACAAACAGAGGCACCCAGTGTCTGGACGGATACAGCGTTTTGCCTGTCTCGAGCTCCAACAGTGACGCGCACCTCACACCCTCAGGGCGCCACCTAACACCATGGCATTTTCGTAGATGTCCATGTTCAGGCGCCGGGAAATGCCATTGTCCTGAGGCGTCGAGCAGCTTACGGAACCAAGACCAACCGTGTTGCACTGCCATCGCGCCTTCTGCAGCGTCTATTCGTACCCCCCCACACGCCGTGCCCCCTTTTGTTTACTTTGACGGACCCCTAAGAAAGGAAAACAACGGCGGAACGACGCGGCCACACCCTAGCCACCGCAATGCCAATGCCCTGCAAGTCTCGGACAGGCTTAGAGGACGGATAGACCAGACGAGAGATACTCGATCCTCGGCACAGGGTCTTCTCTGCGCCATTGCCCAATCCAATTCAATCCAAGCCTATCCGAGGTTCGACTGCGGTTGCGACTCCTCCGACCAGAGTCAAACACATCCTGTGCCAGTGTGGAGAGTTCAGTAGATAAACGTTGCCTTACGGATACTTGACCTCAATCTGCAGCCCTCTGTCGCCTCTCGCCTCCCGTCGGCCTGAGAGCGCTGAGCTCTGCTCACCTCAGTTTCTTTTGATGGTCCTGTGCCATGCCCCGACGCGGGAGCCATCCGCCCTCCA
Source organism: Colletotrichum abscissum (assembly GCF_030869225.1). Classification (NCBI taxonomy): domain Eukaryota; kingdom Fungi; phylum Ascomycota; class Sordariomycetes; order Glomerellales; family Glomerellaceae; genus Colletotrichum; species Colletotrichum abscissum. The sequence goes on from NW_026850431.1 coordinate 1,457,039, forward strand.
CCACTCATGAGCATCAGATAACACTGAATCCCAGCACCTGAGATGGCATCCTTGCCCATAGAGCCAGCCTCACTCCTCTGGCACGACCAATGGCTTTTGCTAGCGACACAACACTGCACACCGGCACGCCACGGACCATTTGCTTGCCAGCTTGCCTCCCCACCACGGTACGTCTACGGATATATGGAAATTTGGAAACAAAGAAAAAAGAGGCGGCAAAGACCCCCATGCTCAGAAGTCTACACGGTACGTACGGCGTACCACCAGAGAAGTCACAAACCAGTCGCTTTGGCCAATGAAGGCAGCTATCCAAGCCTTCATACCTATGCAGTACCCTGAATTGCCACCACGAAGCTATTGGGTATATTCTCCTTTAACGCATTTACCTTCCCTCCAACCACCAGACACAATCAATCGCCGAGTCTTTCACTTTCACCATCGAGCCTCCCTCCCGCCCCCGGTCCCTGTAAAGTCCCCGCGGCGCCGGCCTCTTCACCGCTCAAAGCAGCCAACGGCCCCGTAACCGGACTTGCGCAAACGGACGGGGACAGACCATCAAGGTTCGCCCTACCTTACCTTGCCTTGCCTTGCCTTGCCTTGCTGCAGTGCGGTCTCCGTCACCCGGTCCCCATCCTGTCTCGCGCTACATCCAAATTCGTGCCTACAATCAATCGTACTGGTGGTTAACAAGACCCCCCTTGCGAGATTTTCTGACATCCGTCGGCCTTGTTTTCTTAGTCTGCTTTTTTTTTTTTTTTTTGCCACCCGACATGGCCCATTCAAACGAGCATCATCACCATCGTCAGTTTAGAATCAAGATCCAAGACAAGGAAATGTCGAGCGAAATGTAATGCCTCAACTTGAGGCAATTGACTCTTGCAAGTTACCACTCTGGATCCTGCCGAGGGGGGCAACGGGAGGGGCCCCCAAGGGTCCTCTCCGAGATGAAGGCAATTTAGCCTCGACGAGCGGGAGGTGCTCCCAATCGAGAAGCTTGCAGCCAGATTTCGCATCGTCTCTTCTGCGTGAAGGGTTCTAATGCAACAAAACAAGGAAGTAAGCAACGACGAGAACCCGATATCGAGGGTTGGGAGAAGGCCATGTCGCCCATGTTTCTCTGAGCTGTCTGTCGCCAGGGCCCTAAGAAACGCCCGCATTCGGGAGTTTCGCGCGTATGGTGAGCAGGGCATGACGAAACGGAAGGTTGGGCCTTGGTGCGAAGCGCATGGCTGCCGAACAACACAACAGCCCTATCTTGGCTACCTGTGTCCTCGAGGTTAGAATCTGCTGCATGCACTTTTCAAGGAAGACATTCCAAGCATTCCATACACGGCCATGTTCTCACCTCCCTCGGTGTCTTGTCGGGTCGGGGCGGCGGTGGTGGTCGCTTCGGCCGAAAGCTATCATCAACATGAAAGCTCATCTCTTCCGTCTCACTCAAGTCCTTGTCAAATCACATCCCAGGCACACACACAAACACATTGTAGATGGGCTATAGCATTGAGACGTAGTTCACTTGGACGGAAACATCCGTCTCATAACCCTCGTGAAGAGAGAGAGAAGGAAAAAAAGCGCTCGTGTACCTAGATGAACATCAAATCTACGCCCTTTAGCTGGCGATCATCCGCATATACAAGACAGTGTCTCACCCGCACGAAACAAACGCCCTCTAGGGCTTCTCGGGGCACGGGGCAAATCTCAACGCCGGAGGGGGATGTCTACCGATACAAAAGTGATCTTCAAGAGGATGATAGCGGGCGGAAGGAAGCAGACTTTCACCGCGAGCGGAATAAGCTTTAGACGTTCACTTCCCCCCCAAATCGCCGCCATCTACGATCTCAAGCCCTCGTCTTCCAGCCATTATAGTGTGATGGTGTAGTGCTTGTAGGCCGTTCATGCTGTTTCCGGGCGTGAGTGAGTGAGATATCGTGGGCTCGCTGTTCTGGGGCAAGCGCAACGTCTTTTCTCCTGTTTTCCCTTTCCCCTCCTTGCTCGGTGTGTGACGCGTGATTGAAGAGCTCTGCACGAGGTACCTAATAAGCTCAAGCTCAAGCTCTAGCTCTAGTTCAAGATCGAGTTCAAGATCGAGTTCAAGATCGAGTTCAAGATCGAGTTCAAGATCGAGTTCAAGTTCACCGCAACCCCCGAAAGCTTCCAGCTTCCAGCTTATAGCTCCGAGTTCTGGACATCTCGAGCTAGGTAGGACGTCTTTCGTTAAATCACAAAGGTCGGTATACACGAAACCATCTCCCCGTCGAATACGACCTGTTCGTTCAGGCCAACACTTCACCCACTTACTCACTGATCCACACTCTGAGCTCCCAGCATCCAGTACCTAAACGAGACCGAGGAAGGAGGGGGCGCGTGAGGCGCTGTCTCAAGATGAACCAGTCTCTGCCAGCGTTACACAGTTTCGAAGACATACCGGCAGTGGAAAAGGGGGGGGGGGGGGGGGGGGGGGAAAAAAAAAGGGGGGGGGGGGGGGGGTAAAAGAGGGGGGGGGGGGGGGGGGCAGCGGGCGGTGGTGACGGGAACGACGCCGAGTGGGGGGGGGGGGTGGAGCGGGCGGGGGGGGGGGGGGGGGGGGGGGGGGGGGGGGGGGGGGGGGGGGGCGTCGAAGCATAAGATCGGTGATCGAAGGGTTCAACAGAGAGAGAGAGAGACATGTACGCAAGCAGCTAAGCGTACAAGCGACATGACGATGACGGTACTGGCAATGATCTCAAACGTCGTACGGACACGTAGGGCGAGACATTTTCTGGCCGAGGGGAAGCGCTTGGGGGAGGAAGGCTGTTTTTTACGTGGCTGAGACAAGTGCTATGAGACAATATCAGGGGGAGGGATGGAGAGGAAACCAGTACACACCAGAGTACACTTGGATGACATTCCTCTCTGTATCCTCGTCATCTTGACGAGTAGGAAAACACAGGCGCTGGGGCACTTGACTGCATCGATCACGATGGACGGCAAAAGGTGGAATGTTACTGTAAACCTTGTTCGATACTGGATATTAAGCTACCTATGGCACTCAACCGCCATGAAGCTGCTGCTGTGTCTTCAAAGCTGGGTAGAAACAGCCTCAGCCAAGACTTGCTGGCCGAAATTGAAAAAAAAAGAGAATCCCTTTCCTCCACCTCTCTCTCTCTCTCATACCTCCAAGTTCAGAAGAAGCCTTTATCCCTCCTGTCTGACCTTGGGAAACTCCGACAATGTCTCATTTGGAGACGACAAAGTGAAGAAGAAAAAAATGAAACCTGATTGATAGTGATTGGTATTGTTTGGTTGTTTTGGTGTATGCGCGCGACCAGCTCGATAACAAAAAGGAGCTGTGTCCAGTTGTAGTGTACAAGTTCCTGGGAAGGAACCTTGCTGATTGTGTCCGAGAAGAGAAAGCGGCTTGACGCGCATAGTGGTATAACTAAACATGTAGACATTAAACAAAGGTCGTGAGGTCGTGAAGAATCGAATGCAGAGAAGTCGAGGCGGTCCACGAGGCTACTGTCAGATCGTATGGCGTGCCATATCGATTGGTCGTAGCCAGGTAGACTGCTATCGAAGACTTGCGTTTTGCGTGGTGCCGAATATGTGCCGTCTTCGTCCCTCTTGGACTCAACAGCTGATTCTATGCCTCCGTTGGTGAAAGATGTCGAGTCGCGATGGTATCCTTTTTCCACGCCATGCCTGTCCAAACGCCGGAAAGCAAAACCCTGATAAAAGACCGAAACCGAAACGTTCCTCACAAGTGCTACACGTGCGGAGCGCCAGGACGGCCCTTGCCGAGTGACTCGAGTAACTCGTGGGGAGGAATCTTTCTCATACCGCCGCCGCGGTCGTACATCGATGTCGGTGCTGGCGAGTATCCCTCACGCTTCTTGCGCAGGCGATCGAGGGCCATACCGACGATGACGATGAGGAAGATGAGGGCGAGCGAGATACCGAGTCCAATTAGGACAATGAATCCAAGAGCCATGCGGCCATCTGCTTTGGTATCAGTACGCGTTTTAAAAGGTATCGAGTATGCAAAACTTACCATTGTCGGAGAAGAAGTCCTGGTTCTCGGTGAAGATTCTCGAAATCGAGCCGGCGGTGTTACCGCCATTGACGGTGAGCGCGTACGGTTGGAAGGTCGTTCCGTTGAAGACGGCAGCCGACGCTGATCCGTAGCCGGGAACGTTGAGGGAGCCAGTAATCATCAAGGCTTGGTTGGAGTCAAGGATGTCGGTATTATCGTGGGATGAGGTCAGAGAAAAGACCTGGATGCTGTTGACAATAGTGCCGGGAAGTAGAGTAGTTCCGGCAGATTGCCACTTGGAGCCGTCGTACTTCATCAGGTAGATGGAGCCGTTGTTCGCGGTTCCGGAAACCCAGAGTTGCTTGCGATCACTCGATCCAGCCGTCAGAACCTCGACGGGACCAGGCAGAGAGTCCTCGCCGGGGTAGGCAGACCATGCCTGGCGATCGGGGCTGTACATGGCAAGCATGGTTGGAGAGGTACCATTCAATGTGAAGTTGCCACCGGCAACAAGCTGGGACTTGCTGGTCCAGATGAGGCAATGACCGGTGCCTTCGAGGTTAACACCGGGACGGTTCCAACCTGCCAGAGATGTGTCGTAGTAGCAGACACCTGGGCAGCCGAGTGCTCCAGCTGATTCGAAAGAACCAGCAACATAGACATCGCCAGAATCGGGGCGGACCTCAATGGAGGTGACAGTCGCGTTTCCGCCGCTGATGCCGGGAGGTTGCGTGCTGTTGAAGGTAGCAGTTTGAAGGTTCAGGGAAATGATACCTCGCACAGCATTGTTGTTGACAGTACCACGGACACTACCTCCGGCAAAGAGAAGGTCGCCAGTTACCGCAAGGGCAATGAAGGTTGAGTTGTCCTCGATCTGAGAGCCGAGGCCGGTGATCGAGTTCGAGTTCGACCCGTCAATGAGCACCAGGTTGTTGGCGGAGCTGCCGTTGGTGCCCACAGCTGTGAAGTGACCACCGAGGATGGTAATGTTGCGGTTGTTGCCAGTGTAGAATGCACCAGTGACCACGCCCGTAATGTTGCCACTGGCCAGAGAATCGCGCTTGCTGACGGTGCTAGAGGTCGTCGAAGATGACTTGAACTTGACCGGGAACTGGCCAAACTTCTCAGCAAGGGTGACGGCACCATTGGCACTAATAGTTGCCGAGGTCATCGATCCTGCGTAGAGAGATCCTCCTCCGGGAAGATCGAGAATGCCAGTAGTCAGGATTCCGTTCAAGGCCGGGACAGGGCCGTTGAGGTTCTGCAGCCAATTCTTCTGAGAGGGCACCCAGACGGCAAAGCCGGAAGCCTGAATAGCTGAGTTGTCTCCGAACGCGTTGATCTCGCTGAAGTCACCAGTGAATGTAACGACCGACTCTGCCTCACTCTCGCTTGTAATGTTGACGAGCATCGGGACAACGTGGGAGACTTCGCCGTTGACGCCTGCACCAAGTGCAGTCCACGTGTTGGCGGAGGTGTCGTACACGCCGACATTGTTGAGACCTGTGACGGCATTGTCGAGGGTGTTGGAGAAGACACCGCCAACGTAAAGTTGGGTACCGTTGAGTTCCATCGCCTTCACTTCGCCATTGAGACCGCCGTCGAGAGCCATGGTAGCCTCGCTTGCCGTGTTGATACCAATGACATTGCGGGCAGTAGATGACGTGAAGTTGCCTCCGACGATGACCAAGTCGCCAGCAGTCGTCAAGCTAGTGACTGCAGATCCTGAAGAGAATGAGGACCCGAGCTGGTTGATCTTGGAGCTCTTGAAATCAGTGTTGACTGTGGCAGACGAAGGGTCGAAGTCGAATAGGCCATTTAGGCCACCCGTCGAATTGATAAGGGTGAATCCGACTCGCTGAGCGACAATGGTCATTTCATCAATGCTCTGCCCAGCCAAAGGAGTCAGGGTGACGCTGGGCCGGAAGCCGTCTGCTGAGCTCGCCTCGATATAGCCGAAGTAGATCTGGTCATACTTGTCAAAGTTATTAGTCTGGTAAAGGGACGTCGTAAACTTGTTGCTACCAGTGGACGACATGATGCCGGTAACGTTGACCTGTGCTCGGGTCGAGCAGGTACCGTCTTGCAGGCAGCCGGGCGTGTACAGGTTGACGGAATAGTTGCCAGACTCCTTGAGATCCGGGAGGAAGGTAACCGTGGCGGAGCTTGCGCTGATGGTTCCGGATAGCTTGGCAGTCAAGTACTGAGAGCTGCTCTGCAAGGAAGGAGAAGTCGACCACGGTCCGGTGGTTGTGGCAGATGACTTGGTGTCACTATCTGCGCAGGCCGGGGAGTTGAAGTCGTTGATGGCGTACGAGTTGATGTCGTCCTCGAAAAGTTGGATGCCGTTCAGACCACCGCCAGATCCGTAGTAGTCGGAAATATCGATTCTGAATGAGTTCATTCCGACCAGGTTGACAAAGTGGAAGTCCTGGAACTTGAGAGTCGAGTTGTTGCTGAGAGGACACTCGCTAGTGCAGGTAGCGTTCTGACCAGTCGTGGGGTCCACGTAGGTCATGTTCAAGATACCGCCCAGAGGGAGAGCAGTAAAACGGAATGTCTTGGTTCCTCGGCCGTCCTGGTGGGTGTTCCAGAGCCGCATCTTGGTGGGCTGGAAACCGAAGCCGAAACTTGCCTGCCAGAATCCAGCAGAGTTGTCACGGAGCAGCCAAGTGTTGCCTGAGCCATCAGCCCCGTCCGTCTTGCAGATGATGTTGCGAGGGTCACTGAAGCCAGCGGTAGAGGTGCTCGAAGCCGAAGTAATGTTGGCAGTCGAGAGGTTGATAACCTGTCCATCTGGGGTGCTGGGAGTGCTAGTGTTGCCAAGCCCAGTGAAGCTGCCGCCAAAGACGATGTGGCCGTTTGAAGCCTTGGTGATGGACGAAACGGGTCCGTTGAAACCAGCGAAAGGAAGGTTAGTCCATCCATCGGTGCCGTACCAGGCGATTGCGTTCGTAGAGTTAGCGCCTCTGAAGTTACCTCCAACATAAACGGTGTTGGCAGCTTGGTCGCAGAGAAGAGCGTTCACCTGACCTGACAGACCGGCCAGAGGGGTGATCTGGGAGGTGTTGGGGTTGAACAAGGCGATGCCTTGAGACTGAGTGCCATCCAAGCTCGTGAAATTACCGCCAATTACCACTCCCTGCATCGTTCCATTGTCGAGGGTGAATGTGCACATGTCGTGAATTGAGGCATCAGTTGAGATGAGCGACGCAAAGGCCCCATTGGGCAGCTGAGAAAGCAAAGACTCGCTTCCGTTTGTGCTGTAAGGCTTCTCATTTTGCTCCTCAAACTGGTAGAGGGAGATTCCGTTGAAGTCGCCCGCCACACCAATTCTGCCAAGCTGGGAAAGGTCGAGGTTCGCATCGGAAACTGGGGTGAACTGGATTGCTGCCACCGAGGGAGGTGCGAAGGCTGCCACTGCAAGAAGGTTCGCCCACTTACTCCGGCGCGCCGAAGGGCGCTTACCGAGAGCTAAACGCATTGCTATTGCTGTTCGGTCGGCAAGAGGGTGGTGAGTTGGGTGCTGTGAATGCTGGGTATCGAAGCTGTTGAATTGAAGATTTTTGATGCTTGAGAATCGGACTGGATATCGCGTCGCATTTGCAGGAATCTAATTTTGGATGCTGGCCATGGAAAGAATGATGTCTGCTGCTTCGTTTGATCGGTCGCGAGTTCGGAGGCGCGTCGAAAATCGGTGGTGCGAAATTAAACGGAGAGAAGGAGTCGAATCGGGTCGAGTCGAATCGGAAGGTGAGGATTTAGCGAATAATCGGGGGAGTGAAAACGAGCGTCTGGTGTCGGATGTAGGGAAGGAAAAGAAAATAGAGAGTAGTTTGGTCGCCCAGTTCTATCGTCGGACAAGAAAAAAGGTTAGAACTGAGTTGCAGCCATTTGATGGCAGCGACGACGAGGTGGTGAGAGCTGCGCTTCCTATTCTTCCCCCTGCTCTTTGTCGACCGCAGTGTTTTGTTGTTTGTTGGTGGAGAGGCGGACAGACACAGACGCAGACGCAGAGCCAGAGCCAGACGGGAGCCCAGAGGGAAGGAGAGAGGCTGAGTCGCCAGACGAGATGGGGCCTGGAATGGAAGGTGCGGGCCCCACTTTGCAGACTTGTACCTGCCCGTACCTGCGCCAGGGAAATTGGTGGTGACTTTAGGTTGCACTTACCTCCTATCAAAAGCACTGACACTTTTTTTGTGGGTGGGGCGGTGCCTCCACTCGCCGTATGGTACCTTACGGAGTAAGGTACGGATACGCAGTCGCGGCCACGGCTCCACGGCTGCTGATTGAAATGTGCTCGGATGGGTTGACAATCGGTTTAGACTGGCTTGGGGCAAGCTTGACGAAAGCAAGTCCACCAAACGTGAAATGAAGCAGACCGATTGATGAGAGACCAAGTGAACCGTTTTGTGTCGGTCGTCGGCTGGCGTCTCGGCGAAGAAGAAATTGTTACCCGAATGTTGAATAAGAAAGGGGAAAGAATGAATGATTGTGAGTTGCCCTAAAAAGGTGACTGTATGTATGGAGTGAGTGTGGATGTGTGCAAGTTGCAGCCGGGAAGAGCGAGAGAGAGATAGAGACGGGAAATCGACGGGAATCTGATCGGAGTGGATTCCAAGAGGTGAAATTGAAACAGAGTCGCGCGCGAAAGCTTCGAGAAATGAGTGTACTACGTTGTCGACGTGGGTTGATGAGATGCTTTTCTCGTGTGTTTGCAAATCCGTAGAGGACCGCCGAAATGTCTCGCTGTGGTGTCGCCTCTTGCTGTGACACGAGGTGTCTGTGCCAGGTCGGCCAGGTAGAAGTATCCGTAGGTAGCGTACAATACCTACTACCTGACTGTGTAAGGTAGGTAAGGTAAGCAAGCTATCAGGAGAAGAAGGGGCGATCGTTGGAAAAGCCGGTGACGCCACGGGAGCTAAACGTCTCGAGAAGAAATGGCTCTAGTTCAACATCGGCCAATGAATGCTTATGAGAGGGACGACCAGCGCTGTCCCCTATCTCGGATTCTGGGAGATCTCCAAATGACGATTTCCCTCCTGTTCCCTTGACCTAACGGGTGCTAAAATTCGATTCGAATGCTTCTTTGGCGTCTTTCTATCGTCTACTGCGTAATTGTGCTCTGTACTGCTCCAGGCGAGAATTGACTCTTCGTATACGCTGTAGTCACTGCAAGCCGCTATGCCTGCGCCTTAGGTTGTCTTGCGTTTTCTTTTTCTACTCTCGTGCTGCTTGTTTGTCGTGAGTGGCTGGCCGAGCGCAGAAAGGCCGGGTAGATGGCAAAACGGTCCGGGTAAGGCGTCGGTAGGGATATTATGTTGAATCTATGGTGAAGACGTCGAGACTGCCCATGGAATAGAAGAATGAAGGTTGGTAAATGAGCGACAGAGATGTTCCGCGAAGGAAATCTCGGGGCGAATGGGGGAGAGGGATTTCGTATGGAGGAAACGTCGAAAAGAGAAGCAGAGAAAGAGGAGCAGCTCAACCAACGAAGAGGAAAGTGCCTCAGTCACAGTCCTGCAGGCTGCAAGTCACAGTTGGGAGTTGGGAGGAGCCACTTTCACGTTATCCGTACCACTTTTGCTCCTTCAAGCGCTCTTAGCAGGCAGGGGTTGATGTCAAGAATGCCCGGGGGGTCATCGGCGTCGTCCAGTGTGTCGTGGCATCGGCGGCAGACCACACAAAAAGAATTGGCAAGCCTTCTAGGGTACTATGTATGGAGCAGCAAGGCCTGGATTTAGAACAGCGATATGCCAGGTGAAGAAGGTATAGGTGTAGACTTTCATCCTCCCTTTGCAAACATGTCACTAGGAAAGTCACCCGTTTCCTAAAAGAGGTTCGTGGTCATCCAGGAAAAGACCAAACACATCTTATCTGAATCTGTCATGATATGCCATCCGCAGGTTCGGGACCCTCAAGACGTTGAGAGGGAGAGCTTCAGAGGGCCCTCCCTCCAGTCTCCCTATTCCGATTCTGGGGCATGATTGACGGTTTGACCTCTGGAGTCTGGCTGTTCTGACGGCTGCCCGCGGTCCAGGCCCAAGCAGCGCACGTTCTTCCTGCAGGAGTTCCCAGCTGCCGCTACGCCCGATACAGCAGAGTGCCAGTCTGCCAGAGACCAGACGGGCCACATCTCGAAGTGCCTGGGCAGATGACGGACGGCAGGTGGGGGGGAGCAAGCTTGAAGGTCGAGGAGGTGCCGGCCACTCAGCATTTAGGAATCAGGAAGAGGCCAGGAGGTTCCACTGCTCGAGGAAAGTTGCTCAAAGATGCTTTGGATGTGACAAAGTGCTCTGACTGGCCCATCTCGAGTTACATTCGCATTTGCAGGCACTGCCAAGCAGGTACGGATAATACATAGATACATCAAACAGACACTTCACTTATTTTAGCGTCAGGTACGAGGCAAGTGCAGACCACTCGCCCTTCCATCTTTCCACCTCAGCTCGCGACGTGGGGTTTTTCCCCCCCAATCCCAATCACCCCAAACCCCCAATCATCCTATCACATCCGTCTCAAGTTTCTCAACCCTCCTTCCGCGCCGGCCGTTCCTTGCATTATCGTCCCCGTGCACACCTCAGCTAAAAAAGATGCCATGCGATGCGATGGCAGTCCCGGGGGCTTGTCATCCAGTCAGTCGGGTATCCTCTCAGGCTCTCGCATTTGGCCGTCCACGGTATGCATGGGATACCTTGTGAGAGTTTTAAGGGGTTGGGTCCTTCCTCCTTGGAGACGCGACTCGGGGGGGAGGCAGAGCATCTTTGTACGGATACACAGCAGGTGTACAAACTCACACCTGGTAAATCATCCCCCGGAGCCGCGGGAAGAGAGAAAGACTGCTGCTCTGCTCCCTCCGTAGCGTACGGATAGAGAATGACGAAGGGGGGGATCCGGCGTCGCGGCATGGATCATCAAGCCGTCCCCTCCCTCGTCGCTTCCAGTTTGCAGTGTCGTCCGAGGTGACCGTGACGACTGGACGAGGGGACCCGCGGCGCCCCATCTTCAAACCCAGTTGGTCTCACAGCCCATTCCTCGGTGGGGGATATCCCGGCCTGCGGCGTCCGCTCTCCAATTGTTTGAACTGTCATCGCAACCTCTGCTGCATAAAGTGCATACACATCGTTCACGATGCATCGATTGGCTCATCGGTCTTCTGTTCACTGGTACTTTGATCTTCGATTCTGAGCAAGATTTGGTAAAGGACATTTCAAAATTGGCCACGTCCATTCCTTCAAGGGAAATAATTGCCACGGCCCGATTCTGGACGGCGCAAAGCAGGGAAACGTAGGAAACCAAACTACCTAGCATAAGGAACGCAGCGGGCAGTGCTCAAAGTGGAGGATAAGTTCCAACGAACGCGAATCGCGAAAAACCAAGGCAGAAAAGGAGAGTTGAAAGCTCTCTGTCCCGGCGCGTCTGCCCGCCCACCCACTTATCGGATCCCTCTGTTGGAAAAAAAACCACTTTAATTCACCATTATGCGCGGTTGTCGAAAGCCGACTACCCTGTGAATTACACAATCCAAAAAAACCTCGCCACACAAACGAAACAATCCCATTCCTTCCTTCCACGAGGAAACAGCTTTATGCGACCTGGATTACGTGCTTGAGAGGAACGATCAACGATTACTAAGAGCGATATATAGACCTATCTTATGCAGAGAGCCACACCATATACCTACCTTATGGTCCATGGATGCAAATAGGGGTACCACATGTTACATCCCCCCTTCGTTCATCCAAACACTAGGTTCTCTATACGGATAAGCTACGCATACCTAGTTCGAATATTTCGACTTTCTCGCTGTGGCAGCATTTACACATCGGACGGCCAGCAATAAAGCCTCGAACAAACTCCAGGCATATTAAGGGCACGGCCGGCTTGCTTCATGATTGTTCACATGAACAATCCCGGTTTGGCCGTCAACAATGCATTCATGTACAACATACTGCGTACACGGATCAGCCCTGGTCTCCATTCGTATGCAAACTGCACTACACGTAGGCACTTGGAAGAGTGAGGTGGGAACCCTTCCCATCGGACACCGGTGTTAGCGTTAGAGTGGAGACGTCGATCCGGCACATCAAGCAACCGCCGCCATTAATGTTCCATGGATGCACCGCCGTCAAAACGCCGTCACCATCTCCCTTTTCCCCCTCCCCGGTGCCCCCGTCCCGGCTGCAGTTTGCGCATCATCTGCAAAAGGTTTCTCCATCTCCGTCTCATCACCCTACCATGAAAAGGCCCGTCCACGCCTTAGGGCCTCTGATTGGCCCATCAGCTTAGAATTGCCCCCGATTTCATCACTGCCAAGCTGCTTCCGGTTTTCATCAGGAGGATTCCGAGGATGAGGTATAGTCTGCAGGGCTAGTGGTCATGAAAGTCTTTTTTCTTCTTCTACAAAGGTAACAGAAAACCCCTCGGCTTGCTATCGCTATCAGCTGTGGGCGGGAACGCGCGGTATCGCATTTGCTTATACAGCTTCGATACGTCTCAGCTCCGGACATATCTTCAAGGACACAGTCCAGCGAGTCCTTATCATCGATTTGTGTGCTGCCTATTCCGGGGATGCGGTGAGAATGCATCCTTACTGGCCTACGCTCCCTGGACCTTGAAAGTGCGGCCGCTCGCCGTCTTCCGTTCCTTCTCCTCGCTATCGGGTCTTGCGCGGCGAAGAACTGCGTGGTATTAGTCAAAAAGTTCACCCCGAAAACGAACTGTATCATACCTTGGAGGAAGTCGGCGGTTCTCTTGCGCATTCTTGAGTGAATGTACGCCTTCGATGCCTTGATGTGGTAGTGGAAGTAGTCGCGGAAAGTCTGGATGTGGGAGATGCAGTCGGGCATTCTCTGTGGTGTAAGGTGTCGAGGGAAAAGAACTATCACAAGACGTCAATGGCAAAGTAATCAAGCTATGTAAGGATAAACACTCACCAAAGGTAACGTATCCGATCTCGCCGGTTCCGGTATCTCTGACACCAGGGACTCCCTGGAGCTCCAACGGGGGGTCGTTCCTGAAGAGCACCTGGGGAGCGTTCTGGATAGCTCGCCGGCGGGCGTCGACGAATTCTTGGATGAAGATCTTGCCAAAGACACGATCGGTTTCCTCGCGGAAGATGGTGCTAAAGATAACCGTGACACGGTCGTGACTGGCCTTGACGTAGATGGCTTCCTCCTCGCGGTAGTGGATAGCCATGACCTCGCCGCCCTCGCGAACACCCTGCGGGGCTTCCTCAGACGTGTACTTGGATGCCTCCTCCTTCAGCTTGTAGTGCTCCTCGTAAGCGGCCTCGAAAGGCGCGGCCATGGCGTTGCGCTTCAGCAGCGCCATCTTCATGATCAGCGCATCCTTCTCTTCTGCATTTTCCGTCAGTCCCAAGTATCACCCGGTATAATTGCAGTGTAACTGACCCTTCTCCTCCGGGAGGTTCTCCAAGTCGATCAATACCGAGAAGTCGTACCCGGGTTCCGGCGGCACCACATACTGGCCATATTCCCTCTGCAGCACTTGCTCTGCCCCATACTTGACCAAGTCCTTGTAGCACCTTATTTGAATCGAAAGCTGAATCTTGGTCTTCGTCTCGGGGGTCGAGATGTGGTAGATGACGCCGTCGAAATCGGAGACGGTCTGGTCGATGTGTGCAGGAGGGGCACTGCCTTGGAAGTTAGGAAGCTAGCCGAACATGGGCTACAATGGTTCTCATCAACGTACCCAGAGAATCTCTCGGTGAGGACCGACTGAATCAGAACATTCTGATAGTCGAGAAGAAGCATCTTGTCTGCGACCAATTGTCCGTACGTCTCCTGTGATGTTGTTGCGTCGTTGGATGCTGATGATGCCTCGTGGTGGGGCCCGCCTGACGTGGAGGTCGCTGTCGGAGCTTCTGTGGCTGTGATGCTCATGCGGGACCATTGATTGCGGATATACTTCGGCACTCCCGGTCCTCTCCACTTATCTTCTGATCTTATCGATAAGGTGAGGGAAACTTTTTGAAAGATTGGAAGGTGGGAGGTTCGAGATTTTGACGATTGGTTTACTCGTCGCATTCTAAGGAGCCATTGACAAAGGGCTTTTGGGGCGCCAGGAAATCCGCAAAAATGGTCAAATCATACTTGTAAGGTTTTACAGATGTCGCGGACTTTAACAGTGTGTCTAACATTTGTTTTTCTTCAGGAAGTACGAGCATAGCAAGTCTTTCGGCGTTGTCGCATCCAACACAGCAAACCTCGCCTGGGCTCCCCAAGGCAGAGCTAGCAACGGCGCCGGCCAAGCAATCGTAGCCGCGAACGAGGATGTTTTGTGTTGGGATATAAAGAAGGGCGAACTACTTAGCAGGTGGCGAGACGAACGAAACACGGTACCCGTCACTGCGATCGTGCAGAGTAAAGTCGACACAGATATTTTCGCTGTCGGATACGAAGATGGAAGCATTCGATTATGGGATAGCAAGATCGCCACGGTGATTGTCAACTTCAACGGACACAAGTCGGCGATTACGACACTGGCATTCGACAAGTCGGGCGTGCGATTGGCCAGTGGCTCCCGCGACACGGATGTCATTATCTGGGATCTCGTGGCTGAGGTCGGCCAGTTCAAGCTGAGAGGACACAAGGATCAGATCACAGGACTGCAATTCGTCGAGCCGGAGGGACAGGTCGAAGATGAGGAGAACACGGCAATGCTGGACAGCGACCCATCAGCGGAGGGCTACCTTCTTACCACAGGCAAGGACTCCCTGATCAAGCTCTGGGACCTGTCATCGAGGCATTGCATCGAGACACACATCGCACAGACGAACGGCGAATGCTGGGCATTGGGACTTTCCCCCGACTACAGCGGTTGCATCACGGCCGGAAACGACGGAGAGCTGAAGGTGTGGTTCCTGGATACGACAGGACTCGCCGCTTTGAAGGGTCAGGTCGACGCTCCGCAAAATACGAAATTCCTCCATGACAGAGGGACGTTGTTCCGTCAGCATAAGGACAAGGCTATCGAGGTGATCTTTCACCCCCGCCGAGACTACTTCGCAGTCCATGGCGTAGAAAAGGCCGTGGAGGTGTGGCGCATAAGGTCGGAGGCAGAGGTCAAGAAGTCCCTGGCCCGGAAGAGGAGAAGAAGACGTGAAAAGGCCAGCAAGGAAGGAAAAGAGGAGGCCGATGCTGCGACTGAGGGTGAGGATCAGGCAGAGGATATTTCCGCCGCAGAGGCTAGCGACTTTTTTGTTCAGTACTTGATTGTCCGAACGGGCGGCAAGGTGCGATCTGTCGACTGGGCGGTCAATGGTGGAAGCAAGGAAATACACCTGTTGGCGGGGACGACAAACAACCAACTCGAGTACTACAGCATACCCACAAAAGAGGGCTCCAAGTCGAAGAAGGAGGATGTGCCCGACTACACGCGGTCGCTGGCCGTGGAACTCCCCGGACACAGGACAGATATCCGCGCCGTATCGCTCAGCTCTGACGACAAGATGTTGGCGACGGCTGCCAACGGAAGTCTGAAGGTCTGGAACATCAAGACGCAGGCCTGCATCCGCACCTTTGAGTGCGGTTACGCTCTTTGCTGCGCGTTCCTGCCCGGAGACAAGGTCGTCGTCGTCGGAACAAAGACGGGAGAGCTTGAGCTCTTTGATGTCGCGTCCGCGAGCCTGCTGGACAGCGTCTCTGCGCACGAGGGTGCCATCTGGTCATTACAAGTTCACCCCGATGGCAAATCGGTGGCATCAGGTAGTGCCGACAAGTCAGCCAAGTTTTGGGACTTTAAGATTGTCCAAGAGCCGGTTCTCGGCACCACGCGCACGACACCTAAGCTGAAGCTCGTTCAGTCAAAAACACTCAAGGTGTCCGACGACATCCTCTGCGTGAGATACTCTCCCGATGCCAAGTACATCGCCGTCTCCCTCCTCGACAACACCGTCAAGGTCTTCTTCACCGACAGCCTGAAGCTCTACCTCAACCTCTACGGCCACAAGCTCCCGGTGCTGAGCATGGACATCTCGTACGACAGCAAGCTTATCGTCACCAGCTCCGCCGACAAGAACATCAGGATATGGGGCCTCGACTTTGGCGACTGCCACAAGGCCCTCTTTGGCCACCAGGACTCCATCCTGCAGGTCGCCTTCGTCCCCCACAACTCGGACGGTAACGGCCACCATTTCTTCAGCAGCTCAAAGGACCGTGTCATCAAATACTGGGACGGCGACAAGTTTGAGCAGATCCAGCGCCTCGACGGCCACCACGGCGAGGTCTGGGCCATGGCCGTCGGCCACACGGGCAACTTCCTCGTCACAGCGGGCCACGACAAGTCCATCCGCGTCTGGGACGAGACGGACGAGCAAATCTTCCTCGAAGAAGAGCGCGAAAGGGAAATCGAGGAGCTCTACGAAAAGACCCTCACCACCTCGCTCGAGCGCGACCCAGACGCCGAGGACCAGGAAGGCGAAGTCGGCGCCGCCTCCAAGCAGACCGTCGAGACCCTCATGGCCGGAGAACGCATCGCCGAGGCCCTCGAGATCGCCATCGCCGACCTCAACCTCCTCCAGGAGTGGGAGGACGCCAAGAAGACCAACCCGTCCGCGCCAGCACCTCAGCGCAACCCCATCTTCGTCGCCCTCGGCAACATCACGGCCGAGGCCTACGTCATGAGCGTGCTGGGCCGCATCAAGGCCTCGGCCCTCCACGACGCCCTCCTCGTGCTGCCCTTCGCCTCCGTGCCCATGCTCTTCACCTTCCTCAACGTCTTTGCCCAGCGCTCCATGAACATCCCGCTGACCTGCCGCATCCTCTTCTTCATGCTCAAGACGCACCACCGCCAGATCGTCGCCAGCCGCACCATGCGCGGCATGCTCGACGGCATCCGCGCCAACCTGCGCGCCGCGCTGAAGCGCCAAAAGGACGAGATGGGCTTCAACATTGCCGCGCTCAAGGTCGTCGGCATGCAGCTCCAGGAGAAGAGCGTCAAGGATTACGTCGACGAGAACTGGGAGGATGGCGATGAGAGCCGGGCTGTCAAGAAGCGGGCGTTTGTGCAGGTCTCGTGATTCTCCAACCTCGGACGAGCATCACCATGCCTGTAGCCTCAGAGAAAGATACAAAGTCAAGTCAGGACTAGGCGATTGTCGATAATCATGAGATTCCCTGTTTTCCTTCTGTTCTTCCTAGATATCGAGGTGCATCGCCAGGTGGTAGAATAGCATCGTTTTCGGCCTTTAAAAGTGTTTTTATGTACTATTCACCCCAATTTTCCAAAACAAAAACCTTGCTTTTCCGATGCTCATTTGTCTTTTCTGGAATCCGTGCTTTTATTACATGAGCTCTCTTCCTCAAGAGACTCGTCCGCCTGTCATGTACAAGACCATTGCTAGTCGACCCTTCTATCTACTGGCTCTTTGCTTTGTTCTTCGCGCCTCCTCTCGTCGGCAGAATGTCACTCTGCACAATCAACTGCACCAGACACCAGAGGTAGCAAATGCTGAATCCCACCGCACCGACACCCACGTTTGCAACGACCCAGAGATCGGGCTTGTCAATGGGCGGCACCACTACTCTCTCGACCACATGCCACGCAATCATGGCAACGTAGAACGCGCCGTGGAGAAGGAATGTTGCCCACTGGCGCAGTTTGCCGTGATCCTCCTGGAAGTAGGCACTCAGAGACGTTGGCGGGAGACCAAGAAGGTATGCCCACAGCAATGCCAGGACGGCGTACGGGACGCTGAGGTCTACCCGCTTAAGGAGGGGGAACATCGTCCACACGCCCAAGACGTTGGCAAATCCAACCCAAGCCCGAATGTCTCGCGACAGTCCGTGCTTACCGGCTAGAAGCATTGTCATGGGCATGAGAGGGAGTAGCGCACTCTTCTCATGTACTTGATAGCTAAAGAGAAAGAACCCCCATCCCGTAGTTGCGAAGGCCAGGGGAAGAAGTGACTTGCGCGGACGGAAGAACAGAATGAGGTTGGGCGGAATGATCGAGGCCAATGTAGCCACAAGTGCGCCTCTCTGGAGAAGCTCGGGAGGGTAGTTGCGAAGCTTGATGACGACGTTGGCGGCACACCAGAAGTTGGCGACCTTGTCTTCGAACAGACCGCGCGCAAAGGGGAAAATGCGATGAACCATCTGCACCAATTGCTCGACTACCGGGTAGTAAATGGCGTTGGTATCGAGGACGTCGGTCAGCCACGGGAATAGAGGCAGGGCAGGCGGCGGCCCCTCATAGTCAGGCCGCGCGTCGATGCCTCGATGAGCGTCGTAGAGAGTGCCCAACACAAGGGGCAGAAGCAGAAGCGCAAAAGCCGCGACGGTCACCAGGGCGATGCCGATGAAGCGGCCCGGCTTCAAGGGGAAAACGCAGCTGCCCAGGAGGAACGCGAAGACGGAGAAGGCATAGTAGAGGGCCATCTGCTTGAAGCCAAGGGCGGCGACGAAGAAGACTGCAGACCAGAGATAGCGGCCAGCCAGCATACTCGACATGCTCGCCAGGACGAGTCCAAGCATGACAGTGTTGTACTGAAAGTGAACGTGGTCGATAAGAATCGTAGCGGGCTGCATCAAGATTGCGACGAGCGCCATCCAGGCGGTCCATGTCGGCACATTGCTGTGTCTAGAAAAGCGTCGTACGAAGATGACGGCAGCGGGGATATATACGAGGTACTCGGAGACAATGACTGTGGCGCGCATGAATATCTTCAGAGTCGGGTCGTCGGATCCTCTCGAGGTGTACAGCTCGAACCAAGTAGGGTCGATGAAGGCTCCAACCTTGCCGCAGAGCCAACTATGGTATGCCGTCAGGGGCGGGTAGTCGAGACCCCACCACTGCAGGTCGTGGAAGTACCACTGCGAGACAGGAATTTGTGTTGTGATCTCCATCCAGTGTCTTTGCGCCTCGTAGTCTCCGAACATGGGTGGTCGCTGGAAACCTAAGATGAGTGGCATGGTTAGCAAGAGCTGTCAATTCTCATTGGTGTTCCAGAGCGCCTTTACCAGAGTACCCCCAGAGCCCGGCTGCCCATCTAAACAGGCCAACCACCATGAGAATCAGGGGAAGGACCTCCCATTGCGATACAGAGCCTCGAGCTGGCCAGAGAAACGAAGCCAAAGGGAAGATTGGGGCCTTGACCAGAGCCTCCTTCTTGGTGAGGTGGCTTTCCACAGTGGGTGTACTGCTGCCAGTGCCATTTCCACCGTTGGTCTTCTTGCCGCCTCTGCGCCGGGGTTTGTGGGGAGATGGACTGATCATGATGGCAGCTCAGTCGGTATCCAGTCGATTGGCAATGTGCGGCATGAGGTGCCAGAAGGGGGTGAAGAATTGCCTGGAGACGGCGAATTGGCTTTGTCAAGGTCGTGGTGGCAGTGGGAGGTTCGCTGAGGCGATGCTGAAATCCAAGGGTCCACGTCGCGTTAACGAACCCGACAGCTGGTGCTTCATTCAACCTGTAGGTCCTGTACCTAAGGTCCCCACATCCCGGCCGCTAAAGGCAGGCTCGGATCGCCAGGTACCTTCCTGCCGCTAGCCGTTCCCTTGTCCCAAACATTCCATGAAATCTTCAATGAAAGAAGTAGGGACAATCTGGGGCTAATGTGATTGATAAGGCGAAAATGTGGTTTTCCCATGCTTGCCATTGTATCTCTTTAAGAAGATTGCAACAGTGAATATATTCCAAGCATATTCTGTGCTGTTAGGTATGACATCCAGATTAGTGGCCTTTTGCCTAGGTACGCGGTACTTTACTTTTGTAATCTGGTGAAATACAACCCTGACCTTGTATGACTGAGCGCTTGAATCTCAACCTCGGGAGCCAATGACTTCCTATGTTGGATATAAAGTGACATGGGTTCAAGTTTTGCCATTTCGAAATCGAGCCTCAGCAATGGCCTGTAACAACTCAGCTTTCGGTCCTCTCCATCGCAACCGGGGAATGCTGGTCTTAAACACGTGACCGAGTCTGTGTCGACAAGTTAAGATGCGTTAGCCTCAATTGGCTGGCTACTTTAGGTAATCCGGGACATCTAACGTCACAGCGAGGTACCTGCTCTCTGGCAGCTTTCCATGTTAGTGAGTGGACGATCCTTGACTCTCATACACATTTCTCATCATACACCATCTTGACTTCGGCTGGTACCCAGCTCCTCCTGAATATGCCTTTCCCTTTTGTTCTTCCGACAACTTCGGCCTTCTCATTCTCCTCCAGTTTTAGCAGCGACACTCACCCCTCATTGCCCCTCAGTTCCAGCACATATCGCGGGGTTGTGAGAGATGCTCTCAAAAAACACAAGAGACTACCCCCATCATCGCAATCATCTCACGTTTCGACAGTCATTGGAGCTCTTAACGGCTACATCCCCTATATTATCGCCATTGATGCTGGACTAAATCCAACATCTCAGTCAGGCGACTGGATCAACCTCAACACAAAGGTGCCGCCGTCCATCGAATGGCGACCAACACTTTCGGAGAATGCAGTGCCCGGCAGAGAGCGAGCGAGGGTAAAAGTGCAGTCCATAGACCACGAGATTGCCTTCACTCTCTCATCTCTGGCAAACTCATACACCTTGGTTGCTCGGGCAGCCCTTCACCCGCTGTACGTCACAACACAGGCCACGTTGGATAATCAACAGCGCACAGCTTCCATTCAAACAGCGACCAAATACCTTCTGGATGCTGCATCGATATACGACTATATAGCTTCCCGGGCTGAGAGAACTCAGATCCCGCCACCCTGCAGCGATGTATCACCCTCGACTCTTCGAGCCATGTCGTCCCTGGCTCTCGCCGAGGCGACACTGTTGGCGGTTCTCAAGGACGATCCCTACCCAGCCATTGTCGCGCAAGACCGCAATAAGAACGACCGCGAGTGGATGTTCAAAGCCCCCGAGATTCCGAAAGTTCGTGCCCATTTGTTTGCACGACTCTGTCTTGCTGCTGCGGAGCACGCCGCCCAGGCCTCCTCTCTTTGCCAAGCTGCGGGGCGGGGTTCCAGCGGGATCAACGAGGGACTGCTTCGCTATCTCGAGGATCTGCGAAGAACATGTCGCGCAAAGGCTTGCCGTTTCTTTGGCATAGACTCAGAAATTAGTGGCCAAGTTGGCACGGCCATCGCGTGGCTACAAGCCGGACTCCAAGAATTAGGCGTTGAGTCTAAACATTCAGCCAAAGGTAGTGGCTTCAGCCGGTTCAAAAAGGAGTGGAGCGAGAAACGCGAGGATCGCAAGGTCGAAAAGGAGACCACGTGGGGTGCGGACGGCGGAAAGGGCGAGGAGACGAGGGTGATCGAGCTGCTTGAAGGCAAGTGGCACAAGCTCAATGACACGGTAAGCCATGTTACGTCCAAGGTCGATGACTGCGAGGCTCACAATTCATGCATAGATGAATGTCCAGATCGTGCCTCCGATTGGGCCCTTGCTGGCTCAGATGCCATCTGGCCGTGAGATACACACCCTCAAGCCGTATCAGCCGCCAGTGTTGGATCGCAGCATCTTGGAAGCCATGCGCGCGCCGCCTGAGAGGAATGACGACTACGGAGATGCCCTGAGCTCCGATGACGAAGGCAAAGGCGTATCTGGGCCACCTGGAGGATATCCTGAATCGAGACCGGATTACAGGAGCGCAAGCACGTCCTATTACTAGACGTCGTAGCAACCATCTGTTCTCTTGTTTGAGAAAGTGTTAGAAAAGAGCACCGCCGGTGGGAGACACACTCTTCAAAGTTTTCACTAAATACTACGCTTCTCTGGCTCATGCGGCTCATTTCCGTCAACCCCGGATTGTTAACTCCCGCTAGTACTCAGTTCGTGAGCGCACAGTTCTTTTCCTATCATCCGAATCCTGTCAGTTTTTCCTGAACGGTTTTCCCCTCAAGTTCTTCAGAACCGCATTACTTGTCAACCGCGTCTCTACCCGAGCTCAGATGAACTCCGTCCTTCTCTTCATCATCAGTCCGAGCCAACGTAACCAGAAACGTTCTGTGACCTGCCACTTGCCATAGATGGATTGAAAGCTGGAAATCCGGGGCGGCCCGCTTGTCTCAGTCTCAGACAAGAAAAGCAGAAGGGGGAGGGGGGGAAGGAAAGCCGCAAGCACGGAGCTTGGGCCGCTTACTCGAAGCCAGGGGTAGGCTATTATGGGAGACTTTGCAACAACACCGACATCAAGCTTCAGATGACGCCTAGGGGCAGAGCTTAAAACATGTGTATTCCCGACCTCGCAGATCTCATTCGACCTCGGATCCCTTCCCCCGAAGTCTACCACTATGCAACAGTCGGGCACCGATGCCACGCCGTGAGGAGAGGGGAGAAATTCTCCGCCGCCTCCCGAATCACCCAGGACCTGGACGGGCGCCTGATCAGCATTGCTAATATTACCAGCAGCCCGGTAGGTGTTTGCGTCCCCTTTCCTTAGGTCCCAACTCAAACCGGTTTCTCAACACCATATTGTGTGTATATGTGTATGTGTTACCAAATCCACTCATTCCTCACCTCATAGGGCGTCCGATGCGGAGACATTCCGTTGCCCAGCCCGGTCGGGAAGACTACTCCTCCCATCGACGAAGGGTCTCATTCTCACCAACAATGATCAGCGCGGTAACATCCCCCGTCGCGAGCACCATCACGACAGCCAGCACCTCATCCTCCGGCACCTCAACGGCCAAGAGCCACAAGAACAGCCTCGTGATCCACAGCCTCACTCCCATCTCGCCGTCGTTCCCGCTCCCGTTCAGACTGACAGACGTGGACCTACTCCGCCGCGATTGCCACATCCACGGCGAATGGGTCTCCTCCCTCAGTAACAAACGATTCGCGGTCCTTGACCCGGGCACCGGTCGCGTATGGGCGACATGTCCGGATAGCACCAGAGACGACGTCAACCCCGCTGTCAAATCCGCCTACGTCGCCTTCCAGGGCTTCTCGAAGCATACCCCGGCTCATGAGCGCGCTCGCCTCCTGACCTCATGGCATCATCTTATCCTCGCTAGCCGCCTCGACCTGGCCACGATTCTGGTTCACGAAACAGGGAAGCCGTTGACCGAGGCCCTCGCCGAAGTAGACTACGGCGCTGGTCTCGTCCGCTGGTTCGCCGGCGAAGCAGACCGATTGGAGCCGCCGCCACCGCCGCCTCCACCACCGACAACAACTCCACAATTACCGTCGCCGGCCGCATCCCGCGTCTCCTCCCCCACATCCGACGATGACGGCGCCGTCCCCGCTTCGACACCCGCAACCAGCGCGTTCCCAAGAAAGCGCGGCGCGCTCCTCAAGCAGCCCATCGGCGTCGTGCTCGCCCTGGTGCCATGGAGCTTCCCTCTCGCCCTCACCCTCCGCAAAGCCGCAGCAGCTTTGGCGGCTGGCTGCACCGTCATCGTCAAACCATCCTCCGAATCCCCGCTCACGGCCCTCGCCCTCGCCTGCCTCGCCGACCGCGCGGGCTTCCCCGCCGGCGCCATCAACGTCCTGACGACGAGCCTGGGGAACACGCCCGTGGTGTCCGAGGCGTTGTGCATGCACCCGCTTGTCAAGGCGGTGAGCTTCACGGGCAGCGCGCGCGTCGGGAAGCGGGTCGCCGCCTCGTGCACGCGGAACCTGAAGCGCCTGTCGCTCGACCTGGGCGGCAACTGCCCGGCCGTCATGTTCGACGACGCGGACCTCGGGCAGGTGGCCAAGGACCTGGCGGCGCTGAAGTGGCGGCACGCGGGGCAGGCGTGCGTCGCGCCGAACCGGTGTTACGTGCAGCGGCGGGTGTATGATGTGTTTTCCACGCTGCTGGTGGCGGAGGCGTCGAAGCTCAAGGTCGGGCACGGGATGGCCAAGGATACGACGCTGGGCCCCCTGACGACGATTCGCGGGCTGTACAAGGCGGAGGCGCTATGCAAGGACGCGACGGAAAAGGGGGCTGTCAAGCTTCTCGGCACGGGAAGGCGAGAGCCTGGTGACGGATACTTCATGGCGCCGACTGTGCTGGGGAGTATGACGGACTCGATGCTGATGTGCCGGGAGGAAGTGTTCGCCCCCGTGCTGGGCCTGTATGTGTTCGACACGGAAGACGAGGTTGTGATGAGGGCGAACGACACCCCTGTCGGCTTGGCTGGCTACGTCTTTACGAAGAATAACGATCGTTTGTGGAGGATGTTTGATCGGCTGGATGCCGCAGTTCTAGGAATGGTAAGTTGACGCACGCTCTGTTGCTTTCCCGGCAAGATATGATCCATCACCTTCCAAGTGTGCAGGTGGCTAATTGTACTTCATAGAATACGGTCTGCTTGGTGACAGAAACCCCCGTACCTGCTTCAAATAATGGGAACGGATACACACCGGCACAAGCTACGGCCTTGGATGAGTTTCTCGTCACAAAAGGTGCTGCGATGTCTCCTTCGTAGCCTCTTATTATTTTTGAAACCAGTGTAGGATAGTGCGATCGCCTTCTTTGTTTCCTTGTTTTGACACACAAATTAGAGCTACCGGATCAGGTCGTGGAGTTGAGGTGTTGGACACGTGTGGTTTTGTTAATGAGGACATGTTCGTCGAAGCTTCTTGTGTGGTATAAACAAGTACGTGGCTCGGGTATTAAAAGAATGATTTATGACGCTGCAGCTATCTTTGCGCACTCGTGTCCATTAAGCATCTCAAACGTAGCAATTCGGTGTGTCTTTCGTGCGGTGGACTCAATCGCGAAATAGTGTGTGATGACTTTCGTGTTGCAATGAAGCTGAACGAACTTGAGGCGATAGAGAAATTACGAAGGACTTGGGGAGTAGCGTAATATGAGCTGCAAGAGCCGTACATGGCATATTGAGGCCTGTATTACAAGCGTACTCGACAGCGGTCACTTGTGCGGAGGCTCGCGTAGTACTTTTGTTACCAACTTGCATACATTATGAAATATGAAATCCCACTCCAAAAGCGCGCCACGGAGTCACCATGTCTAAATCAAGATGATGATTCGAGAAAGGATTATAGCCCTAAGATGACTGTCGATTGACTAGCCATGGAGGCAGTATCTGGGTCAAGGAGAACCTGAAAGATGGCGTGTCATTGTCTAACCTACCGATTGACTCGCGCTATGAGAACATTGCCTCGTTCATCCCCCTTTCTGCTACAACTGTCTTTACTGCTTCAACTGTCCGTAAAATGATCTGTATCCTCGATTATCTGGAGCATACGATTGGAGTTTTATACGGAGAATGAAGAAGTTCAAGAACATCATGATGTTGGCGTTGACAAAAGCAGCATAAATTTACACCTTGTACTTCTAAAGTGAAAGATTGTACGTTCCGTGCCTAGCCCGTTTGATAGAGAGCATACAGTATTCGGAAACGTATCGTAGCATAATCTTGAGGGCCAACGTTACAATGATGGGCGGTAGGCTTTTAAGCTATTCCACGTTCAAACCAAAGGGTCTGCTTCCCGTTTTTATATCTAGATAGGAACAATGCGTAGTGGATGAACCATCATACTCAAAAGGTATCCTCCTCTCGACTTAAAGGGCGGCAGTAGACCTGTTGCAAAAACTTTCGGTATATCACGTGGGTGCCTATTGCCTCCTGCCGTCAAATTCCCGTAGACTCCACGGAACCATGAACACACGAGAACGAATCACTACATCGGGAAGCCCATATAGGTCCCGTCGATTCTGATTCCGTCACCAACGGCAGCAGGCGCCTCACAGGCCTGTGAGGTCAGGTCAAACTGCCGTTTGGCGGGATGGTTACGGGCGAGCCTCGTCGACTGGCTTAGCCTACACTAGGTTCCAGGTTCGAGTCCCGGCATGAGCACCAGAGATGTAGCCCCCGTTCGCCACCGGGGGGGTGAACTCTTTTGACTTCTCCAGCCTTTTTTTTCTTCTTCTTCTTCTTCTTCTTCTCTCCCCCTCTCTTCTAATACACGGGAATACAAGAGTGTGGGGTGCGCTATATGCTGATTCACCTCGGAAAATCTCAATAACAGCAAGAAAGGGAAAGTTGCCCAGAAGACGAAGAAATTCGTAACCCAATGCTGGGAGCAGATTTACCGGGCTGTAGCTTGTGGGTTCGGATTCCACAGGCGCCTTCTTTTATCTTTCTTCCTGGTACTGTTTGATGCTCTTTTAAGCCCCCCTTTCTACTTAGTCATTCTTGCAAGCTGCCATATCTCTCTCTCAGCGTTTCTTGTGAAGCGCCTTCTTGTCCTTGCCTTTGGCGCAAAACTGGGTATGGACCCCAGAAGTCACGATGATATGCGGCTTTTATAATTTCGGAGATCGGGAACGCATGGATGGCTTATCACACAGCCCATGGTCTGAACCAGGAGAAAGCAGAACGGGGGTGCGTACGTATTTGGAAGATACTCGAATCTCACAGAACATGCAACATTCCCATATCGCAAGACTCATTTTGCCAGTTGAGGTCGTGTTTGATGGGCAAATGATGAATTTCAATTCTCCATGGAGTAGTCCTGCAAAGGCCCAAAGTCACGTACACACATCGTTTTGAACATACAAATCTTAGTACAAGCTGACATCGTTACTCGAAATGGCTCAGAATTGTCCGAGAACATATTCGTATATCAAAAAGGCTACAGTGATCGGTACAAGATATATTTACAGATAGGCATGGCGAGTGAAGGAAGACTGGTGGACGCATAAAGTCCAATGGCACAATTGATATTTATGTATTGATTGAAACGATGAAGCCTTCTTTACCAAGCCACCCAAACTCCACTTTTGATGCACAGCGTACGGAAATATTCCACCACATATTGACTACTTACAATACCAGGTCTTCCATCTCTTTAATCTACATATCCTTGGAGCGCATCTTCTTGAGACGCAGTCCACCCTCAAAGACACCGCGGTCAACAGCAGCGGCGACGGTGAGAGTGCCGCCAATGATGGCACAAAGGCCGGTCAAGAAACCAGTGAATGTCTTGGCGCGCTCTTCGCGGTTGATGACCTTCATAGGAGAAATATCCTGGACACGTTCGTGTGAGTGAAGGAAGTCGAGGACGCGGGTATGGAGGAACTTACGTAGGAAAAGAAGACTCCTGGGATACCGCCACGAGAGTGGAGGCGTTCCTGGTGTCCTTCGGCAGAGTCATCGCCGCCAGCCAAGCTGCGCTTGTGGCTCGTGACGGAGTATTGGTGAGTCTCGACGCTGCCGTCACTTCCCTGGCCAAGAAGACCGAGGCCAGAGTTCTCCTCCTCGGGGTTGGATCCCTTCTGCCAGTTGAGAGCGAGGTAGGAGGTAGGCACGATCTTGACAAAGTACATGAAATTGTAGTTGGGATCGTTGGTCTCCTGGTGGGTGTTGTCGAGAGGGTTACCGTGGTGGTTCGTCCACGCAGCGGCGCGCTTGCCCATCTTCTTGGTAACGGTGTCAGGCAGCTGGGGGCCGAAGCGCAGGGAGTGAACAGTGTGAGTGAAGTCGTGCTGGGCATCGGAGGGGGTGTCCCAGTAGTTCTTGAGGTCGTGGACGTGCATGTTTCCGTTGCTGAAACTGCGGCCAGGGGCAAGGTGGAAGTTTCCGACGACCTTGTTGACGCGCAGGTTACCCTCGATACGGCAGCCCTCCTGGCGCTGCTCCTCCAATCGCTCGGCGTAGTGCTCGCGCGTGCACTGCTCGACGTTCTCGCCCTTACCGAAAGCCCACGAAGCCTGCGCGTACGCCTCTCTGACTTCCTCGCATGTGTTGCAGCATCCGGCCTTTTGCGCGTTCGCCGGTGACGGGGCGCCATAACAGGGGCCGCAGTAGTTGGGGTCCAGGTGCTCAGCAGCCTCATCACGAGAGTGACTGCCGGAAGGTGTTAGAAAAAGCTCCTCGGCAGGAGGCGACATTTGCAGTTACTTACAGATCCAGGGCCTTGATGTCAATGACACCACCGCCCTCCTTCTGGGGACGAAGGCGAACCTTGTTAATACCGTGCTGAACGCCGTGCTGTTGCTCGCCAGAAACATCCATGACGTCCAGGGTGAGGAGCTCGCAGGGCATCTTGGGGAAAGTCATGTTGAGATGGATCTCCATGCGCTCGCCTGTTACCGGGTACACATTAGCTCCTACTGCCCGTACAGATTAGGAGAGACTGCCAGGGCTTCATACCTCTTCCCTTGTCCACGATCAACTCGGGGTGGATCTCTATCCTCCGGTAGTCAACCCATTCTCCCCAGGCCAGCCAGAAGACCACGATCAGCGACACGATAGTGACAATTCCACCAGACGTCGTGCGGATGCGTGCTTCGTCGACTGTCTTTGTGAAGGCGTCGAGCCTTGTGAATCTCGATTTTGCCGGCATGGTGAGTTCGGAGGGAGGAGTGTGTTATCAAGAGCTGTCGATCTCTATCGCGAGTTTGGGGTAGCCTCGTAAGCGTTGTGAGAAGAATCAACGGGAGTAGGCCAAAAGTCGTACTTTCGCAACAATGCGCCAAGCAGAATAACGCTAAAAGGAGTGGCGGAGAGGTAAAAGGTGATATCAGGAAGTGAGAGACCCCGCCTGAACCATGAGAAGAGAAGGTCGACGCGAGAAAGTCGAGTTGCAAGCAAGGTAGGAGGATTGGATCTCACAAAGCCTTGGGAGTTGCGCAAATCCAAAGTAAAGTAGAGGCCACCTTCACTCGTTTTCTGGCCACGCAGCCCGTCCACGGTCCAGCTCTCAATTGCGCTAAAGGTGCATCTTGTCAGGGGTCTCGTACGGGGCGGGCGGGTCCGGGTCCCTGGGTAATTGTCGGCCGTTGGCCAATGGAAGATGCCGTTAGACCACTAGAAGCAATCCAGAATCAGATGGCTCGTGCTTAAGCTGCGCGGTTCCCGTCCCCACTGTAAAATCCCAGCCTGGTAGTCAAGGCTGGAGAACGCAGTGCTTTCTGATCCAAAAGGCAACCTCCAAGAAATCATCACCGTTGCGCCGCCCTTCGACTGAATCAAATTGATACCCACGACACTTTAAATCGAGGATTCGATACCGAAAGAAGAGAACGCTGCGAATTTTTCAACGAACGCGATACCCAACGTCCCTTTGACCGCCTTGGCGAGCGCGTACTGAGCGAGTCTTGTGTGCCGACCATCGCA
Source organism: Colletotrichum abscissum (assembly GCF_030869225.1). Taxonomy (NCBI): domain Eukaryota; kingdom Fungi; phylum Ascomycota; class Sordariomycetes; order Glomerellales; family Glomerellaceae; genus Colletotrichum; species Colletotrichum abscissum. The sequence continues at coordinate 1,486,081 of NW_026850431.1, forward strand.
CCTTCATACCGTGATGTCGAAGCCGCCTTCCAGAGTTGTCTTCGTGGGCAATATCCCCTATGGTAGGAACGAATTTCCCACAAGACTCTATGTATCTAATCAATTGTCCTAGGCCTTTCCGAGGAGCAGATCAGCGACATCTTCAGCAGCGCCGGCAAGGTCCTCAACTTCCGCCTAGTCTACGACCGCGAGACCGGACGGCCCAAGGGTTTCGGCTTTGCAGAATATCCAGACAATGGTATTTCTCAGGAGAACCCTACTGCTCTTAGAATCTAGACTTGACTGACTATGCGGCGCAGACTCCGCAGCATCGGCTGTCCGCAACCTGAACGACTATGAGATTATGGGAAGGAAACTTAGGGTCGACTTTTCCAACGAGGGCGGCAGTGACGACAACAATGATAGCCACGGACACGTACGTATAGAGGTACAGCCCGGCATTTGAAGTTGGAATCTGACAATGGAAACAGGGCCGAGATGGCGGCAACCCCTCCCACGCCTCGAACGGATACAACCCTGTCGCGCCGCCGATGCAGTCGAGTACGCTGCCTCCTCTCCCAGCCGGCAAGGAGCTCCCCCCGAACGTCACAGCAACCGACGCCATCTCACGGACTCTCAACACCCTTCCCCCGTCTCAACTCCTCGATATCCTCACACAGATGAAGGCGCTGGCCTCTACCGACCCCGCCAGGGCGACGGAACTTCTCCAGCAGGCACCGCAACTGGCATACGCCGTCTTCCAGGCTCTCCTGCTCATGGGTCTGGTGTCTCCCGAGGCGATCCACTCCGTCATCGAGCCTGGCGGCGCGCCCCCGGCGCCCCCACCGCAGGCCGCGCCGATCGGTTACCCGCCACAGCCCACCCCCGGCTTCCCGCCGGTCCCCGTGATGGGAGCTAACAACACCCCGCCTGTCGCCGGCACGCCGTACGCGCCTCCCCCGCAGCAAGCTCCCTATGGCGCACCCCCGCCGGTTGCTGCACCTCTGGGTCAAGACCCCGACGCTCTCATGCGGCAGGTTATGGAACTGCCGATGGAGACGATCAACATGCTCCCCGAGGCAGAGAGACAACAGATCCTGGCGCTCCGCGCAAGCTTTGGTGGACAAAGGCGATGAGCATGGTATACTTGCCCTGGTGCATGTGCGAGCTGTGGTGTTCAGCTTACGAGCTTGACATCGCTTGGAGCAACCCAGGACTACTATTTTTGGGCAGACACGTCACTCTGATCGATGGTGAAGACTTGAGATTGAGAAGATGTGGGGTCCCCCCACGTCCACAGCTTCTATACTCACTCCGAACATCCGACCTGGCTCATGGTAACGAAACGGAACCTTGCGGATGGTTGCTTCGTGAGCAAAGAGGCTCATACGAAGCTATTCTTAGAGGAAAGCTACCCTTGGAGGGACCAGATGAGGGGCTCAATGGGGTCTTTGCCAGATAATTGCTCCTCCAACAACCACCTTAACCACTCTACTTTACTCACCCAAATCATCGCAAAACGACTTTCTACCGATTATTTAGCATCCGAGCCTCGGTAGGGCCTGAAAAAACACGGGCGTGTGGGGAGGCCGGAAGGTGGCGTTGAATGATGGATGGCGTATTTTTTGAGAGCTGCGCCTCGATTCCCAGCAGTGGCGGGGCCGAAAGGTCTTTTTTGTGTTTTCTAGCAACCAGGTTTTTCTTCTTCTAGAGTGCGGACGAGGCAGATCACGAGGAACAAAAAAAAAAACCAACGCGGCCAAGTCTAAATATACCACACTTTACACTCGAAAACGAGCTGAGCATCTTGTTCAGCTCAGAGAAAAACTTTATTTACTTTCCGGTGTGCCGTTGACGCAAGCTAGTGGGGGGAGGCGAAAATTGACGACGAGACCGGCCACCTGGCCAACAATGGTTTGCTGCGGCTCATGGAAAATGCGACGTGATGGATAGGTAGGACAATTATAGCACATCTTTGCCACGACCTTTAGCTGTAGAACAAACAAGATCACTTTTGTAAACGGTTTCAATTCATTGCCGTCCATCCGTCTTAAACGGCGTGTGGCTTTGATACTCTTTGCAAGATGAGATAAGAGATATATACCAAAAAAAAAAAAAATAGATACCGGGACAATGTTTTTTCTTAGGGGGGAGGGGAGTGGTGTATCTGATACCGACAAGCAACTCTAAATGGCAAAGAAAGATGCCCTGTAAGGCGACTGGAGAAGCTGGGTTTCAAAACGCCTACAGAAACAGGTTTCTACTGATAGGACAAGTTGACTGCACATTCGTACGGGTGTAGAATGCTGGGTGGAGCAGCACTCCGCGGCGGACAGGATTTGGCCGTGATGGGACTGAGTTTTGTCTGCAGAGAGTAAGTACTTTACTCAAGATATCTCATGCATCGCACCCGGTCTTCCTGGCCTTGGCAGAGGTATATGCCGGGGCCTAGCGAGGAGGGTTTTACATCAGACATTGGATAGCGAGTATCTTCGACTTCCCGAGTTCTCATTCGCCGCCGCCCGCCGCCGCGTACATGGCTGCACTCAAGGTGAAGGGAGAAGGGGGGGGGGGGGGGGAAGGGGTGATATCATCTTTCTGTGGCAGTTATCACCATGCGCGCCACAGTGAGTCGTGACCAGACGAGAGAACTTCATGCCGCCAAGGAAGAGAGGCTTGCTTTGTGTACTGTGGTATGGGGTGCGATTCGGTGGGATGAATCGGCAGCTGTAACCGGGGGCCCATCCTTTCAAAAATCATGTGGCTTGGTCACCTTGGCCGGAATGGTGGGAGTTGGCAAGCGAAAAAAAAAGATGGGACGAGATACGCTGAAGTCTGAACAATGTTGGACGGAATTGCAGTGAAGTTCTAGACCTCCCCTAACGATTAACGACGTCCATCGCTAGAACTTTAGTTCGCCACTCCAACACCACCCGCCGCATCGCGGCCGTGTTCGATGCGGTACACGAGCCACGCGAGCAGTCAACCCTCGTATTGGAAAAAAAGAGTGTCCAAGAAATGTGGTGCTCTGTGGGTGGCCCCATTCGTGCTTCTGAGTCGGGAGCGAAACAAGCCACTTGTCTCACAGAAGCTAGAAGCCCATCGGGAGGGTAACGTCGTTCCTGAATCTTTTGCACTTTGCATGCAGGGGATTGTGGAGGAGGACGGAGAAGAAGGAAAAAAAATGGGGGAGGAGGAGTTCTTTTTGTCAGAGAATGTCAATGGGCAGAACATCCGAGTCCGTAGTGAATGCGCCGTAGGAGCTGTGTCTCCCTATGCATTCGTGCCACACTCTTGTGTGGGAAAAGGAGGAGAAAATTGACCTTTCAGAAAAGGAATGATTTTTTTTTTACTCACATGGCGGAAGCTGCAAGTTTGGGGAGTATTCACGTTCTATCATTGGTCGCGTCCACATAAACCGTTAAAATGGGTTCATCTGAGGGCACCCCAAGTGCAACGAATGAACGAACGACAGAGGCACCGACAGAAGGGATGATGGCCGCAGGCTGAAACGACCTGACAGGTTGTTATACATACACGGTATAGTACCGTAAGTCTGATGGTTGTTGAAAGTTGTCAGTGACATTGAGTTGTGAATGACGAGCATGGATACAGCCGAAACCCCGGATACTCAGGTAGAGACCGCGGCTGGCAATGATGGGACCGCGCATCTTTGCGTATTCTTCACATCTTTTGCAGAGGTAGCCGTCAACTGAAGTGTGCTCGTTAATTGGTGCATCGTCACGGCTGCTTTTGGGTGTTTGTTGACGCGGCCTCCAGGATCGACGTGGGAGTGAGCCGCCGTGTAATTTCCCCAGCCGAAAGAAGGTTGAGTTTTGTAAATTTCCCGTCCTTGAATTGGCAGTCCATGCAGGTCATATGTTGGCAGAGAAATTTTCGAGGTGTAATCCTCCGTGACTCCGTACCGTCTTGGGCAGTCTTCCTTCTTGGTTCTTGCCGGGGAAACAAAAAAGAAGGGTCCCGGACCATGCCCCATAGACCATAGCAAGGCTATTGGCAATTGCAGCGGCACTGCATGTTGCAACGTCGCACTAATAAGGTTGTATGTATCCATAGGAAGAAGGTCGTAATGAGCGCGGTCCCCAAATGGCACATGTCTTACCTGCTGTAAGGTACTCCGTACGGATAGGTACCAATATCGAGTACCAAAGTAGACGAGAAAGCAATTCAAAAGTTCAAAAGAAGGTTTTCCGACGATGCTTCGTACTCTGTTGGGTCATGGGATGAGCCAATGAAACGCGGGGATGACTTCCCAATCCAGGGGCATCACGCTGCAGAGAGCGGGAAGCGAAATAATTAGAGCCCCCTCGGAGTGGAGGAAAAAGGAGGGCAGGCGGCAGGCGGGACATGTGCCATGTGGGATTCGAGAGAAAATTGGGAGGGAAATAAATGATGCTGACAGGCTTGGAGCGGATATGAGAGGGGATGCTATCGTCCGTGAGGCCATCGTCGATTCGTCATGTGCGACCTATTGGTTTCTGCTTTGATTGTTTATGTTGTTCTGGACCGTCGCTCCGTGGCATGTGGCTCCGTTTCTTGGGGGGGGGGGGGGGGGGGGGGGTGGGTGGGGGGGGGGGGGGGTGGGCGGTTGCTGTGTTTTGGTTTTGTGGCTCTTTTTTTTTTTTTTTTTTTTTTTTTGTTGTGTTTGCCCCCCGTGGGGGTGGGGTGGGGGGTGTGGGGGGGGGGGGGGGGGGGGGGGGGTTGCCAATTGGTCTATTTTGGCGTCCGTTCCTTTGTTGTTGATGGGGCTGCTTGCTGGGAAGTTGCTGCTCAAGCCCTTCCAGCATCCAGGTCGAACCGTCAAAGACCCAAGGGTGCGTTCCATTGGGGGTTCTCCCGTTGACGAGTGATTCGCGAGTGGACGGGACCGACGATCAAGACGACACATCGCCATGTCTAGTTGATGGAGGATGCTCCGTAGCAGCTCCGTAAATCTAGAGCTGGCGTCCGTTAGTGTAAACGGTTAGGCTGGGTAGGTGGAAAGGTACTGGACGGTGGGCCTTTAGCAGTAAGATAATCTCCATCGTGGACATGGACAGTCGTCGCACAACAACATTTTGCACAGCAACGATGCGGATAGCTGTTTGTGCATAACAGCGCCCGGCCGTCTTGGTAAGGTAGGCCGAGAAACAGCAGGGAAGAGATGTTGGAGAGGAAGAGAAGAACAGAGTTGTGTGGTGTTGCGCCAGGCGTTGATCTCTCGATGAATGGTCCAGATTTCTGGCGCAGCGTGTTCTAGCCTGGGTCTTCGCCCGTGTTAGTGCAGCGACAATGTTACTAAAGTTAGGTCTCCTGGCCATCCGCTAATAAGGAAATGGAATGGAATGACGAGAAACGCACTTCAGTCCGGGGCAGCGTGCGGATACCTCGTATGCACTATTCCCTCCCCTCTAGCTACCTAGCATAGTGCTCAGTGCGTGAGTGCCCTAGTAAAGCCCGGGCATGGGAAGAGCTCCGTCAGGTTCAGGACAGCTCAGAAGAAAGCTGAGTCGAGGATGCCGCTAGAACGGCTCTTGCTTAGATGGGCAGTGATGAGCGACACCTGAAGCCTGGAGCCTGAGGGAAGAGGCTGTTGCGCTTCCTACATGCCTATCTGTTAAAGTTCCTCCCATCCCGCCCGGGAATGCCTTAGGTGCTTAAAGTAGGTTGACGGCTGGGCTATTCTGGGCGATTCTTATTGCTGCAGGAACTGTACTCCGTACTCTAAACCGGGAAGAACGAGAAGGAAGCGGCAGTGGAAGCGGGAATGACCGGTGGCAGGGCTGTTACTTCCAGGCTGAAAAGCTGTTGCTTCCCATTCCAACTTCTGGCCAACAGACTCGGGAAGGTACGAACCGAATACCTTACCTGCCAACTCACACCATAGATGATACAAAAAAACCGCGATTCCATGATTCTTAGGTAAGGCACCTCAGGTAACCTCTATGTTGAAGAAGGAAAGGCATTCCCTTTGGTCTTTCTTTCTCCGTTCAGTGTGGCAACTGGCGACACGAGATCATCACCTCATACCAAGGTGCGAAAAGGAAGCGCAGCTTCCGTACCGAAGATGGTTGTGTCCTTTGCCGTTATGCATGTCAAAGCAAGCCCACCTGACGTGCTCTACGATCTACACCCACCGCATCTTTCATCATGGCAACGAAGGACGTACATAAACTCATGAATTAAGGTACAGGCAGGTGCAGAGACGAGAGGTACGGACAAGGCATACACTCCTGCTATGCACCTAGGCGCGGCTCCCACGTTGACCTGAAGATGACTATGCCTTAGACTCTCACGTATGTTGACGACCAAACCGAGCGCGTACCTGACTGAGCATTGAATATCAGCCATACCTAAGGTAGACTCACGTATAGTATACAGTCCCGGGCTGCTGATTGCCACCGAACCTCGGGTCACAATGTCCAAGCCACCTACACAATCGGCGTGAACGTGGTCGTCGACGGTCTAGAAGGAAAACGGAGTGTGGCGCGCTACCTACCTTACGATTTGCTACGGACGACGACGCATTGGCATTAATGAACAAGGTGACAGCGACAGAGAAGAACTGGAGACGTCCCCGTTTCCAGTTGAAGCGCAGGGTCGCAAGAGGTCGCAGGGCCAGCCGCCACAGGGCTTCAAAGGTTGAAGGAGGGGCGTCACGGGCGGAAGTAGAGACCTTGCACCTTGCAGGGCCAGCAAGCAGGGATTAGACGGGGACGAGCGACAAGACAAGAAAAAAGGGGAAATTTGGGTCTTGCTGTTAGTGCATCGTGTTGCTATGCGATGCCATCCAATGACTGTTGTGTACCTGCACCCCAGACAACGCCATCGGCAGACGGCCAGCCATGATTTACAACTGCAGACACTAAGGGGTTTCAATGAGTGATGCTGCTGCTGTACCTTACATAGGTACGAATACCTACACACCTTGATGTACCTAAGGACTGGGCTGCGTAGAAATGCATATTCTGGCTGCTTATGCGCGTGCAACTTTCACCGGTTGTTCCTGCTGTGTTTCGTGGGCGTCCGCCTGTGATGCCATCCCCTGTTGTTGCCCCTGCTTCCGTGCGGCGTGCCTCGCATGGGGGGGCCCTGGCGCCGTCGTGGCTGCGGATACATGTGGTCGTGCTAACTCATCCCTTGAACGTACCGCGGTACGTATCCCTACCCTCTACCGGTCTCGATGCCCGTGCTCCCAAGTAAGAGGCACCCACCTCAGGATTCCCATTCAGGAGCGTTCCTACCGTCTTGAGTATGGGAACGTGAGGTGTCGAATGGAAGGTGCTTTCCATCTTTACGGTACCTTACGGAGCACTGATGTCCCTGTATTAGCGTCGCGTTAGGTGCTAGACTCAACTCAGTCTGTTCCTTGCGTCCCCACGATTGGCCCAATAGCACCCTGTCCCAGTTGACAAGTGGAAAGTCACCTCTGAGTCCTCTCCCCTCCCTAGGGCCCCAAAGTGCCCAAGTGCCCCCCCTCTGGGAATTCAATCCAATCCAATTCAATCCAGCTGCACCATTGCACTATTGCACCACAACCAGTTCCAGCCCGGGGCGACTCAAGTGCATTGCTTCTTTCCCTCTTTCGTCTCCTCGTTCATCCTCTTTCGCTTGCCTCCCCCGGCCGTTTTGGCACCTGCTCATCACCTCCCCCTCGTATCCGATTCTGGGGGGAAACAGAGATCGCTTCCATTCTTTCTTTCCCGCTTCTCGTCTCGCTTCCTCTCGACCTTTTCTCTTTTCCCCCCCCTTCCCTCCTAGGCTTCCCCCTCCCCTCCTCGTGTCCGTGTTCCATCATCTGTTCCTCGCGACAGATCGGGACCAATCCTTAGCACAGGCGTCGAAAGGAACCGTTTCCAGCTGCTCTCGGCCTGAGACCTCTTGCTACTTACCTTACTGAGCACCAAGCACCGGCCGGCCAGTTTGAATAAACCTCAGGTTACCTCAGGTTGTCTCTCGATACCCTCGAATCCTCTTCTTTTTCTTCCAACACTCTTTTCGTCTTTCGACCTTCCCACTTGGCTGCTGCGCCTTCTTTGTTATCCGCCAGACCGCAGTGCCTAAAACGGACGCCCGCCTCCCGCTACCTTAGTGCGTACTGCTTGGATTCTAAGAAAGAATACTCTACCGATCCTCGAACCTGTTTATCCATCTGCAACACCAACTGAAAGGAAAGGCCCCTACGACGACATCCGTTTCCAAAATATTCGACCTCAGATTCCATTTCTGCTTCTTCTTTCGCCCATCTTCGACCCGCATCGAAACTTTCTCCCGTTTTCGAGCGTCTAACCAATCCTGACCTCATTGTTCTCATGCGCGGTTGGTAGCATTCTCGGCAGCCACACCATCAGCCGGCCATCGACCTGTTATTCGACCTCTATGTGGCATCCTCCATTCTAGACTGACGCCATAACCGATCCTTCGGCTAAGACACGACCTGCACCGCCAGGATTCCAACCACCGACCACTTCTTAGGCTCGCCCGACCGTTCATTCTGTCTGTTGTCGATTTCCCCAACGCATACGAGACCTGCAAAACAGCTGCATCGCATTGCATGGGAACTTAAAGTAACACGCGATTCGAAATACCGACCATGTCGCCGCAACGCCCAAACTTCATCGACCTTCGGGCGCCCTCGAGCATGTCCAACGTTTCGAGACCTTTGCGATCCCCTAGACTCCACGTCGCAGGCGAGGCACCCCCGGAATTGTCACCTCTCGATGCCTTCGCTCTTCAGAGTCGCCTGTTGGCGAGACAGCTCCAAGCTGCCGCGAGCGGCGAAGGAAGGCGCATGAGCAGACTGCCACCTCTGACGACTGAAAGTCCTTTGGTCGTACAGGGCCGATCAGACTACTTTCGCTCTATGTCTAATGATTCAGGATCCGACGAGATGCCACTTCCTGAGCTTCAAAACCCAGGATTGGGACTTAGAACCGAGGTAGAGGACGCCTTCCCGTCTGAGAAAGATCGACCGGTCTCGGTGCACCCTCGAATGAGCCGCATTCCGCCTACTCCCGACGAGAACGAGCCTCTCCCAACGCCCCTGCCCGACATGATGCGTGGACGAGTATTGGATTCGATGGAGGAGCACCAGGATGAGACGTACTTTGGCGCAAGAAGAGAGCAGTCCCCTACGCCAATGGAACACCCCACGAACGACTCTCACTTGCAAACCTCGCCTCCACGAAAAGACCATTCACTACCTCTGCTCTCGCCAGCACGGTCACGCGAAAATTCATTAAATGGATCGCCCGGCAAGTCAAAAGGACACTCGTTTGATGGACCTGGCTTGGCTCCTCCGCGACCGAGCTTCACAGCACGATCGGCGACCTCCATGTCTTCTCCCCTCGAAAATACTAGCGACGACATGAGCAACTCTGTTCAATCGTTGCCCCCGCGCAAACTTTCAAGTTGCAGCGCTTATGCGGCATCAAATGCGTCACCCAACCTGAACCCAGGTCCTTTCCAACGCTCACCTTCCGTGTGCTCCGACGCCTCCATGCCATTACCGCGACCCTCCTTCAACTTTTCGAGGCCCATGAGCCGAGCCGGCACACCTGGTTTGGAGACCCCAACGCGTCAGGCCTCATCCGACAGCCAACCGTCATTCATGTTTGCGAATGACGACTCTGCCAATACTCCTGTTAGCATGAACAGCGAGGGCTTCCCCGACCATGTGCATGACGATGGCAAGGCCGCTCCTTCGTACATTTATTCCAAGTACTCACTTCCCCGAGGCAAGATCGTGCAGCGATCTGTTCCTCTCGACCCTCACCCGCAAGCTTCCTTTCAATGGGAGCAGCCCGTGACTGCTCCAAGCAACGTGCAAGCTATCCAACGCGGAGCACCCCCATCTCCGCCAACTCGGCCATCTAGCTCAGCAGAGCCCGATAACCTCAGCTTGGGCAAGCCTTCTTTCGAGCAAAGAAAGCGCAGTCTCGATCGCGGTGGCCCGGCCCCGCAGCCATCCCCCAATCCCAGCCGTCCATCGACCGAGAGCCGGGCTTCAGAGGAGGATTCTCGGGGTCGTGCCCTTATTTCTCAGGCCCGCGATACTGCTGCTCGTGGTCAGACTGCCATGTCAACTACCACCAGTGATTCTAACAGCACTGTCAAGGCGGCTCGCTCATTGGCGTCAGGTGCCCCGACAGCTTCAGACATGTCTCCGGAGGAGCACCTAGCCAAGGGTATTGAATGCCATGAGAATGGCTCAGTGAAGGAATCCACCTACCATCTTCGCCATGCAGCGAAGGGAGGCAACCCGACAGGTATGCTTCTGTATGCGCTGGCATGCAGACACGGCTGGGGTATGCGGCCCAACCAGCGGGAGGGTGTTGAGTGGCTGCGAAAAGCAGCTGAATGCGCCAGCCTTGAAATCGCTGATGACGAGGACCATGTCAAGGAAGGAAAGTTTGTGGATGCCATGGAGAGAAGAACTCGTAAGGCACAGTTCGCGCTCAGCATCTATGAGTTGGGTGTGAGCCATATGAATGGATGGGGCATCGAGCAGGACAAGGCTCTTGCCCTGAGATGCTTTGAGATCGCTGGATGTAAGTTGAGATTGCATGTTCTTGACGCATTCATGAAGCTAATGGTGTGAACAGCTTGGGGCGATGTAGATGCACTGGCCGAAGCAGGCTTTTGCTACGCTCAAGGAGTTGGCTGCAAGAAGAACCTTAAGAAGGCCGCTGGCTTTTATAGACAAGCTGAGGCCAAAGGGATGAACATGGTCGGCAACAGCTGGTATGTTTTACATGTAGCCCTCCAAGGGAACGGAATATTGGTATTGACAAGTGCCATCACAGGATTCACAAGTCAAAGTACAATGACGAAGACAAGCCTGCCAAGAATGCCCGCAGCAAGTCGAGGACGCGCACCATGTTCGGCATTAAGACTGGCTAGCGATGAGTCTTTTTGAAGTTCTTTTTGCGCGGAGCGTCTAGCGGCATTTCATGGATCATGACCACTTGCATCAACACATCACCTTCATACCCCGCATCTTCGGAGTTTCGGAAGACTGGCTCTGCGGAGTGCAGCTGTTTTTACTGGGCATTTAAAAACTCAGAGGCTAGGAATTGTGCCATTTTCTGTATTCAACGAGGTCTCAAAAAGTGTGACCTAAGGGAGGGGGGAACAAGGACGCCTCTCCCTACTTTGTTCTAACAATGTGTGCGAGGGATTTGGGTCCTGGAGAGGCTCTGGGTTTGTGACATAGGGACAAAAAAGTGATGGGTCCTTTCTGCGTGTCCAGACCTTGATCGAACATACCCTTGATTCCTGTGTATATACCACTTTTGTCTTTTTTATTCTGGGAGGGCAGCAATGGCTCTCTTCATAGGGTACTTCATGGGGATTCCTTTTGTCGTACAAAATGCGTCTGCCTACCCAGTTGCGGTAGGGTAGCCAATGGATCAAATTTTTCGAAATCAAACTGTTGAGCAACCACTTTGAACTGGCATGAACTGCTAGCAAGGGGTCGAATGGCCGTACTAAGTCAAGAGGAATGGATGTTGACCAAAGTTCTGTGGAAGCATCCACAGTCAGCGGCCATCGAAGCCCCTGTTAAGTAAATTATCGATGCTGTTCCATGTCAAAATAGTGATGGGGAGTTGGCACTTTGGGGGGAAACGGTTTGCGTCAGTCTCGTCTATTGCCATCATTGTATTGGTACAGAATCTTCCCGATATGGGAGTACTTCATTCAGCACGTCTTAAGAACCCCTCCACCTCCAGTTGCCTCGTAAACATCATGCATCTAGGTATCAACCTCCATCGCTTCACCGGCCGGCACCTCCGTTACGCTCACGTAGCGGCCAATCTCGTTCTTCTTGATAATCTTCTCGTTGAGCACGGCCGTGGTGCCCTTCTGGAAGGCGTAGCTCTTGAGCTTAGCGCTACGCTCGTTGGGCTTGACGAAGCCGCGCTTGAGGGTGGTCTTGTCCTTTGTGATGATGGCGACGTCGACGTTGCTTCCGGAGCCGAGATCGTTAAAGATACCGGCCTGGATGGCATCGCTGGCGAGCTTGACGGCCTCGTCCTGGGTCAGGGACGGCTTCCACTGGGTCTCGAAGACGGACATGGCGGCCAGGGAGCCGGAGCCCATGGTGACGTAGGGGAGCTTGTCGGTGGAACCGTGGGCGTGGACGGTGAAGAGGTGGGTTCCCGTGGGGTCGACGCCGGCGACGACGAGGTAGGCACCAATGTGGCCCTGGTACTGGAAGAGGTGCTGCTTGAGCATGGTCATGCAGGTGACGACGCGGGGCTTGCGGCCCGTGGAGAGGGCGTGGAGCTCGAGGTTGGAGGATATGATTGCCGTGGTGAACTCGGTGTCGGCGGCGGTACCGGCTCCTGCACACCAAATCTGGGGAGCGATGTAGTGCAGCTTTTCGCAGTTCTTGTCGGCGACGATGGGACCGGAAGTTGCTCTTGTATCGGCGGCAATCTAGAGTGCACCTCGCTCCGTTAGCTGCTGCGGTTGAAGGCGAGGGATGCTATCGGGGTGGGAGAAGGGGGGTAGGGGAACCAGGCGAATCCCAAAGGTTGCCATCGCTGCTCAAAGACGTGAATCGAATGGAGGGTACTGACCACAACACCGCCGTCGAATATGCATCCTACGATGGTGGTACCTGTGCTCGTCGCCTTGGGGAGGGGGACACCTCGGGCGTGGAGGGCCGCATTGCGGTTGTAGTTTGAGAAGTCGAAGCCGGGCATCGTTGCTGCTGCCTTGTCTGGAAACCCCGGTCGCTATCCTATGTATGTAAGAAACCGTCGAATTCGTTCAAGTAGTTTGTGGTCGTCAGTCGTGGCAGTCGAAGTTGGGTTCGAGGAGAAGTCGTCGAGAGATGAGGTGGGGATCGAGTGAGGTTGAAGGTGGACGCGGTAAACGGTAAGGTAGAGCTGGATGACGAGGCTAAAAGCTGCCTTCGATGGTCGTTGCCGCTGTTTGGGGGGGCCTGGAAGCTCCTGCACGCCTGCAAGGCACCCTGACATTCGACGTAGCTTGCCAGAGGCAGCAGTGATTGGACAGAGAGAGCCCCAGATCTGAGCTAAACCGAAGCTCACCGCACGTGACTCGAACATTTGGAGGGATTGGCAGGCGACCGGCCGGGGAACGGGGGGATGGGCCAAGCAAAGAGCTGGGAATTTTTAGGTAGCCATTCCTCAAAAAAAGTCCCAGGCCAAAAGACGAGCCAAAGGTGCAAGATTCTTTTACGCATCTCGACTGGCGCCTGTCTCTCTGCTTTGCACCCAATTGCATCGCGTTTCCACGTGTGGCACGTCATAATACTTATTTCCTTCCAGATTTGAGGTGATTAGCCAGGCTTCATCCAGCTATTTTCCTTCTCTTTATCCCATAGCTGCCGGTTGCGACAGCAGCAACATAGCCAAACCTCGTGGCTCAAGCAACAACACCCCCCAAGCTGAGTGCAGCGCGAAGCACCCTAACAACAGCAAGAAATAGAAGAGGGGCAACAAGAAGACGAAAAAGAAAAGAAGCACAAGGGGAAAACTCTTATCAACAAACGCGACCCCTCCAGCGAATGCGAAGGACCACCCTGACTTACACGTCCTCCCTCCACAAGCCGGTCACGTCGCAACAGTCATGGCTTTCAGCTTCGCGAACCAAGGAAATGCCACGGCCGGAGGAGGAGGAGGACTGACTCAAGGCCCCGAGCTGGAGGTGATCCAGACCGAGGTGAGATCTGGACACCGACACCGTCGATGCCGCTGTCTTTTGAAAGTTCGAGGCTCACCATGTAAATCTATTCAGGCGCTTGGTTTCAAGTCGATTGCAGGCGACGCGAAGCTCCGACTCACATCCGCCTGGTCCCCGCCGCCCGCCGATACCGCCTCGCTCATCAGCATCGCCTCCCGCCGAGGCCTCGTCGCCGCCGCCGGACCCGACGGTATCACCATCACCTCGACCGACTCCGTGCGCAAGGGCTTTGAGGGTGAAAAGGAAGGCGATTCCGATGTCCGCGCGTTCCAGCCGCAGGGCAAGCTGCCCATGCCTATGAGGGTGTCGCAGCTCGCCTTCAGCGCCGACGAGAACTACCTGATCCTCTCCGCCGAGAGCGGAGGCGGTCTCGCGGTATACGAAGTGGAAAGCCTGCTCCAGGGTGCCACGAAAGCTGCGTTTGAGCTTGCGACGAACGGCGAAACTTTGAGGGCGCTCTTCCCGAACCCCACGATCGAGAAGGCGGAACTGTGCGCCATTGTGACGAATAACGGCAACCTGCACATGGCGAACCTGAAGGAGAGGTCAGTCAGCAATGCTCTGAAAGCACAGGTTAGCTGCATAAGCTGGAGCACAAAAGGAAAGCAGCTGGTGGCGGGCTTGGCGGACGGGACCATTTTCCAAATGACCCCTGAGGGTGAGGCCAAGGGCGAGATCCCGCGGCCATCAAACGTGTCGAATGCTCACGGTAGGTTCTCGAGCTGACGGAACGCGCAACCATGCTGAACTAATTGACTACAGTATCGTCTCTGACTTGGCTGGAAAATCATCTTTTCCTCGCCATCCACACATCAACTTCGGAGTCCCCCCCAAATTCAGTATACCATCTCATTACTAGAAAGCTGCCATCAGATTTCACTTTCCAGAAGCTGAACGACCCCGTCGACCCGTTTGGCGCCGAAAAGCCGCCTCATCACTCAATATTGAGGCTCAAGGAATTCCCTCCCAACCTTTCAGATCTCCTCATCGTGGCATCGACCGTCTCCCCAGACATCGGCCTCCTCAGTAGGGCGAAGTCACCCCTGACTTCTGATCATCCAGTCGACACCGCCGGCGTCTTTACCACAACAGAACTGGCCGATGACTCGAAACGTGCCTCTCTGCCCATGAATGACAGCTATGAGAACACCATCCCCATCGGTGTTGCCCTTGATCTCTCAGCCAAGGACAAGGTATACAAGCCCTTGCCCGCCGATGAAGAGATTGAAGATTCTCCCGGCCCAGTGCCGGGTTTGTGGGTGCTGAACAATGAGGGTGTACTGAGTTCATGGTGGATCATCTACGAGGACTCCATCAGGCAGGGCACGACATACCCTGGCATGGCCGCGGTTGATACTTCCGCGCCCCCTGCGGGCGCATCCAGCTCGACACCAGCAGCAGCACCGGTGACGGCCCCAGCTTCGAACACATCAGCATTTGGCGCTCCTTCGAGCACCCCGGCCTTCGGTTCGGCATCCGCCTTGGGCTCAGGCCAAAAGGCCTCACCGTTCGGTTCCAGTGGATCCAAGATCCCTACATTTGGTGGCTCGTCAGCCCTGGGATCTAAGGCTTCACCATGGGGCGCTGCGACGACGTCTTCCGCCGCTCCCGCCGCTCCCGCAGCCTCTGGATCTACGTTTGGCAGCGGTAGCCCCTTTGGGGGCAGCTCAGCTACATCTGGCTCTCCTTTTGCTCAGGCCTCCGCAACAAAATCAGCGTTCGGCACTGGCGGCTCTTTCGGAAGCCCTTCCGCCACAACTCCAGCTGCAAACAAATCAGCGTTTGGCAGTGCTAGTACCTTTGGGGCCCCTTCCGCTGCTTCATCGGATGCACCCAAGTCGACGTTTGGTAGCGGAAGCGCCTTCGGGACCCCCTCTGCTACGCCATCGGCTGCACCCAAGTCAGCGTTTGGCAGTGGCAGCGCCTTTGGGACACCAGCTGCTTCCTCATCAGGTCCGGCGTTTGGCCAGCCTTCATCAGTCGGTTTTGGTCAGTCGTCGTCGCTTGGACAGAAGTCCTCTCCATGGGCGTCAGGCGGAGCATCTGGTGCGAACACGTCTGCGTCACCGGCGTTCGGCCAGCCTAGTAGCTTCGGAACATCCGAGAATAAGAGTGTGTTCGGCGGTGCATCAGCAGCCAAACCTGCACCTGCGTCTGGGGGATTCTCTAGCTTTGCTAGCTCTGGTGGATTTGGTTCCCTTGCAAATAAGGGCAACGAGGGTGGTAGTGTTTTCTCCAGCAAGACTTCGTCAAGTCCATTCGGCTCTGGGGGTCAACTGGGCACGGCTTCTAAGGATACCGCGTTCCCTCCCCCGAGCTCGACTGGCCCGGCGACTAGCAATCCCTTCAGCCAGCCTTTCAAGTTGGGAACCACCTTCGAGGCAGATCCCTCTGCCAAGGATGATGATGAGAAGCCTTCTACCCCTGGCGGATCCTCTCTGTTTGGCAGCAACTTCGGCTCTGCACTGGGAAGCGCCGTGACGAAGACTCCTCCTAAGGAAACGACCACAGAATCGAACGAAGAAACACCGAAGCCCAAATCGGTCTTCAGCCTTGGCCAATCCACAACGCCGAAAGAGACTCCAGCGCCTTCCAAATTTGGGTTCCCACCGACTTCAACATCAGCCCCCAAAAGCGGCTTGTTTGGATTCCCTTCTCAGCCAGCGACTGGAGGTTTGTTTGGTTCTGCGAAGCCGGCAGAGAAGACACCAGAGGTCAAGACCGAGTCCAGCACTCCTCTTCCCCCTGATACGACTAGCAAAAACTCATATCCTCTTGGTGATTCCTCGTCTTCTTCGGGCACCGGAAATGTTCCTTCAGACAGTGGAAGTAAGGCTTCACCTCAAGTGGACAATGCGCCTCTGCCTCCCGATTTCCTTACTACGCCAAAGGCAACGTCAACGAAGGCAGCCAGCGCTGCTCCGCTACCGCCTGATTTCCTCAAGCCTTCAAAGCCACAGGGAAGCACTACTCCGGCCGACGAAGCTCCTCTCCCACCCGACTTCCTCACGCCCAAGCCTGGCAAGACCGCAGTGTCTGCCACGCCTTCGGCGGCGCTTCATTTGCCAGCAGACGACCAGTCCTCGCCCGAGGAGCTTGAACGGCCGAAATCTACTGCACCTGCTGCGGCTCCGGACTTCCTCAAGATGCCCAAGCAATCTTTGTCGTCGGCAACGTGGTCGTCTACCCCTCAGAACACGACACCTGCAGTAGACGATGCTCCGTTGCCGCCAGACTTCCTCACTAAGCCCAAGGAGCCTGTCTTCCCTTCCATTCCGACTGTGCCTGATAGTGAGCATGACACCGATCTTGAGGATGAGGACGACGACGATGAGTCTGAGGGCAGCGGCGTCATTGTCTCCAAGGATCAAAGCCCATCCATGACGGCGATGACCCCTACGGCGGGCATGACCCCGCAAAGCTCGTTCGGTGGTGTTAGTAGCAGCACCTACTCCGTTCCACGGACGGAGGAAGAGAGACCGCGGGCATCGTTGTTTGGTGACCTGAGCCGCAATGCTCCCATGTTCCCCCGACCGTCCCAAACCAGCCCTCGCTCTCCCAGCCCAGTCCGTGGCGCTGTGCCAGGCCGCATCATGCGCCAGGAGTCTGCTCGTTCGGTTAGTGCCCCGGGCATGGCATCTCAGATTCTTGCAGCCCAGAAAAAGCAGCCTTCGCAGATGGGGTCATCCATTGTCGGGAACAAATCCAACGATGATCACTTCATTGCTCAGCAAAGACTTGCGCGCCAAAGGCGGCAGGCCGAAGAGACCAGGGCGCTGGAGGACGAGGAGGATGATGAGATTCAGAAGATTCTTGCTTCCAAGATCGAGCCCACACTAAAGCTTGATGACTTCATCGCCCACTCAAACGTTGTGCCGTCAGCCAAGGAGACCATCCCGGCCCAGGTGGAGGCAGTGTATCGCGACATTAACTCGATGATCGACACCCTTGGTCTGAATGCTCGCTCTCTTGCCAGCTTTCTCATGGGGCACGACATCGGATTCAAGGCCGGGGGTCGACGCAAGCAAGACCTCGAGAACCCAGACAGTTGGGTTCTCTGCGAGATTGATGAGCTCGGAGAAGTCGTTGACAGATCTTTGGCTCAGGACCTCGAGGATGGTCGTGTTCACGACGTTGAAGAGAAGCTTGAGGCGTGCAACGAGCTCGCCCGCGAAATGTCTCGCCTCCGATCAAAGCAAGATGATCTTAAGAAGATCATTATGGTGAAGACGGACCCCGACCAAGCCGACATCAGCCGCTCTCTGCCTCTGAGTACCGAGCAGGCAAGTCAGCAGAACGAGCTGCGTCGCGAATACACAAACTTCACCAAGCTTCTCGCCGAAGCCGAGGAGGCCTTGACGATCCTAAAGACCAGAATTGCCGCCGCGAACAGCGCATCTGGCAAGGGCACCTCCAACATGCCTACCGTCGAGGCCGTCATGCGGACCATTGGCAAGATGACCAGCATGGTGGAGAAGCGATCCGGCGATATCGACGTCCTCGAGAACCAGATGCGCAAGCTCCGCTTCTCGTCGGTCAACAGCCGCGAGGGCTCCCCGATGGTCACGCCCCAGAGGAACAGCCGTTCCATCCTCTTCTCGCCCGAGCGATCTGCCGTGATGGCGTCGCCCGGAACCCTGCGTAACTCCATGGTGTCCTCCGTGGCCTCGTACGGCGGCCGCGGCGGCACGGGCACGCCTCCGCGCAAGAAGCTGAGCGGGTTCAGCGGGGAGGAGAAGTCGGAGTTGATGGCGAAGCGGGCCAAGCGCCAGGCTGTGCTGAACAAGCTCAAGGCTAATGTCGAGAGGGCGGGCGTGAGCGCGTGGGCGATGGAGGATATTGAATGATGGATTCTGTGGTAAAGGGTGCTGAGGCTGGTGAGTCTTTGTTGGCCCCCATTCCACGGGGTTTAGGAGTTTCGGAATGCAACACGGGGCATATGGAATAGTGAAGCGGAGATAGTGTATGGCATAATGTACAAAAATCAAACATTCATACTAGAGCTGTGTTGAAGATTGTGACTTGCATGAGTTGGTTTTTGGGCTGGAAGAAATCACCATTATATGACGTGACCCGTCGGTTCATGCCCACTTTCACCTTGGGCCAGTTCCTTAAACGAGCCTTGTTTTCTCTCTCGTCTTTCTAAGGTCAATGTCGAGTTCTTTTTGGAAAGTCCCATCGTTAGAATGTCGTGTCGTACCTAAGGTAGACATGAATGGTGGATAAGCCGCTTGCGCATGCGTGTCGACATGTCTCATGATGTTCAGCTTCCACGCTCTCGTGTACCCACCTAGGTCTTTTCCGTTTTACGTTTCTCCCCTGCAATCCAATGTCAATCTAAATATGTGCAACAACACAGGCGAGTCTCCGTTGCGTTGAATCGGAGTAAGTTGGAATCAATCTGGCGACAAAGTGCAAGCCCAGGCGGAGATCTTCGGAAGATCACCTCCCCTCGGTCGGAGGCCCCCGGTTCGTGGTACCGAAGCGGTAAATCTGCCGAAGATGGACGGAAGATATCCCGGCTGCGGGATACCGGGACGGGGTGGGAGCGGCCCCCATGGATCCGCTTCGTGTCAGTGAAATGCCCTTGACGTCACCTCTTAAAAGTGTCCCTTGTGAACTTTGGGGCCATAGGGTTGCTGGCGCAAGTGGAAACCTCCTTGACACTTTGCGATATTGTCCTCATAAAGTGAGAAAGGTTCCTGGGATGCTCGATGGAAACCTGAGATGCTTTGAATACCTAACCTGGATGATGGACGGGATATCAAAGTCAGGGAACATGGCAGTAGATTAGGGCAGCCTTTCTTTCCCCGGATTTCCACGAATCGCACAGTCCACATGAATAGAGAGAGCAAGGTAGATTGGGCGTATCAGCATCGTTCCAAATATGTGTTGCGAGTATGTCACTGATTCTCATTGAGGTACATCACCCAAGCACACATTGGCAAAGTTTGGACATGGAGGCTTTGGGACTGCTTTCGCAGCAAGACATTTGGACTAGGACTGGGGACAAGCCGCGGGCAGCTTATGAAGAGGGAGCCGAATGGAAGTTGTGCAAAAACCATTGAATACCGTCGCTGAGCCATGTCTTTTGAAAACACCTGACATTAATGCCGCCCGATCTACCGTTCGTCGTTATCGCGTTTGTGTAGCCGGCCAGCAACATCAAGTTGTTGATTTTTTTTTTCATTTCCCCGTCCTCGAGCCCCCGACAATAATGGCTACTCTTCGCGACCCGTACACAAACGTCTCTTCCATTCTTTTGTCGAATCACGCAGAATCATATTCCCATGTCTCGATGAAAAAAATAGGGTGGGGGAGGGTTCTCGGCGGGTTGTGCGTTTCGCCCTTCATGCGTGGTTGTTTGACGAGTTTGATTTGATGCCTTTTTTTTTTTAGCAAGCAAGGCACTGTGCTCTTGCTCTTGCCTGGACCGATGCAACCAATTCAGAATCCATCCTCAAATACCAACTCCGTCCGATGATGAGTCCGTTTTTTAAATCGACGAGGGGTAGAGCATCACGCGAACGGATGCGCCGAAAGAGCGGGTGGGGAGGGGGTTGGAGAACTTGGCGCGGACGACGCCAGAGTTGCCTGTTTCCTAGTATTAGCTGAGGGCTCGGTTTCGCGGGGAAAGTGTTCGATCGGAGGAGGCTGTATTTACCGTGAGGGCGGGTGACCTTGCCCCAGATGACGCGGATCTTGGAACCGCGGATCTCCTTCTGGGCCTTGTAGACGTAGGCGATCTTCTTGCCGAGGTAGAAGCTGCTCTCATATTAGCCACCGTTTCGTGTCGGGCGTTGCGAGGGGAAAAGGCGTGGATTGGGTGACATACTTGGCGGCGTTGGTGTCGTCAACTCCCTCGATCTTGATCAGACTCGTCTTGGAGTGGGTGACGTGACGGCTACGCTGGTAGCTGAGGTGACGTCCCCTGAAACGCATGTTAGTTTCGATTCTTTCGGTTTGAAGTACATTTCGTCGCGCAAAGTTTCGGGTCGCTGAGGCATCGTTTGTCCAGGTGATGGGCGCAGTCGTATAGATCCACGAGTTGCGTCGTCGGTTCCGATGGGTAGAAAATCGATTGGGTGCAACTTACTTGACGTATACTGCAGAGAATCATGTCAGTTGAAGTTCCATAATATGTAAACACCATAATGTGATATCTTCAGAGTGCTCGATGATTGACCATATTCACAGGGTTCAAGGCAATGCGCGGCTCTGTTCGACATTGCAAACTTTTGCACCAGGGGGATTGGACATCGAATTACTCACATCTGTGACCGGCTTCCGAAGGCATTTTGGCGGTGGTTAGTATGTCGACGCTCCAACCAAAGGGACTCGAGAAAGGAAGGCAGAGGATTGTCGATGGACTAATACTCCGGGCGCTCGTCGTGGGTTGGCGATTTCGGTATGTTCGCTACGGGGGCCGATAGCCAATTTCGAATTTCGTCGGCGCACAATTAGGGCTGCGGAGGCACGTGAGATGACTAAGGTGAGGTGCAGACTCCACCCCACCTCAATTCAATCCATTTTTCGAGATAAGATAAGGTAAGCCATCTATTGTGGCTGGGATCAACAGGTGAGGCGCAGTCAGCCTTCCATCCTTCCACGTTCCGTCCAGGCGTTTCCAAATTTACCATTTCATGGATTTGTGTTTCTCGGCCAACTCGGTGTCAATCCCGCCCAGCTGCCGACCCGGGACCCAGTCTGGCCTGGACGCGTCTTTGCCGCTATTCAGCCCACACCGACTTGCCTCGCACCTTCATTCGCCCGAAGCCTTGCAGCCGCGGCGGATAAGATTTTGTCGTTGCGGGAGAAAATCCGTCAATGACAAATGCAATGATGCACCGCAACGTCCATTTATGTGTGAGCCTCACCGGAGCTCCTCAGCCCAGCACTGGTTACATACAGCAGGCAGTTGCCGGGGGCGGGGGTTGCCGAAGTGAAGGTCGGCCGTAACTGATGACCTATACCAACTTTCAACTTTCGATAGAGAATGGCAAACTCGGAAACAGATGTGCGGCTCGACCGGAGTTCCAGAATACTTCAGGCCATCCGTTGGAGCTTGGACGGCCGAAACCGCGGAGTTGTGAGACAGTTGCAGGGCGGCCTTTCCTAGCAGTCCGACGTCCCAAGTATAAACCACACCCAGGTCCCAAAATCTCGCGGGATTCCCTGAACTGGATCGGCGTCTCTTTGGTATACACAAGAAGAAGAAGAAGGGGGGGGGGAAAGGGGAGAGACAAAGTCTGATGGTCATGCAGGAAATGTCTCAAACATCTTCCACTATTGAGGTGTCAACCGAACCACGGATAATCCCACGCAACCTACCAGGAATTTCGGACCTTTGGAATTAGAACCGACGAAGACCGAATCGTGGGGGCCCAACCCAAGAGCGACTCCGGAGATGCTTCCAAATGCCCTGGCGGCGGCCGTGGTAATAAATGTCCGGCACAGGTTGAGCCGCCAGCTTCAACGATTGGAACGCCTCAAAGGGTGGGCTTGCGGCAATTTCTGGCCGCCAAACTCTGCCGATTGCCCAGCAGGTCTGCGGTAGAGCTTCATGCCACAGTTGCATTGGCCGGACCGGCAGCGGAATGGAGTTGTGGCAGCTGGCATGGAGACTTCTTGGAAGACCCCGCGGTGACAACATCGGAGCGATGAGAAGGGAAGGGGAGAGAAGGAAACGCACCATAGGCATATCCGCCTGCCCTGCAGCAGCGACAGATATGACTCTCCAATGCAACTGGGCCCGACACGGCGACGATACAGGCCAGAGTGTGACAGGTCTGTCGTTACCTGACGGAGCACCGTTTCACACAGGCTGGCGACCCACGCTTTCCACAGCTTTCCTGAATTCCGCCCTCGCTTCTCAGCTACCCAGACCGATCTCATAAGCAGCAAAGTCCGATCGGGAGCCTCGGCGGTGTCCGGCGTTTGGAAGAGAGGGACTGGGAGTACCGCCGCATCAGCTGGGGCCGGAGATGGAGCCCAAGCCAAAATCCAAATGTTCAGCCATCAATGCTGGGCAGTCTTGCTGATGTTGGACCCTTTTTTGGGGGCCCTAGTTATCTGAGGTCATACCTATGTGTGATGCTATGTTGACATGGTGACTGAGTTGGGGTGGTTTATTGCACGTATACCAGGTACCCAAGCAAGTGGGTGAAAAAATCGATTTCCTGCTATTCATCTTGATGAATACCCCTTTCACTACTCATATCATTACTACTATCCCATTTGTATTAAAGTTCTTCTTATATACGTAGAGGAATATACTTTGTTCTAAAGATATTGATCTCAGTGATAATAGCGGTGGAACTGCTTGTCGTATTTGTCGAGCGGAAATCGATATTGTCACCTACTTGCCTGGGGCCGCGAATCCTGCACGTCTGCGCGGTGCATTGAAGCAAAGTGTGCGCTGGTGGGCTGAAGTTGCAGCGGCAGGGCTCTGAATCTTTTTTTAATGTTTTCCCATTTTCCTCTGATGTTTTATGTTTCTGGAGCTCCGGTGCGCTCTGACAGGCGTTGGTCCAACATTTCTGCTGCAGCTTGCATACGGAGGCACCTTAGCTCCTCTTCAGTCGAGGTACCCGATCTGCTCGAGAATCTTTTCATTTCTTTTCTTCGGGCAGGGGTCTGGCATGTACAGTACCTGCTGTTCTCACTCGCCCCTGGGTCTTTAGGATTCAAAGAATGGTGTCCCGAACCGGCGGAATAGAATAGCGACGCTTGCATAGATGTTGCACGATGATTGCTCTACAGAACCTATGTAACCAAGACAGGGCAGTCGCTTATTCTGAAATCAGATGCGGCAGAGAGACAGACACTCGCCAGTCCACTTACAAGTTAGTGGGAGGGATTGGCTTTGTGCTGGGAACCCAATTGCCCACCGTCTAGTCTTTGATGCCGTCAGCGCGCCGGACCAAACCAAGGTGGCATGGGCGTGAATGACTCTGTGCACACTGGAGCTATGCCAGGAAGCTATGACTAGGTATTCGTACATACCGCAAGGTTGAGCCGAGTCGAGTCGAGGGATCTACGGATGCTTGGGATGGTCGCTGCTCAGTCACCACTCATCAGTGATCAGTGATCAGTGCTGATGGGCCGGGGAGCTTAAGACCGATAAATACGTATGAATCTCCGGGAGCGCTCAACATTTTGTCGACAAGACCGAGGAGGTGCCCCTCCTTTCTTCCCCTCCATTGACATCAACCCTGTTCAAGTCCCGCGACCAAAGTCGACGAGGAGCAGACAGAATAACCCGGTGACATTGAACGAGGGGGGCCGGAGGAGCCCTTGCCTCTCGCAAAAAAGCACCGAAAACCTGTAGAATAATCCACGAGAGCCCGCTCGCTCACTAATCCTCGCTCTCCGTCTCCGTGCGCTCTCAGCTCCTTGCCGTGTCTCTGTCTCTCTCTCTCTCCACACAGCTTGTTCCTCCGTCCAAGTTCAACTCCACGTCCTTGACCGTCCGGCGAGAGCGGGCGGGCGCTTTTCAGGCTTGGGCTGTCTAAAATCACAAAGACAACCTGTGCCAACCTCTGTCTCACCAGTGTGCTTCCATTGTATAGGTATCCATAGGCCTACCTTACCGGGTAGGTACCGCTCAGTAATGCCGCCGAAATCGACTTGATCTATCAATTATCCACTTGCCCATCGAGGGAAGCCTACCCACCTTCACCAGAGTGATTCGCTCTCAAGCGCAAAAGGGCGAGCCGCGGTGCGGTTGCGGGACTCGACTTCAACAAGTATCAAAGTACAGTACATGGCACGCTAAGGCGGCACCAAGAAGTGGGCTGCAACTGTGAGTAAGCTCCCCCTGGCTCCCGTACTGCTTTGACAAACCCCGTCGGGATGCACTAAACGCGGTATGTTGACCTGATCTCAGGCTAAGTATCTTTTTGGCTTTTTGCCGTCTTGTCTGTCCCGGTCTTTGTACGGTACTCGCTCCCCTGAGACTCTAAACCCCCCCCCCCAAAGTCCCCCTCTTTTTCCTCCAGCGCCTTCGCGCCGCACCACGCTGCCATGCCCTGCCTGGCGTACCACCACGGTACGGATACCGCGTAGGTACCCATACCATATCCCAATTCACCCCATCCACACATGCGTCGGGTCCGTTCTGTCGTACCCATTCACCCCTCTACACCCCTACCTCAGAGGTGAGGTACATCTGTGCTTCGTCATTACTAAATACCCCAATCCATCCGTCCCGGATTCCGCCCAGCATCTCTTTCCAAAACCTTCCCAGCTCGCTCTTCTGCCCTTCTGCTTGCTAACTTTGGTTTCCTGCTGTAGAGGCTTTTCTTTCCCCCTTCTTCTCTATATCTCTCATCCAAAGAAACATTCATAGTCGAGCCAGCTTCATCACTGACATCACACACACCATGGCCGATCACACCTCCGCCGCAGCGTATGTCACCCCGCCTTCCTACCCCACCAACATTCCCTTCCGCTGTGCTTTGCGATTCCGGAGGTTCACTCACCATCGCTGTCCGACCTGAAATCCGGCAATTTGGGTTGTGCTAGAATGGCAATGGCCTCGTTCTGGTTTATCGGTGTGCGAGTTTGGCTGACAATGGCGTTAATTACACAGTTCTATGGAGCTCAAGGAGAACACCGTCATCGTTGTTCTCGGTGCTTCCGGAGATTTGGCAAAGAAGAAGACTGTACGCGAATGAGAGCCTCCTCATGGCCGGAAAATCTGCTGACATTTCTATAGTACCCTGCTCTGTTCGGTCTGGTACGAACTTCACGACCGCATTGACATGCCTCTCCCACGGATATGGCGAGCTAACCCGGCGCAAATAGTACCGAAACCAGTTCCTCCCCAAGGACATTAAGATTGTCGGATATGCGCGGACAAAGATGGACCACGATGACTACATCCGCCGCATCAGATCCTACATGAAGACACCCACAAAGGAGATTGAGCAGCAGCTCAACGACTTCTGCAACCTCTGCACCTACGTCTCTGGCCAGTACGACAAGGACGAGTCATTCCAGAACCTGACCCGGCACCTCGAGGAGCTCGAGCAGGGCAAGCCTGAGACTCACCGTCTCTTCTACATGGCACTTCCCCCCAGTGTCTTCACCATTGTCTCCCAGCATCTCAAGAGATGCTGCTACCCCACCAAGGGAATTGCGCGCGTTGTCGTACGTGCCGCCCACGTTGAATCTTAGCCCGTTGCTTATGGGGATGCTGACATGATGACGTCTGCAGATTGAGAAGCCCTTTGGTAAGGATCTTGCCAGCTCCCGGGAGCTTCAAAAGTCCCTCGAGCCCGACTGGAAGGAGGATGAGCTCTACCGCATTGACCACTACCTCGGCAAGGAGATGGTCAAGAACATCCTTATCCTTCGCTTTGGTAACTCCTTCTTCGGCTCCACCTGGAACAGGCAGAACATCGACAACGTCCAGATTACCTTCAAGGAGCCTTTTGGCACCGAAGGCCGTGGCGGTTACTTTGACGAGTTCGGTATCATTCGCGATGTTCAGCAGAATCACTTGCTTCAGGTCCTCACCCTGCTCGCCATGGAGCGCCCCATTTCCTTCGCCTCGGAGGACATTCGTGACGAGAAGGTGCGCGTTCTCCGCGCCATGCCCGCCATCGAGCCCAAGAACGTCATCATCGGACAATACGGCAAGTCATTGGACGGCAGCAAGCCATCGTACAAGGAAGACGATACTGTCCCCAAGGACTCGAGGTGTCCCACTTTCTGCGCCCTTGTCGCATACATCAAGAACGAGCGCTGGGATGGCGTTCCGTTCATCATGAAGGCCGGCAAGGCCCTCAACGAACAAAAGACTGAGATCCGTATCCAATTCAAGGACGTTACCTCGGGTATCTTTAAGGACATTCCCCGCAACGAGCTTGTCATGCGCATTCAGCCCAACGAGAGTGTCTACGTCAAGATGAACTCCAAGCTGCCCGGTCTCAGCATGCAGACTGTCGTCACCGAGCTTGACTTGACCTATCGCCGCCGCTTCTCTGACCTCAAGATCCCCGAGGCTTATGAGTCATTGATTTTGGACTGCCTGAAGGGCGACCACTCCAACTTTGTCCGTGACGACGAGCTGGACGCCAGCTGGAGAATCTTCACCCCTCTGCTACACTACCTGGACGACAACAAGGAGATCATCCCCATGGAGTACCCCTATGGTTAGTCTTCGAAGTGTGTACGCTCTGTAGCCAGCTCTTTCTAACCATTTCCAGGATCTCGTGGCCCCGCTGTCCTCGACGACTTCACCTCCTCCTATGGCTACAAGTTCAGTGATGCGGCTGGATACCAGTGGCCTACTACCTCTGCTCAGGCTGCCCCGAACAAGTTGTGAGTAAAACTAAGTGCGCGCCTTAGCGTAGCTATCATACATAGAAGAATTGATTCTAAAGGATGTCTACGAGCAGTTGAGCAAACCCCTCCACCCCCGCTACACCAACTACAAAAAACCACACTTTCGGCCAATGCACCCGCGATATCCCACTGCGCAGCCTATGGCATTCGCAACGTATCATAACCATCGAAGGGAGGGCATAGATTTCAAATGAAGACGACATAAATAAGGGAAGCCAGGAGCAAAGCCCACGGGTGAACACTGGTAGGACGATGGACATTTCTTCGCTTTGCTTGGCCGGTTCAAAGAGGATAGAAAATCAATGAGATTCACGTTTCTAATGATCAAAACTGTCTGTTCCTTACACTTGCTATGATTGACGAACTCTCGTTCCAAGAACGGTCCGTATCCGAAAGGTATACCAAGACACGACTGTCCTCGACAGAGCCGGGGTGACGAGGGTACTCACTTAGTAAGGTACCTAGAGCAACGAGTCAGTCACTGTTGAAAGCGTAGGTATTCATAAGAACGTCATTGTGGGAAATCTTGGACACATGCAATGAAGTTTTGATGCAACGAGCCAGCCCAGAATGCAGCTTACAGCAATGTTCGATCTCTAGGCTTGTAACTCAAGAAAGGTACACGGATTTGGTCCTGAAAGGTGCAAAATGGCCATCGTGACTTTACAGCTGGAAACGATATATGAAGGGTACATGCCAGGATTAAGTGACTAGCTAGGTGAGGTACCGAAGTATTTCGAGGAGCTCCTACCTCAAACAAAAGTACGGTAGTTGATAAGATAAGGTTAATCTGCTAAATACGGTTAAGGTGGTTTGCGGCTTGGAGTTGCACGGTGGACCCCATGGCTGTCCTATTGGCGGAGATCACATGACACCCCGACCCGGATGAACAGCAGGGACAGTCGACTGCTGGCGCCTGCCCGTAGGCGTGGCTGTCCGAGAAAAATGCTGAAGGCTCGGGTTGCACCGTGACCGATCTAGTTCCCGCCCTGCTTGTATGCCTGGCTGCACGCTCTCACCATCGCATCACCACTTGCCCAATTACCTAGCAGTCAACAAACTGAACGTTTTTGCGCGGCCCGACTTCCACGACCCTTCGGAGACTCCGTATGCACCGAATACCTCGACTTGCGAATTACTCTCCACGGAAATCAACGATACAATTCCGACAACGATCTCGCGTCCTCCCCCCCATCGACGATCGACGCTAGGTCGATTCCTCCAATTGACCACGACCTCATCGCGTTTCAACGACACCACACTTGCGCCTATTACCTACGAAACCTCGGCGACTGAACTTCTACTACGTGTATCGCGTCCCTCTTTGAAACTTCGGTTTCTTAGTTGATGCGATTGCGCTGTCCTGCTGGCTTGCGCATCCGGCGCCGATGACTGAATCCCGTCTGACAGCCACCTCGGACCGGGACCAGCATTTCATTATCCTCCCTTGCTCATCTGGCACAGCTTCACTCAGCATTAGTATTCCATAATCTATCGAACAGGCAAGAATCAAGTTCATATTTTGGGGGGCCGGTCGTGACGCAGGCAACGAGGCAGGAAGGGCCCTCCCCCGATGCCTGGAATCGTCAACATGGAGAATGGGGGTTTGAACGGCACACATCCGAACCATGACAGAAACCTAAAGGTCAACGGCGCCAATGGTGGAACGATGGAAGGACAGCCGAATAAGGGCAAGGCGCCAGCCGACACCCCTGGGGCCGGTAACATGGCGAATGGCCTTTCCGGCGGAAACTCTCAAAACGACTCCCAAGGAAAGCAACAATCGCAGATGTCGACCGGGTTGACATTACAGCAAAAACCGAGGATGAACGACCTACCCGAGGAGATTGTGCACATCACCCAGGGGTACATTCCACTATCCACGATTGTCGCGCGACTGGCGCAACACACCCACGAAGAGCTACAGAAGACCGTCATCGAAATGGGTTCCATCAAGTGGGCACCTCCTGCAGTGAACGGGAATACACCCCATGGCAGCGATGCACCTGACGATATGTCAGAAGGAAATAAGAGAAAGAAGATGCTCATGATCAAGTTTGCACAAGACGCACATTCCAAATGGGTCAAGGCCCTCGTCATTACGGACTGGAGCAAGAACGCGGAGGCTGTTAGCAAGCTTATCGACATCAAGGCACACATTGACTCGAAACGTATGCTATATGACTACTCCCAGGACTTGCTGATTGACCTGAAGCGTTCGCTGGACAACGCCCGACTTCCCAACCCTGACTTGAAGACGGCTCTGCAAGTCCTAACGACTGGTGAAGCATCATGGATTCCAGAGGTAGGTTATCCGGATCTTGTCGAGGCGGAGATGGGAGCTAATCTGTCGTAGCCTGGATATATACCACCACCGCCATTGACAGCAGAAGAACAGCTGAAATGGATCGATGATCTTAACACGATGCTCTCTCTTCGCCTGAATCTGGAAGACTACGACAAAATACCACATCAGTTCAAGAATTACAGTATTCAGTCTGGTAGAGTCACTTTCGTAGTGAAGGGCGAGTTTGAAGTGGATTTGACAATCGCCGATGAGGACTTTACCCAACAATTCTGGTTCATTGACTTCCGATTCGCCTTTTCGCCATCGTCAAGCAAGCTCTCTGACGCGCTGGTGTCATTCCTCGAAGCACACGTTAACGAAATCCTCGGAAAGGAAGGTCTCGAAGGGTGCTACCGATTTCTGCACGAGTTTGTGCTCACGCACAAGATCAGCGAGCTCAGGAGACAGGCCATCGAGCTGAGTCGAAGCACATGGACTGGCACGTTGATGGTGGAACCTCTCAACAGAGCCTTAGCCCTACAATACTGGACCACTCGATACGGAGCCAACGGACCAAAGAGCTGGGTCATGATTGCAGTGAACAGTGCCAAGAAGACGAATGGGCAGACTGATTCGAAGCACTCCAGTCGATTAGTTGCACGCTGGTACCGGGACAACAAGGAAGTCAAGGATGTGTTCCTGCCATTTGATGTGGACAACTTGTGTGCCGAAGACCTGCTCAAGACAGCAGTGGCCAGACACGTTGAGCACATTCTGTCATCCATCCACACCAAGCTTCTATCATATCCTCGGTTCGTCAACAGGGAGTCCTCGATGACTTTGACAGTCTCTCAAATGGAGCCGATGGAATCATCCTTGAGCATGCAACTGGGCCCTCGGGATAACGTTACACTCCTTATACAACCCATCACTGGATTCGCCGCGATTAAGCCTCACGCGAAATATACACTACAAGGAGAAACCCGCCTCAACTACGGCGGCAAAGACCCCGCAGAGGACGGAGTTACCTGCCTGGAGAACATCAGATGGGGCTATTTCATTGAAGAGTGCAGCCGCAGAGGACGAAGTGTGGGCTGGAAGACTTGCAAGAGTCCCCTTGGTGGCGAAGACATCAAGCAAATCATTCGGACTCGTGAGGCATTCCAGACTATTTTCATGCAGCGCCAGAGCCTAGATCAAAGCTGGTTCGTTATGGTGTCCTTGAGCCTGAGTGGCGACGAATGGTGGCTGCTTGATATGTAAGTTTACACTCCTGAGAGGCACTGGATCAGCGATACTAACGATGATAGTGACCGCAACACGCCAACACGTCCACTCAAGTTTCATACCAAACTACAACTCACTCGAGGGCAACCAGATCTGGATGATGCCTTCTGGTCTCACCTGACACTCTTTGTGACTGGCATCGTTCAACAGGCTACTGACTTGGAACACTTACATAAGGGCAAGATCCAATACTTGATGAAGGAGTCTACTAATTACGCACTGCCACAACAAGTACGGCTTCCGTCTCTGGTCATCAAGCTGTCCCAGATCTTGGGGTCATCAGAATCAGGCGCACAGGATGGCCCCAAAGACACCTCGAGGCAATTGGGCAAACAGGACTCATCTTGGGCGCAGGATCAGGTCGAAGTGAAGTTCAAGGGACTTCAAACTCGGCCTACAGCCGCCCAGGGCCAAGATGGCAATGCTCCCTCGGCTGTGGAGGTGCTTGAGAACGCCGAACTCAACACTATTGTTGACGCCATTGTCCGGGTCAAAGACAAGACTAAATTCGCACTGCTCAAGGGCCGTATCGACCGCAACGTCTCCTTCAGTCCCAAGAAGGGCGAATTCATATTCCGCATACGCTACTTGGTTGGGCAACCTATTCTAGACACTTTGACAACCCATGTCAAGTCTATTGATCGCCTTGTAGGCTTCCTCGAGGCCATGAGCAAAGCAAGGGGTTCTGTTAAGTGCGAAAGAGTCAGCCTTCAGCAGGTCGTCTTCACGTACAGCGATATCACAATGCCAGGCGAGAGCGATCAGACTCAGAAGCCAAAACGCTGGAGGGTATCCCTCGACTTGGCTAAGAGTCAGATTAGAATGTCCCTGGAGAAGGGGAACCCGCACGCGAGAGTTCTTGACCTACTCACGACGTTGGTGAATACCCAGGACGGACTCAGAGTCTTAATCTTTTATATGCCGGTACTCCTCCCAGTTCTGAGGACCCTCGAGAGCATCGAATCGAAATGGGAACCCCTCGAAACAACCAACCAAGGTCGCGTCGAGGTCTTCACCAGGTCCATCGACTGGATTGCTCTTCGTTATACTCTGCCTAGTCCGACAGGCGAGCCTCGGGTTTTGGTACTTGAGATACGAAGCAGGATGCGGCGCAACGAGATGTGGTGGAATTTCACTCGTGCAACACAGGGCGTGGTGGCCCCTGATGAGGAGTTTAACAAGATCCTGAAGGGAGTTTGGGAATCTCACGGCAATGGCTGGAGAGGTCTTAGGACGAGCGCAGCCTCGCGGCCTGGCCCAAGCACCATGGAGTTGCTCACGAAGCTCGACGACCTGGTGCGAGCATACGCTGTGACTGGTGATGTTAGCAGCGCACCATCAACCGAGGGCCAACCGACACAAACCAGTCAATCAACTTCAAACAATCAGTCTTTTGGAACGCAGCCAACGAGCGTGAGCCAAGGGAGCAATAGGAACGGTGGAGGAAGTAAGCAAGCGCCCTTGGTCCTCGATTGAGTGCCTGCAGGCGAGAGACACGGAATTAGATGCAGGGAGGGGAGCATCAGCGTAGCCACGTGGGCAGAGAGACTGCCCAACAGCGTTGCATAGACCTTGGCCCAGAAGAGGCGTGGTTTGGATGCGACGGTGTATTTGTTTTCTTCTTCGATTCTTCGATTCATCATTAGTATTTAGTGACGACGTGATACCAACGGGACGGGGTATACGATACTTGGAAGCCAAGGCGGTTGTGAAGCACGCGCGCAGAGGAGCGGTGCCTGTAAAAGAAAGCCCGGGCCGGTTTGGCCCAGGGACCGGTAGATGGTTCCCCCCCAAAAGATACCTCGAAAACATTCGTAAAGTCAATCGTGTCTGTCTGTCCTCTACTGCGTAGCGTAAGCCTTCGGTGGTGATGTATTTTCATACAAAGGTGACCCCCCCTCCTTTCTATGTACGGAAAGAAAAGGTGAGCTTTACTACGTACCTACGTGCCTGCAGTAAACAAAAGAGTAATCTACTCTCCTTCTGCCATTGGTAACCCCCTTTATCATGGTGATTGAAGTTTATCATGAAAAGACAACACAGAGAGTGCAAAGGTTTCGAAAAACAGATTGATTTCGACAATGACAATGATAGACAGTGATGCAAAACACGAGCTCGAGACATGATTGGCAGCAGGTTCTCATGTCATACAATTGTTACCATGACTGTCTTTGGAAAAAAAATCATGAAACAGCAAAGTCGACGATGCTTTTTAGTCTACATTTATGATAATATCTAAAATCTTGGATAGTACAAGAACCCAGACTGATGATACAAGTGAATAGACAACTATTCAACACATGGCCAAACACCTCCAGCCCACGTCTTCTTCTTTCCTCCTTTTTTAGCGGATATAATTCCTCCACCCAATCTTATCGTCGATATCACGCCCAAGGTTACGTAGTTGCCACCGAGGCGACGAAAATATTTCAGTGTTGCCCTCGAACTGCCCGAGACCCGTGTCGCCGACGTGCTCCTGCGCAGACTGGGCAATGTGTACCGCGACGTCGTAGCCCGCGCGCAGGGCGCCCATGACGCCGATGCCCGTGTAGGAGCCGCCCGCGACGGTGAGCTGGCCCTGGAAGGCGTCGCGCAGCTCGTAGCTCGCGTGCGCCATGCGCTTGTAGTGGCCGACGTGGTGCTGCGGGATGCAGTCTTTCGCGAGGTTCGCCATTGCGAATGCGGGAGTGGACTGGGGGATGCCGAGGTGGCGTTCGACGACGGCTTTAGCCATCTCGATGCCTTCGGCTTCGGTGGGGAGGGCGTCGTCAGGGAGGTCGTCAAAGTAGTGGCCGCCCATGAGGACGAAGAATTTGGTGCCTTCGGGCTCGTCGGGGGCGCGGGGCACGACGTCCGAGTCGAAGAAGACGCCGAGGAGGCCTTCGAGGTTGGAGTCTGTTGCGCGGGGGACGAGGTAGCCGACGCCTGGGTGGGCGGCGTTGAGGTTCGGCTGCGGGTACCAGAGGTTCACGGCCATGATGGAGACGTTGGGGGAGTTTGCGAGGGAGGGGAGGGCGTCTCCCGTCGCGGCGTGGAGGACTTTGCTGGTGGTGGTGGAGATGACCTTGTCATATGGTGTTGGGGATGTCGAGCTTGGTGATGAGAGCTATAGGGGGGGTAGGTTCCATGTTAGCTTGTGGTGTTGGTTGGAAGGGGGTTTCCCAAGAAAAAGAAGAGATGTTCAGCTCACCATGATCTTCTTGCCCTTGTTATCGTACTCCAGGCTGGTGACGGGTTCGCCCATCTTGAACGTAACATTCTTCCTCCTCCTCAGGTGCTCCGCAATAGTATTCGGCAGACTGCTCATGCCCTTCTCGAAGAAGACGAGCTGATCCTTCTGCGCCGACGTCAGGTACTGCCGGAGCTCCTGATCTTGGCCCAACGTAGCCATTATGCCAACCTCGCTCCGGGGATACGATACAAAGTCGTCCTCCTTATACGGTCTGTCGAAGAAGCGGTGCCAAGGCCCGGGCATGAAACTGCGCATGCTCAGCTTATCGGCGTTGCCGCCCCAGATGCCGTGGATCATGGCCGACGCGAGGTTGTTCGTCAGCTCGGAGCGTCCCGTGTAGGTGGCGATGAAGTCGGCGACGGACATGTCGGCCGGCTTGACCTCCTCGCGGGCCTTTTGGCGGCGCCACATGAGGTTCAGGAAGCCCGGGATGATGCCCTTGAAGGCGGCTTCGCGGAAGACGTTGCGCGGGTGCATCTCGACGAGGTGGTCTGGGTAGTAGATGTACCGGGGCGGGGATTTGATGCCCAGGTATTCGCCTTGCATTTGGAGGTCTCTGATCTGTTTGTTTCAAAAGGGGAAGCTTCTGTTAGCGAAGAAGGGGTATAATAGGTCTTCGCGACGAGAGACTACGAACCATGTCGAAGAGCACGAGATCATCGAACTTCCATGTATCCTTGCCCATACCGCGCAGCGTCCTCGGCCCGCGCTCGAAGCGCACGTTATTCTTCTTTCCATTGACTTCGACCTCGAGCTCCTGCGTGTTGATCCAACCGCCCACCCGGTCCCCCGCCTCGTATATGGTGATGTTGGACGTCTCGGGGAGTAGCTTTGCCAGGTAGTGCGCGGTCGTGAGGCCGGCAATGCCGCTACCGACGACGGCGATGTCGGTGGGGACCTGGATGTTCTTTGTAAAGATTGGTTCTGCCTCTTTCTGGCTTCGTCGCCGTTCTTGTCTCGCGACCACGGTGGTTGTCGAGAAGGGTCGTCGCGCCGGCACGATGGCGGCGGCGGCGGCGGCGCTTCTGCCGCAGCCGCCGAGGGCTGCACTGCAGAAGCGCTGGGAGTGGTAGGACCTCAGTAGAGCCATGAATGCATCGTCAGCTCTTCTAAGCACCATTTGGTAAGGTCCAATGATCCGAAAAAGAGGTGAAAGGAGAAGAAAAAGGAAGAGAGTGGTAATCCGAGGTTGACCGTTGGTAAAGATGTCGGTGCTGCAAAGTGGCGTCACGAAATGGACTGGGGTCTTGCAGCAAACAATTCCGTACCTGGAGCTAGGGGTCCTTGGAGCTTGCGGCCCCACCACCTCGAACCAACATCAACTGCCAACATGGGCAGCTTTGACGTCTTGAAGGCCAATTGCTTTCCCAGGATAGTCAAAATCAATACTAATGCAGACTAGGATGAGAATGAGAACCTTTGTATGCTGTTGCCACAGACTATTATCCTAAACGTTTGTAGTCTAGGTAGTTGGCTTCCCGGACAGTCAGATAATGATTGACACACAAGATATCGAGGAACAAAGACCAGAGAACATAGAGTGTGGCTACTACAGAGGACAGCATGTTCTGCCTCTAACACTATCAGGGACCGCAATTTATGAGGCCCTCTGATTCGCTTTATTTCAGCTTGCCCAAAGCCCAGTCTATACTTGAATAAGAGAATAATTGCACCCGCAAAACGCCCAAAGTGCCATATCGCTTTCGGCATACATCATCGTCCAATTATCATACAAGAAGTCGCCGCTCCCATTCTACCATCGAGGCCTCTTCTTGGAAGCCTCCTAATGATCCCAAAACTGAACTAGTTCACAGTGATCCTCCTAAGGGTATACCAGGTCTGATGCGAGACGCCAATTCGAGCCAACTGCTCTCCTCCAATCCACCGCCCCCCGTCTAGTCAGCCTCATTGCTGGAGACAACGCTTCTTGCATGGCGTTAACTCTCTGCTGAGAGTTCGCGTTCCTGAGGGTTTACGTTCTCGTATGAGCGCCTAGCTGATCACTTCCTGCGCATTGCTCTGCTCTTGGTTCACAGCGTTCTCTGAATCGGGGAGAATCACTTCTGCTTGTGCGTTTGTGTCGACAAACTGACGTTCGCTTACGTGGTCGTCGACACCCTCGGCAGTCCACACCTTGTCCTTGAAGACGCCCTGCTGGCCTTCCTCGTGGGTGTACATGCAGTGAGGGTTTTTGCAAGGGTTGAATCTACACTTGACCTTAACATGTGTAAACTTGCAACCCGTAGTCGTACACCCAGCACCGTTACGGCACAGCGGCATCTCGGGATGCTTGAAGGGGCATCTCGGATTCGTGCAGTTGGGGAAGAATTTGCAGTCTTGCTCGCTCTGATGCGCCAGTCTGGCTGCTGGAGATGGGTGCCGTCCGACGCACTTGCGGTTCTTGCATGCGGCACCGAAAGTGCATACATCGTTAATGTCGACTGTGGTGCCTGGCGGTGCCGCGGGTGACTGATGCGCAAACTTGCACTCGCCGTTAGTACAACGGAGGTTGTACTTGCAGACAGTCTCGTCGGGGTTGGGCGGTTCGCGCTTCGATTGCGACATGTCGACATCGTCTCCTTCTCCGCCTTCCGTCATCGCTGAATCTTGCTTGTCTCTGGATTGATGTTGTCGGAAACCGCCGCGAGAATTTTGAGTGCGATCGAACAAAGACTTGCCGCCACGGCGTCCACCTCGTCCACCACTTTGGTTCATAAGCTGCTGCTGGAGTTGTGACATCATCTGCGCCTGTTGCTCCATCATTGCCATGAGGTCCATTTGTGACGGCTGTCCTTGCGGCGGGGGCATGCCCCAACCTTGGGCCATGGGGTTCATTCCCGGGGGGGCACCATGTTGACCGTTCATTCCTGCCATCGCGTTGAGGCCAGCTTGAATATTCACTCCACGGTTGTTCATGGGTCGTCCGCCGCGTCCCATACCGCCTCTGGGGCCTGTAGGTGGGCCTCGGGCATGGGAGTTGATTCTGTCGTTTCCGCGAACGCGGTGAAGAACCGAATCGCCAGACCTGTCCATAGCCTTGGTCATGTGGCCCAGCATTCGCTTATCGCGACCACCTCGGGGGTTGGGACCATTTCGCATGGATCGCGGGCCAGTCGGGCTACAGCGGGTTAGTAAGGTACGGGCTGCGGGGGGTGAATTAGGGAGACAAACGCGTTCAATTCATTGCCATCACCTGCACCCATGTCGGTGTCAAAGTCTCCATTTCCTTGAGACATGCCAGTCATAGCATCGGTAACGGAAGGTTGGGTGCCGTTGAGTTGTGCGTCGGTCTGCTCAACCTGTTGAAAGAGCCATGCGGCGAATTGCTGGGCGCCCGCATCTTCGGGACCCAGACCAAGGAGATCAGCCGAGAGTTCGGTGGCAATCTGCTCCTGCGTGCGGCCGTTGACGAGCATGAGAATGATGTATTCGACGAGCGCGGCATCATCGTCGGAGCCTGATGCCCAGCCGGCCTCGATCAATTTGGGCTGGATGGCGGCGCTCAAAGCATCCGCCAGCGGGGTATTGAGGACGACCTGGACCGTCATATTGATTGGCGCCGATATGGCGAATATCGCGTGAAGCTTCGAGTGCAAATGCGACGAGTCGTGGTGCGTTCAGTTTTTTGAAGTTGAGCTGCAGGACCAGACGCGTTGCCGTCGGGAAAGAAAAGTCGGCGTCGAATACGGCACCGGAGACTTCAGTTGACGTGTTAGAATGCGCGCGGTAGTGGAAATCGCTTGCGCCGGGGTATATGGGGAGCAGGCGATGATTCCGGCAGAGGAGAGTTGGTGATGCACAAGAGAGCAACAAAAGAATGTTGTGTATGGTGGAGGAAGTGAATCGAGGTAGGTGAGGCATGAGAGCCAAAGAACGTTCCTGAGATGACGGAGAATTCAGAGCTGGGCCCACAACAAAGCCTTTGATTGGAGGAGATGTAGTCTAGTCACGTGACAGTCTGCGCAAAGAAAGGCGGTGCAAAGCCAACGTCCGGAGGTTCTTCACTGCAGAAGGAGAAGGTTCAGGCGAATTCCAAGTGTGGCTTGCCCTGACTAATTCAGGCACGCGATGCGCCTGATTATTCAGCGTAACGGCTGCACAGCCACCGGCTCTCTAGCCTCATTTCCCCAGGAACCACCCGACCTGTGTGGTTCCGCTCCTTCCAGGCAGGTTGAACATACATCACGGTGTCCATTCCACCTCTGGATTATTCCAGCTTCGCCCGCCCGCGATACCTCTATACTGAATAAAACTGCTTCATTCTGTCACCAAGGCCTGTGTCGTAGCGGGGAATGCCGGCGCATCTGAACGAAATGCCCGCACACATAGGTCCCGGGTTCGAGTCCCGTCTTCTTCTAGTAAAAATCCTTGCATCGTTACACCTGAGGCTGGTAAGAGTCTCCTCGGATCTTTCGTAGGCTCCCTATTACAGGGGCCGAGCTTTTTGCGTCTACGGATGCCTTAGACTATGGCGCCTTACACCGCCATTACTTCCAGGCAGGACATGACACCAGTCACTACCAAAGATTTTGGTTACTATCTTACTGGAAGGCCAGAGTCTGTCTCAAAGCCCCCACGCTATACGGGTGGCAGCTGAAACAGGGTGACGACAAAGGAAAGAGCTCTCTACTTTCCCTCTCTACGTATGAGAGTTGTGACGAGACTGCGGCGACTAGAATCTTAATCTTAGTGTCGAAGATTCATCGATGTTTTCCAGATCTCTCACTGTCGAGGTCCGAAATGCAGTACGATGCCCTTGTATGTTCTTGCGGCATGTGTCGGGTCTTGTAAAAGATAAGAATCTTACATAAGGTAGGTAGGTAGGTATGGTTGCAGATCCGCCGTTGGTGTGTGCAAGCTGTGGGTACCGATACTACCGACCCAGCACCCTCCACTCTTGGCTTTTTGCCTTGGCTTGCAATGTGCGTCTGGTGACCAGCTATGGTTTCTCACTTTTTTTCAGACTTCTCTCGCTGAACATTGACTGCAATACGCGTATCCAAAGTTTGGTCTGCCGCATTTCGAAAGCCATCGAAATGCTTCTCTTACTGTTGCCGACTGAGCGAGACCGAAAGAAAGGCTTTACGAGAGAATACTCTAATTACGTTTCTTGTTTCCTTGTCGATGGAGACAATGCCGCCCTCGGATCGGAGGTTTCTGTGTGCTTGATTGGTCGGTAATTAAAGTTGTTTGGCCGTAGGTGCCGTTCCCCGCCCCCTGCTGCCATGACGGTTGGCTCCCCTGGCCTGGTTTAGGTCCTTGGCTTGGGGGAGGGGGCTTCTGCCGCGCCTCCCCTTGACTTCCTCCAGCTCCTCCTTCCCCCTCCTGTCATCCTTGTAATCGTTGCTCATGACAGGCGGTGTTGATGATCCTAATGCCCGCTCTTACCTTCAGGAGTCCCTGCGTTGACGCTACTTTGACCTTTGACCAGATGATACTAGCAGTCACTCTGTCTTGTTCCTGTCAATCTCGAGACTTCATGGGCATTTGTCACCTGTATCCTTATTGAGCTTGGTTTATTTACCACCTTTGTCGCTTCTCACGCGCTCTCCCGCTCTTAGCTGCGCTTGACACTAGTTTCATTATGAGAGCATAAACCAACATATCGACCATCCCAACGCCATCGTCTCCTGCAAAACCAGCATCTTGTTTCTTCGGTTCTTCTCCGCGCCTCCCGGCTCCATCAGCTCCTTTAATCACCCGGCGTTGGATTGGCGTCAAAGCACAGCCGCTGCCTCTTCTCATCCGCCCTGCGCCTCTACTCCCATGAAGGCATACCCCTTGTTCATCGCCACCAACAAACGAATCATAGCCTACTATTTTCCCTAGATTATCAGGAACCGAATACTGGGGGGATCAACATATTGGATCGTACCATTGCCCCAGCCCGGTCTGGCACGTCGCATCCAACGTACGGGGTACATTTACCTTATAAGGCCAGTTCGTCGGTCTACCCAATTTCGAGAAGCTTTGATTTTGTTCATTCCTTTTTCTCAACCGCATGAGATCGACCAGGCCTGAGGATCTCTCCCTCCCCCCATCAGCCAGCCCCTCCGTCGTCAGCAGTAGCGTCGGTCGTCAAGCGTACAGTGAGCGTGGCTCCGTCAATCTCAAAGCTTGACGTAACGTAACGTTGCTCTGTGCACCACACTGTCAATTGGTTGCTTGGTTCCCAACCACCATCCAGACTTGGCTGCGCGGTATCCGTGAAAGAAAAGGCAGCAGAGTCGACGGGCAACTACTTCTGCGCTCTCGTATGTCTTTCTTCTGCAGCTGAAAGTGGCACGGGACGAATCTTTCGGTTCGTTTGGTGGCTAGGAGGATATCATACTCTCTCTACCTTATCTCGGAGAATTGTGGTTCGCAGGAACAGTGCAAAGACACACCACAAAGACCACCGCGCATCACCCTAGCTTGTTCATATAACCAGCCTCGACCCTTCCGTTGGTTTGAACGGCATCCTTCTTCTTTTTCCTAATTCTTCTCATTACGGGGTCCCCAAATCGTCAACATGTTACCCTCTCTCTTACTCGTATCCCTCTCCCTCGCCGTGGGCCAGGTCAGTGCCGGTATCTGGCCGGCCCCGAAGAAGCTTTCCACTGGCAAGAGTGTTCTGTTCATAAGCCAAACACTGGAAATCACGTATAATGGAGGATCTGTACGCTGGCGCCCTTCTTCTGCTTCCACTTCCACTTCCCATGATGAGACACAGAATACTGAGAATTTCTTTAATGTGCAGCTGCCCTACACTTATGGCTACAACCCGACTTCGGGCTCGACGTTTAACAGCAAAGACATTGTGCAAGGCGGTGTGTCGCGCGCCATGGCTGCCATTTTCCAGCAAAACTTCGTGCCCTGGAAGTTCCACCCGAAGAACAGTGACTTTGAGCCAGATGTGTACGCGGCGGACAAGAAGGCAGTCAAGTCGCTGCAGATTACACAGACTGGAGAGGATAAGCCCAGCACGTTCAAGCCTGTCGCTGGTGACGTCGATGAATCATACGCGCTCAACATCACAGAGGATGGCTCAGCGACGCTTACGGCCAAGTCCTCCACCGGCATCTTGAGAGGTCTTGAGACGTTTGTGCAGCTCTTCCACCAGCACACATCCGGCACCTCCTGGTATACCACGTTGGCGCCCGTTTCGATTGAGGATTCGCCAGAGTACTCCCACCGCGGAATCATGATCGATACGGCGCGTAACTTTTTCCCCGTTCAGGATGTTCTGAGGGTCATTGACGCCATGTCTTGGAATAAGCTCAACCGGCTCCACATCCACATCACGGACTCGCAATCATGGCCGCTTGACATTCCTGCGATGCCCGATCTAGCCGCC
This sequence comes from Colletotrichum abscissum, assembly GCF_030869225.1. Taxonomy (NCBI): domain Eukaryota; kingdom Fungi; phylum Ascomycota; class Sordariomycetes; order Glomerellales; family Glomerellaceae; genus Colletotrichum; species Colletotrichum abscissum. Next base: position 1,527,271 of record NW_026850431.1, read on the forward strand.
AAAGGTGCTTACCGCAAAGGGTTGTCGTATTCGCCCGAGGATTTGGCAAAGATCCAGGAGTACGCAGTTCACCGCGGAATTGAGCCGGTGATTGAAATCGATATGCCGGGACACATTGGATCCGTTTCTTTTGCCTACCCGGAGCTGATTGTGGCTTACAACGAGAAGCCGTACACGTGGTGGTGCGTAGAGCCACCCTGTGGTGCCTTCAAGATGAACGATACCCGAGTCGACGAGTTCCTGGACAAACTCTTTGACGATCTCCTGCCGAGGGTCGGTCCTTACACGGCATACTTCCACACTGGTGGCGATGAGCTGAACAAGAACGACTCAATGCTAGACGAGGGTATCCGGTCCAACTCGAGTGAGGTCCTGCAACCGCTTCTGCAAAAGTTCATGGACAAGAACCACGCCAGAATCCGTAAGCACGGGCTCATCCCGTTGGTCTGGGAAGAGATGCCGCTCGAGTGGAACATCACGCTCGGCGACGACGTCGTGATCCAGTCTTGGTTGGGAGGCGATTCCGTAAAGAAACTGACCAGTAAGGGCCATAAGGTCATTGACAGCAACTACAATTACTGGGTAGGTATTGTTGACGTCCATATTGAAGAGTTCACCTTGCTAACGTGTACCAGTACTCCGACTGCGGCAGAGGCCACTGGATGAATTTCGACAACGGAGCCGCCTTTGAGGCCTTCTTCCCCTTCAATGACTGGTGCTCGCCGGCAAAGGGGTGGCGCCTCATGTACTCGCACGACCCGCGGGCCAACCTGACCGAGACGGAAGCCAAGCTTGTCCTTGGCGGTGAGGTGGCTGCGTGGAGCGAGTCCATTGACCCCGTCAGTATCGACGGGATCCTGTGGCCGCGGGCCAGCGCGGCGGGCGAGGTATTGTGGTCGGGCCGACGGGACGCTTCGGGCCAGAACCGGAGCCAGTACGACGCGGCGCCGAGGCTGGCTGAGTTCCGGGAGAGGATGGTGGCGCGTGGTGTGAGGTCGGAGCCGGTGCAGATGCCGTTTTGCACGCAGGGGGGTGCGGGTGAGTGTGGGTATCCCATGGTGTAAGGGCTGGGTTGGGAGTTCCACGCTCTCTGTTATATTCCGCGTGATGCGGTTTCCCGGGGAGAAGGCCGCGAGTCCCTTCGCCGGATCAGTTGAACATACCTTTTCTTGTACATGTATCAGAGACAGGGGTTCATCTCGTTAATCAACACTGTTACAACGGATGATGGATTTCCTATTCAGGGTGTCCAATGACAACGCTTCGCATCATTCGACACAGATCATCAAGCCCCGGGGGATCGGGTCGACACATTCAGCGTCCGTTGCCCGGCGCCGTTGGACTAAAAAGTTCATCCGAATGTCCTTTCCATGGCGGAGGGAGGGGAGGGCAGAACGTGACTTTTTTTGGCAGCCGCCGCCGTCGCTCTTGGAGGTTGGTTGTGCCCAAGGTAGTTCCCGCTGCGCCCTCCGCACGAACGGCTCGTTTGTGGAAAGCGGGGGAGAAATCGGGGTGATCTACATGTCCAAACCTCGGTGAATCTGGTGTGACGCGCTTCCAGAAGGAGGGCGGATTCTGGGGTAAGGTTTTATTTGCTCGTGATCGCGATGGGCTTCCCGTGGTATCATGGTGCGGATGAGAGCTGAGCGTTTGGCCGTATTCTGGCCGTCTTTAGAGGTCGAGAACTCTGTAATTGATAACTTGTATCTATGTACGAGATATGATTTCACTTCTAGACGTTCCTACTGGGTTACTTGCATACGCCTACTTGGAGGAAAGCTTTTCTCTGGCAAGGACTAAACGCTGGATTGGGATGCTCTCAGTCTCTTTTTCTTTCACGCCATCCCGCTCGTTTCCAAAGTCACAAGGACGAAAACGATCCCGACGTCACCCTCCGCTTCGGCAGTGAGAGGGCGCTGGGAGTCGCGTTAGGGTAAGGTAGGCATGAGCCTGGCAGGATCCAATTGGACTTCTCTTTTTTCCTCCTCCTCCTCTTTGAAAAAGAGTTGCAGGGGTGTAAGCTGTAAGTTGCGGGGTGGAGAAGCCGTGGTCAAGAGTCGTGTGGGCGCCTGCAGGTTGCGACAGCAGAAATTCCCTTTCTGGGTATTCAGATCGTGATCGGTGGGGTCTTGCACTGTGCTTGCTCCGGTTTGAGTCTCTACACAGTAGTCTCCAACGCGGAATGACTGGGAGCAAGTGAGGTTCTCAAGTTTCTCAACAAAAGGTGTGGGTGAAAGGATAACAGGCGAGAGTCGCAGGAGTATCGTCCGACGCTACAGTCAATTGACGGAAGAGTCGAACAGCTTGACTATCTTGTTCTCTTGGAGAATGGAAATTGCTGCAATCGTTCGCGACAAGACAAGATAAACATATCGTGGCCTACGGAATAGTTATGCTCCTCTAGCACATCGCACCGTACGTAATCCACCCAATTGCCTCATCCCATCACCCTCCCAAATCAAACAAAAGATCCAAAAATCTTCTCGTCGAAGAAAAGAGGTTCGTGACCTCGGCATCAGGTAGGCGTGTCCCCAGCAACTATGCCGCAACCTTCTCGCAGCTCTCAAGTACACAGCATCTCACGATTGGTCAGACAGCGCACCTCTTTCCCTAAAACGGAAGATCTCTGGGGGATGATATTTGATGAAGTAGAGCCAGCGCAACAGCGGCGTGCGCGCGAAGTTCTTTTGGTCTTGCTGTGCTGTGCTGCCGTGCATGCTGCGCCGTACATGTGCAGGTAGGTGATTTTACAACCAACAGGGGAGGTTTCTTAGCTTCGCCAAGCAGCGGATCCCCGCGGCTCTCGAAACCACACCTCCCATCATCGACCTTCTCCAGGGATCATTGAGCCCCGGGTAGTCGTCCATCTCTTTTCCTCGTCCAGTCTCCGCGTGGCGGGTACGGTTCCATGCACAAAAAGGGTTTGGGTATCGGTTCAGCGAGCTTCCGTTGCACAACAGCCAACAGGTTGCTTCTCGACTCGTACTGAGAGTGAACTCGGGAAGCTTTTACATAGTATACAGCTGGACCACGTATACTAGTCCATAAGATACTCTCAATAGACGCTCACCTTGTGATACGATTTAAGAAATTTTAGAGGAAGAGACCAATGCATAAGAAGCGTGAAGCGTGACACGGGACTCTGCACTAAGCCAACTCAGGCCTACGCCAGTTCACTCGCCATGTGGCTTCTACGCCGCCGCTAGCACACAAGGGCAAGTGTTTCGGCCGCGGTGGATGGTCCACGGAGAGAACATCGATGTCCATGGTGTAATTAATTTTTGTAGGGATGTGAGGACTTGGGATGGTCCTCTTTACCGAGGAGGGAGAGAGGGGGGCGGGGAAAGCCCACCTCAATGTACACTGACCAACCATTCGTCTTTGGTTTGATTCTCTCTGGCCGTCCGCGGGCTGCTGCCATCGATGGATCATGGATTGTGACGGATGGAGGATGGGTGATGGATCATCACATTGGGGGTTCTTGGCATTTTGTGTCTTTGATTCTCTCCTCACATTCCTCGTCCCCTCGTCCTTCGACCCCGTCCCCCTCCCCCATTGTCTCCAGCACTGGCTAGTCTCAAGCAGACCCCTAGCACTGCAATCCGAGGACCCCGTACCGAAGCTCGAGAGAAAGAGAGACGGTACGGATAGACGGATTTGGGGGGGAAACAAGCTAGGAACGGTAGACCAAGTGGGGATGAGCCCATCGTAGTAGCTAAGGGTCAATGAGGTGTACTTTTACTTTGTACTCTGTCACTGCTTTCATACATCCTTTTTAGCTTATTCGATACATACTTAATACTTGTAGTCTCAGCTTTCCACCCTCCAACATCAGACCTACCCACATCAGATGGTTATGCCTTCGTTGCCCAGACTTGGTCTTCTTTTTGTCTACAACTGGAGCGGGTTTTCGATTCATCCCGTTCCTCCGTACATAAGCTATCGGGTTTTGCGTCACCGGTCTCGACGAGCTCCTGGAATATAGTCACTGCGCCGTCCTCTGTCGACTATCTCTCTCCACCTTTTTCCTGCGTTACGACATTTGACGACTGCACGTCAACTCCCACTCGAGCAGTACCGGAAAATCAACCCATCTTCGCCAAGTTAAAGAGACGTTACTCGAATTTGTCTCGCCCGTAGGCGATCCTGCATCTCAGATTCCAGACTCGGACTTCCACCCTCCTTACCACCGAATCTCGCAAGACGACACGTCCACAGGAATCCACTCATCATGGGTCTAGTAGACCATGCCCTCGAGTACCTTACTCTCAAAGTCATCTTGGTCTTTGGCGCAATAGCTTGGGGTTTATGGGTAGCCGTCAAGCGCTTCGATGAGACCATACGGCTGCGCCGTCTGGCACCCGGCACTCGTGGCCAGTCCCTCAATGCCCGTTTCCCCGGTGGTGAGTTCATCATGCTGTCCGCGATGTGACTTACACATCTTGTGGTCAATTTTCTTGAAAACCCCTTTCATCAATGGTTCTGGGAACTCACATTCCCCTTCCCCATTAGGCATCGACTTCATCTTCAAGGCCGTCCGCGGGACAATGACACACAAGAACGTCGAGTTCTGGAAGGACATGCTCTCCAAAGTCAAGGGCTGGACCGGCGAGAAGAGGATTCTCGGCCTGCGCATCGTCTTCACCGCCGACCCGGAGAACATCAAAGCCATCCTCGCAACCCAGTTCTCCGACTACGGCAAGGGCGAGCCCTTCCATCAGGAATGGAAGGAGTTCCTTGGCGACAGCATCTTCACCACCGACGGTGACCAATGGCACGCAAGCCGGCAGCTCATCCGACCTCAATTCATCAAGGACCGCGTCAGTGACTTGCACTGCTTTGAGTCGCATATCCAGACCTTGTTCAAGGCTATTGCCAATGGCGGTGCCTTGGATGGAGAGGATCAGGTCGTCAATATGGATGCCGTTGACGGCAAGGTCATGGACGTCTCGGACCTCTTCTTCCGATACACCTTGGACGTGGCCACCGACTTCCTCCTGGGCCAGGATGTAAAGTCTCTCTCGTGAGTTCCACACCACCAAACCTATACAGCACCACAGACTAATACGGGACCCTCCAACAGGACCGTCAAGCAAGAGTTCGCCGAAGCCTTCAACGAAGTCCAGCGCGTCCAAAACATCCTCGCCCGCGCCGCCAAACTGAAACCCTTCATCCCCCTCTTCTCCTTCCGCGCCGGCCTCAACGTAATGAACGACTTTGTCAACAAGTTCATCGAGCGCGCCCTGCGCCTGAGCCCCGAGGAGCTCGCCTCCAAGACGAAATCTGACCAAGGGTACACCTTCCTCCATGAGCTCGCCAGCTTCACCCGCGACCGCAAAGTCCTCCGCGACCAGCTCGTCGCCGTACTCCTCGCCGGCCGCGACACCACCGCCGCCTCCCTTTCCTGGACTCTATACGAGCTGGGCCGCCACCCGGACGTCGTCCGCAACCTCCGCGCCGAGATCATCGAGCAGGTCGGCCTCGACCGTGAACCCACGTACGCCGACCTCAAGAACATGAAGTACCTCCAAAACGTCATGAACGAGGTTCTCCGCCTCTACCCCGTCGTCCCCTTCAACGTCCGCCTCGCCCTCAAGGACACGACCCTCCCCGTCGGCGGCGGGCCCGACGGCACCTTGCCGCTCGCCGTGTGCAAGGACACGCCGATCGGGTACTCCACGCTCCTGATGCAGCGCCGTGAGGACCTGTACCCGCCCGTGTCCGAGACGTTTGCGCACCCGGAGACCTTCTCGCCCGAGCGGTGGTACCACTGGCAGCCCAAGCCGTGGACGTATATCCCCTTCAACGGCGGTCCCCGGATTTGCATCGGGCAGCAGTTTGCGCTGACGGAGATGAGTTATACGCTGTGCCGGCTGTTTCAGAGGTTTGAGAGGGTGGAGAGTTATATGGATGCCGTTGACGGCGGGAAGCCGACGCTCAAGGCAGAGATTGTGCTGCAACCCGGGGATGGCGTAAAGGTTGCTTTTTGGAGGGCGAAGCAGGGGTGAATGTGAAGGATTTTGACGCTGCTGAGAGAGGGAGAGAGGGAGGGAGATACAGCTCGTTTTGCGACGGATATTGGAAAGATATTTGAGATTAGGCGGATGACTGATGATTACGACGAACAATCTCAAGACAATACTCTTCCTCTGTACGGGGTATTTATTAAGACAGCGCCAGACGTCTTCGAAGCGCACTGTAGACCAACTGGTGTGGGAGGTTAGGATAAGCAAACCTCTTTTGTGTAACGGACAAGCCCCACACACAACGACAAGCCATCACACGACCTTTGTGTCCCCCAGAGACTGAGGCTACCCTGGAGGATGCTGCTAAAGTAAGTGCCTACTTCAAATTAGGAGTAGAGTACGGAGTAAGCAAGAGCGGGTACTCGCGTTGGCAAGCAGGGCTATTCGATAGGGCTGAAGTGGGAGGCGGCCGAGTTGAGAGCGGATTGTGGCTGCTGATTTGCATGGGCGACCATTGTCTTGGTTTGGCACCTTTGGGTTGCAGTGTTTCTTGGAAGCTAGCCTGACGGGAGTCGTGTCAGAGACTATCTAGTGATTGAAGAGGCTTGCGAGACGGGTTTGGAATCCGATGGCGCCGAAGATCTCTTACGATTTGGATCCGTACTTTTATATATATCTAAGGAACCGTGTGCTCTGCATGGGGACATTCCTTGCAACTGGACCGTCACGTTGTGTGCACACTGCGAAAGATGAACACTACTCAGTTGTGATGTTCGTTATTTGAAAAAAAGTGAAAAAAAAAATACCCAATCATGAGTCTGAGCCCTGTCATCTCTCAAAAGAGAGCATAACGACCTCTTGTTCTAAGCCCCCTAGTGTGATAGGAAACAGATGACTCGTAGCCCCTGAGCCCACGCTCCAATGTGATGATGATGATGATAATGCTAACCAACCTGTAACCCCCCAGACAAACTCATGTTGAAAGCATAGCCAAAATGATGCAGAAGATGATGTGAAGATTCAGAAGCGTGAAAAAAAAAACAAAAAAACAAAGCAATACCACAGAAACGTGGAAACCAAAGGCCTGCAACTAGTTTCGTTCTTCACGCAACGCGGAAACTCTCTTTGATGGCAGCTCCCAGCCTCTGAATCGCCTTATCCATATCCTGCTCGCTGGCCGAGGCGAACGTGGCGCGGAAGAAGAGATCCTTGAGCGGGGTGTCCTGCTCGGTGCGGAACCACGAGCCGCGGGCGCAGAGGACGCCCTTTTCGATGCACGAGTTGAAGATTTCCTCCTCGATCTCGAGGAGGGGGCGGCTGGCGTCGCTGTCCGGGTGGGCGGTGTGGTCTATTTTGAGCCATAGCTGGATACGAGTAAGAAGTTGATTAGTCTCGGAGCGAGTATCGTCACATGGGGAGGTGTACGTGTCTGGGAGAAAGGAGGACGACGTAAAGAAACTCACAAACATGCCAGCCGCGGGGGGCGTCCAGCTCACGATGTCGCGGGGAAGATGCCTCTCGCACGCGGCGAGCAGCCAGTCGCGGCGCTGCGTGTACTCCGTGCGCAGGTTCATCAGCCACTGGAGGTACCCCTCGTGGCCCCAGGTCTCGTCGAGCAGCTTCCACACGGCGACCTGCGAGAACCCCGAGGGCCCCTGGTTCGCGACCTCGGCGTGGCGGATGAAGCGCTCAATCACCTGCGCCGAGGCCGTCACCCAGCCCAGCCGGGAACCGGGCACGAGGACCTTGGAGAAGGAGTCCATCCGGAGCACGCGGCCGTCCGTGTCCATGCTTAGCAGGGAGGGGATCAGCGTGCCGAGGAACTCGTCGACGGAGGACGGGGGCGGGGCTGCCGACGCAGAGGCGTCGGATCCGGCGTAGGGCTGCATCTGCAGGAAATAGTACGGCTCGTCTTCGACGATGTAGAGGTCGTGCTTCTGCGCCACGGCGTAGATGGCGCGCCGCCGGGCCGCGGACTGCGTCGCGCCCGTGGGGTTCTGGCCCGAGGGGACGGTATACAGCAGGTGCGGCTTCCTGTGCCCGCCCCGCGCCGCCGGGTCCCAGGCAGAGAGCATCTCGTCCATGGCGTCCGGCAACAGGCCCTCGGCGTCGACGGGGACGCCGACGGCCTTTACGCCGAGCGGGGCAATGGTCTCGAGCGCGGTGGAGAAGCTGTACTCCTCCGTCAGGACGGCGTCTTTGCGGTCTTTGTCGCAGAACATGCGCAGCGTCTGCTCGAGGGCGGCGGTGCTGCCGACGGTCTGGCAGCACTGCCAGTCGGCGTAGGGAGGGTTGTAGACGAGCTCGGTGTGTTCTGTGACGAAGCGCATCATTTGGGCGGAGCCGGTGGACTGGGTGTAGTTTAGGGCGATGGAGAGGTCGTATTCCGCGCGGCCTTCGGGGTCGTCACGGACGTCGTATTTGCCCACGGTGATGTCTTGGCCGTGGGTGCCGATGGTGTCGGCTTCGGAGAAGTGCGGGGCCGTGGGGACGCGGACGGAGAGGGAGGCGAAGGGGAAGTAGGCGCTCGAGGGGAGACCGCCGCCGAGGGAGATGAGGCCCGGTTTCTTGAGGTGGCGGGCGGCTTGTTTGAGGGAGCAGGGGTGGCGGGAGAGGGACTCTTTGGAAAGGTGATCTTGAAGGTGTGTCAGTGACATGTTCAGGAGTGAGAGAATATGTGAATGAAGCTTACGGTCCCATCGCTTTGATTTGGGTTTCCCAACGGTCTGTGATGAGAGGTCAGTATAACGTCACTCGAAATCTGGATGCCCTAAAAGAGGAAGCATACGGGAGCCTTGAACATATCGCTGTCTGAGGCGGCGGCCACACCCGCAATCAGCTTGCCGGCCTTGGCCCTGCGTTCCCGGACGCCATCGAACGGCGACGGCTGCTGTCTCTTCTCAAAGGTTGCTTTCCTCTCCACGGGGACGGCGTCTGCCACGGACCTGTCACTCGACTTTGAGTGAAACGGGCGCTGAGAGGCGACGGGCTCCCATGTCGCCGGGGCGCGTTCCCGGCTCCGGCGCCGGAGATCTGTAAGTCGAGATGGGGTGCGAGGAGGGGCAGCAGCTGCTGATAAGGGCTCAGAGGAGGCCCGGCAGACGGAGCCATTGAGGCCACGGCGAGCGGCTCTCGAGTACATGCTTGCGGGGAACGAGTTGAGTTGCAAGATGTTTGAAGAAGAGATGTGTTCACTGTGAGATTTCGAGAGGTGTTGTGAATAATGTTGAAAGTTGTCGGTTATCTCAGCCCGAGTCCAGGGAGCTTTCGAGATAACAAAGGGCGTAAGGCGTATCTGACACTCTACACGCGGGCGCGGGTGCACCAGGTGGTGGGGCAGCCCGCAGCTACCCGCAGCTACCCATGACTCCCCCGCATTGTGCTACTGTTTGCCCGTAATTTTTAGGTAATTAGGGGTTCTCTGACCGCTGCGGGCGCTGTAAGCGTTTCCTTCTTAGTGCCGGTAGAAGATCAGTCTGGGACTCTAGTTGCAAATGTGCTAGATTGCAGGGAGGGAAGGGGGGAATCACCGGCCTGTTGAGGATGGATCGCGTGACGCCGGTTGCGGAGAGAGATGGCGGGCCCAGTCCGGCTCCGGGTGGATACCCGAGACTGGAGCCTGTCCGGGGGTACTTGGCCGCCGGCCGGTTGGCGGGACCATCGAGAACCGGGTGTCAGTTCACACATAGCAGTGGGTCAAACGAGATAAGAATCATAATGGACAAAGTATCTGTCCGGGATGAACGGCATTCGAGACTGATCCATGTGCTTCTTTACCAAGAGCACAGATACCTGGCCTTTCATCGAGTCCAACACGCCAGCGCACGGAAATCCCAGATAGCGCAACGGCTTCCATGCGTCACGGGCATGTAAGTGTCAGTCACCGTTAGCTGCCTGCGCCCCCCGTCCGAGACACCTGTCCGCCAGACGTTCGGATGCGCAATCGTCACGTACCCGGATGTGAGAGCCGGCGCCCGTGGACATCGAAGCCCGAAGAAGGCCCCCTACCGACTCGTAGGTATCCCACACTCATGCGAGGCCTCGCGTCCCGCATCCCGAGCCCCCGTCTTGCGTACTTTGTACCTGAATATCATCGTCAGAGATTTACTTCCCATTCAGCTACCTTGACTTCTACTAATCCTTGGAGGTTGCTGCGGAAGAGGGGCTCACGAGATTCTGGCACCGAGTCAACGGGTCCTGAGTCCTGACGCCAAGGGTCTGGCGGAGCCCCAGCCACCCGTCGTTCACCAGCCACGCCATTTTCGACGCTATCCACCAACCAATCAGAACCTTTGAATTCATCCCAACCTCCCCTCGTCTCAACTTTCTTTCCAGGACAGCCAATCCGAGTTGGACGGACAACGAACAGGGAACACCACGTAGCGGCACCGCGGAACAACGGCCACTGATTGCCTTTCGTCCAGTGCAAGAAAAACATGGAAAACATCTCGATGTTGATGTCCCTTCATTTCCACCCATCAACCATCCCCCCACACCCTCTTGGTAGGTAGTAAGGTACTAGGCAAGGTAGACCGTAGGCGGCGCATGGGGTGATGAATTCTCTTGGACTATTTTCCAAGGCCCAAGGCCCGAAAAAACTGTTTGGAACCCCAGAGGACAAGAGGGAAAAAGGGCCCTGCGCGGCCCGATGACGCTACTGCAGCTGCCAGTGGCTGGGCACATGGGAAATGATTGGGAAAATGCAGACAGCTCAGATCATATAACACCAATCTGCCGCTGCCATTCTATCACGGCCCGCCCGTGTGATGTACAATCTTCCTTGTTCTTGCTGCTGTCAGTTCTCCCTACCTACAGCACCTCACGCTTACTCCTGTCCACCCACCCCCTCGTGTTGCCCAAGTGCGACGTGCCACGGACTTACACGGATCCTTGTCTGCATCTTCTTTCCCTGTGACGTCGCCAGCTCCCAACCGGCCTTGGCTTTAGGTCGCAGCGGGCTTTTTTTCTTTTTCCACGGCGGTTCGACTTGGAGATTCTCTTCAAGTGGGAGGAGACTTGAGTTTGACCTCTCTTCCTCTCTTTCACCGACGACTTCACCCTCGACCTCCCGAGTCTGTAACACCCTTACCCTCCACTGGTTCTCTGCGGTGGAACCCTCACACATCCAAATCACGCAATGCTCTTCTCAAGGAGACTATTTGCCGGCCTGACGGCGTTGGCGACAACAGCTTCAGCTCAGACGTATTCATCGTGTAACCCCCTCCAACAAAGTAAGTCTTAGTTACCGTCACACGATGCCACCGACAAGCAACATAAGGTACTAACCTATCCCCGCTCTCCAGCAACATGTCCCGCCGACACAGCTCTCGGCATGGCCATCCACGTCGACTTCACCCAGGGCGCCGTCAACTCCTTCGCCGCATCAGGTAACCCAACCTACGGCTCCGACGGCGTGACCTTTAGCGTCGCCGCCTCGGGCCAGGCGCCGCAACTCATGTCCCTCTTCTACATCATGTTCGGCCGCGTCGAAATCACCCTGAAAGCCGCCACCGGCGCCGGCATCGTCAGCTCCCTCGTCCTGCAGTCCGACACCCTCGACGAGATCGACATGGAGTGGCTCGGCGCCGACCCGACAGAGGTGCAGTCAAACTACTTTGGTAAAGGCGACGTGACGACCTACAACCGCGGCCAGTTCCACCAGACCAGCAAGAACAATCAGGAGAATTTCATGAAGTACACCATCGACTGGACCTCGGAGCGCATCGTCTTCTCCGTCGACGGCACCGTCGTCCGTACCTTGAAGGAATCCGAGGCCGACACAAACCAGTACCCGCAGTCGCCCATGCAGGTCAAATTCGGCTCCTGGTCCGGCGGCGACCCGGCCAACGCCGCCGGCACGATCGACTGGGCCCGCGGACCGACGGACTTCTCCAAGGGGCCCTTCCACATGGTCGTCAAGGACGTTTCGATTACGGACTACTCGACGGGTAAAGAGTACAAGTACACCGACACCACGGGCAACTGGGGCTCCATCCAGGCCGTCGACGGCCAGGTCAACGGGAACCTGGGGAAGGCGAGCCAGGTCACCTACACGGCCAGCGCGGCCGCCGAGACGGGTTCTCCCGCGCCCACGGTGCCGCGCGGCGGTATCGGCGCCGACGAGTCGGCCTCCGCGACGCAGACGGGTTGGCCTTGGGTCGCGAGCGCGAGACCTACGGGCGGTTCTGTGCCGGACGGATGGCGCATGACGTCCGAGGGCAAGATTATTCCCGACGGCGCGGGCAGCTCGGTGCGTCCTTCGTGTCTGGTCTTGGTGGTGTCGTTTGCTGTCGGTATTTTCGCTTTGACGGGGCGGTAGAAGAAGATGTCATGATACGCTCTCCCCCTCCGCCTGGAGAGGTGTTTTTTTTCCCCGGAATTTTTTAACATGATGTAATGGATATATGTGGTGGAAGAACATTTGCTGGTTCCTGGAGGCACGATATTAGAAAAACGGACGGCTCACATTGAGAAGAAGCCTATGCATTGGACGGCGTTTGGGGAGCATCAAGGGACGGGAAACCATACGAATTGGATTTGAAACGTATAAGACGCATTACTTTTGTAAATAGAATAGACGCAGCAATGTCCTGCGTGAAGAATCACCCGAAGCGAATGGATCGGAAAGCAGTTTATCCAACCGAGTTGATCCCTTTGGATTGTGATTTCTCGTCGTCGCTTCGAGGAGCGGGCAGCCCGGACGGAGGAACCAGAGTGGGTCTGGGACCGCTAGGCAACTAGGACGACTTTACCGTTCAAGTAAGACATGAGGCGTTGTGGCAGAGTGGTCTAATGCGCAAGACTAGAAATCTTGTTCCTTCGGGAGCGTCTGTTCGAATCAGGCCAACGTCGGTGTCATTTGCTTTTTGGGCTATTTTCCCACAGCCTTCTAGAAATCTCAATCGGTGCACTCATTGTTCATTTTGCACTTTATTTCATTGACTGTTTTAGGTTTGGTGTGGCGTAGAAGCCGTTTTTGTTCTGTAAATGCCGTTCAACTGAGTGACATGGAGGTACAGGTTTACAAGCCTCAATTCCCTCAGACATTGAACCACCAGCCCGCTTCACCATCAACATTCTGCAACCACCTCGAAAAACTACTCCGCTTCGTGTTCTCAGCCTTTGGTTGGGTTTGGCAGAGCAAAAAAGTCGTGCCATGTCCCCGTAAGCAATGAAGACCTGCTGCGTATTGTCGAACCCCAACCTTTGGGGAACGACTTGTTGAAGCCTGACATCACATCTATGCGACACTCTGAGTTGCTGAATTCGCTGTTGTTTTAATTAACTAAGCTAGTCTAGTCTGCTGTGGCCTACTTGTGGCTCTATAGCAAAAAGGCGTAACCGGCGGACGGTGGCCCCCAGGTCACCGTTCTCTACAAAAGCCCCGTTTTATCTCTTTAAGCAACACCCCCTCTCTTCGCTGTATGCATTGGCACTTCCTCGCGCCCTCAACCGCAGCTGATATATACCTTTTTCTCCTTGCCGTCCTGAGTGACTTTCTCCAGATACCGAGTTGGGCCATCGCGTAGAGTGGTCCCTAACTGGCAGGACGTCCCAGGCCCGGGGTAAAATGCTGAAATAGAAATGCTTTTGGTACAAACAAACAAATACAGTAAAAGTGACGAGATACGATGGGGTTGGTTCAGCAAAGCAACTGAAGTTCTGGAAAGAACGCGATCAGAACTCCCAGTCATCATCCTCAACAGACTTGATGGCCCAGCTGAACTTTTCGCGCAGCGTCTTGGAGAAGAACTTCTCAATAGGAACGTCAAACTTCTTGGCAAAGACAACCGTAAGGCGCGGATCAATGTAGTTCTGAAATATGTTAGCTTTGAAATCATTTCAGCCAAGCGAATAACTTACGATCTTGGAGGTGCTCAAGGCAACCTCCTTGTTGCCATCACGATCAGCAGCCTGAAGCTCCAAAGTCTTGACTCTGTCATCAATCTTCTTGGCCTGCTCAACAAGCTTCTCAACCGTAGGGCCTCGGCCTTCCGGCTCGACCTTCTTGGACTTGTTCTCTTTCTTGAACTTGGCGGCGAGCTCGTCCGCAGCCTTAAGGCGCTCCTTACGCTCCTTATCGGGGAACGGCTTCTCGCCATCGGCCAGGCGTTTCTCGTTATCCTTTTGGAATTTCTTCTCAATTTTGGTGCGCTGCTCTTCCACCAAGAACTTTTGGTGCTCGAGGATCCACTCATCGGTCAACTCTTCGGGGCGAGCAAAGTATTCGGCACCCTTCTTCTTCTTCACCTTGTTGTCGATCTGAAGCATCATCTGCTTCAGGCGCCATTGCTGATACCGGAGGCCCTTGATGCGGTCGCCGAGTTTCTCCATCTGTGCCTCATGGGCAGCACCGACAGTGCGCTTGTGGTTGCAAAGAATGGCTACCTCACGGTTGCAGTCGTTGTACAGCTTCACCTTCTCCGCAATCGTCAGGTTCTTGTGATCGACAAGCTTCTGGAGGAGAGTGGACATGGTGAAGGACGCGTTGTAGGTACGGAACACCTTTGCTGTCAGGCCCGGCATGTAGTTCTTGAGATGGTTGTTCAGCTGCGTAGTGGTCAGGCGGTCGAAAATGTCGTCACCGTCGGTCTTGGGCGACTTCTTGAAGAGCTTCAAGTTCTTGAAGACCTGCTTCTCAACAGTGACCTCATCGTAGAATCGAATACTGTCCTTTCCGAGGAAGTCGAAGATGACGGTATTGGGCTCGCGCAGGGTGATATGCTCATACTTGAGGGAGCAGCAGCCGACGGTCTCGGCTTCGTTCTCAGAGTCCTTCTCGTTGCCAGCTCTGAGAGCAAACTTGTCAATCAGGTACACGGCCGTGGCTCTTTGTCGGTCCGCCATGACCTCGCTCTTGAGATCCTTCGTGTAATCCCTTCGAATCTTGTCGATGTGCTTCTTGAGTTCTCTTGCCTTTTCAAACTTCTTCATGTCGCTCTGACCCTTGATTGCACTGGCAGCGCCAAGCATCACGTACTTGTATGCACCGTTGATGTTCTCCTGCCACATAGCCAGCCAAGTAGCCTTGTTGTCGTGAACAACCGCCTTCCACTTGTGACCCTTGGGCGGTGTCGGAACCTTGGCGTCCTTGCCAATGTTGATGGTGATTTGCTCAGGATACACTCGCTTCTTGAGCTTTCCAGTCTTTGGGTGCTCGCCACGGCCGCGGAATAGACTTGGAGGTTCAACGCGGAAGTTGCCAACCTTTTCCTTGCGGCCGTCCCACTTGCAGTACATGAAGGGAGCTTCCGTCTCATCCTTCTCAGCCTTGATTGCCTTCTTCTCTGCAGCTGTCCGATTCTTTCTGATGGCGCTCTGTTGCTCGTAGTAATTGAAGATGGGCTCGAAGTCCATCTTCATGAAGTCCTTGATGTCGACCTTGTTGCCTTGCTTGTCGGTTGCTTGGCCTGACTCCTTGAGAACGGCCTTGAAATCGTCGAAGAAGTTCTTCTGGAAGACGGGATTGTCGACATTGTGCTTAGAGTTAAGCATCGCTCCGAAGAAACCGGCAACTTCTTCGGCCTCGACGGGCAGGTTGACCGGCTTGCCATCGTAGAGCAGTCTGACGTTCTTGGGGAGGGGCTGGTATTCGGGTGGGAACATGACGCCGTTGTGCTCCAAGGTCTTCCACTTGACGCTGTCATCCTCCTTCTTAGGGGCGTTCCACCATTCGTACTCTTCCTCCTCCTCGTCTTCAGGAGCCTCGCTTTCCGCCTTGGCCTTTGCTCCCTTCTTGGCTGGTGCTGCGGCAGCCTTGCCCTTTGCTGCCGTAGCCTTGGCCGGGGTGGCCTTCTTCGCTGCAGCCTTTCTTGCGATAGGCATATCGGAGTCGGATTCGGATTTAACCCCATTTGACTTTCTGGCGCCGTTCGATTGGCGCTTCTTTGCTCCTGACCTGGCCAAAGGCACATCGTCGTCGGAGGACTCTTCCTTTTTCGCCTTCTTCGGGGTTGCCTTCTTTGCCTTGGCCTCGCTGGCACGAATGTTGCGAGCCTCCTTGGCGGCTGCCTTCTCAATGTCCGCCTTCTTTTGCGCGAGCCTGGCGCCCAATGGCTGATCATCATCGGAGGATTCGTCGGGCAAGGCTGTCTCCCTGTAGGAAGGAGGTAGGTTCTTGCCCCTCTTCGAAGTGAGAGGTTCGTCGTCCGAATCCGTTTCTGGTGCCTTGACCTTGGTCTTTTGTCGCTTGGCCTAGAGTCGCTGTCAGCCTCGGACTCCGCCACCGTCTGCCTGCCTGCCATGTGTAACCTACCAAAGGAGCATCGTCGTCGCTATCTTCGGTTTCGTCCTTGTAATTGACCTTGGGCAATGATGAACGAGACTTGCGCTTGCCGTTCGTCGATGGGCCATCGACGTCCATCGCATCGTCATCCTCTACGGGTCCATTGCGGATAGAGAGACCGGGCGGGGCCGCTCGTGCCTTGGAGGCGGTTCTGTCCATGGCGATGTCGTCGGCTTTCGATATCCTCGATGCAGAAACTGTCGGTGATCAGGTTAGAAAGCTGTTAAGTTTTCATTTGGTTTCGTAGGCAAAGCCGGGATGCAGGAAGTACGCGACGAGTCAGGTGGGTTCGCTGGGGCGAGAGGAGGGAAAAAGTGACACGTCCGGCGTAAAGTGGCAGGCGCGAAGGGTAAAGCGTCCGAAAGCGCAAAAGTTTATGTTTCTTAGCGTACTTACTATGTCCGTTCGACCTCGCAAGAGGTGCGTCGTCGTCTGAGGAACTCATGGTGGGAAAAGGTCTCGGTTCGCGACGTTTACGGACGGTTAAGTAAGAACTGAATCGCAAAGTCCAAAACCGGGGCTTGGTGGAGCAGAAAAAGTTGTTGTAGAAGCCGATCCGCGCGGAAGAATCGCGTAGATATAGAGGCAAAAGCCGGATGGTTGGAAAGGCCGCCACTTGGTGAGTTGAAAGACGTAGGGAATGGCACCCACGTCTCTTCGAATCGAAAGGGAAGACGAGGATTTTTTTTCGAGGGATCGAGGGAACGAAAAAAGAAGGCCGGGGGTGGGAAAGGCGTCGAAGACCTTCTAGCTACGAGCGAAACTTAATGGGGCTGCCCCTAGGAGTCTAACTGTCTAGGTAAGCCCGGGTAGGTAGGCACAGGTAAGCGGGTGGCAGGTGCTGCCAGGACACAGGAAGGCCCGAACCAATCCAAAGCCTGCGCCACAGCTTCACAGCACACGTGACCTTCCTGAGCCACCCGGCTGCCGGTCAAACTCAGTTAGCCGGGAAAACGAGGTGGATGGAGTCGGGTGCGAAGACTGCTAGCCGGGGAGGAAAATAACCTCGAACCTACCAATCTCGCTATCCCGAAGCACCGTCCGACAGCCTCAATTGATCTCGAAAGCGGTCGTGGTCAATTGCTCCCCACAAACGGCAGAGGCTCGATATCCCTAATATCTCAAACTTCACAATGCTTTCCCGGGCGGCGAGACCAGCTCTGCGAGCTGCGGCTGCGGCTCCCTCGCGGTAAGTCGGAATCCACACCTTCCTGAGCTCGGAAAATCGGAGGAAAGGGACAACACGTCAGACCAGTGCCGACGGTCGGCCATCAACGATGAAAGAGGACGGGACTCGAGGGACATGCTGGGAACGATACCAATTGAACACACGAGCGAGAGGAGAAATGAGATAAGAGAGCTGTCATGCTGATTGTGCGGCGTTTCCAGAGTTACGGCCAGCGCGCCCACCAACGCTGCCAACTTCGCGACCCTCCGTGAAATCGAAGGCCGCCTCAAGTCCATTCGCAACATCGAGAAGATCACCAAGACGATGAAGATTGTCGCCTCGACCAAGCTCAACCGCGCCCAGAAGGCCATGTCCGACTCTCGCGTCTACGGCGCCACCTCCAACGAGGTCTTCGACTCCGCCGAGACCAAGCCCCTCGAGGGCGAGGGCAAGAGAGAGCTCATCATCATCTGCTCCTCCGACAAGGGTCTCTGCGGTGGTATTCACTCTGGTCTCTCCCGTACCATCCGTCGCGAGTTCGCCGAGAAGAACGCCACCGCCGACCTCGTCATCCTCGGCGAGAAGTGCAAGGCCCAGCTTCAGCGCACCAACGCCAAGGACATCCGTCTCTCCTTCGCCGGCGTCGGCAAGGACGTCCCCACCTTTGCTGATGCATCTGCCATCGCCGACCAGATCGTTCAGCTCGCTGGCGACTACTCCTCCATCAAGATCCTCCACAACAAGTTCATCAACGCCACCAGCTACGAGCCTGTCACTATTGAGGCATTTTCCGAGGAGGCCATCACCCAGTCTCGTAAGCTTGCCCCGACATGAATCAGATATATACTGGACGAATTGAACTGACATTGCATTCAAAGCCAACTTCTCCGCCTTCGAGGTCGATGAGGAGCTCATCCCCAACCTCCGCGAGTACGCTCTTGCCAACTCCATCTACTGGGCTCTGGCTGAGGGTCACGCCTGCGAGATCTCTGCCCGTAGAAACGCCATGGACGTACGTTACCACCCTCCTTGACATAAACTCTTGTCCAAGATAGTACTTTGAACTGACACGCCATGACAGAACGCCTCCAAGAACGCTGGTGAGATGATCCAGAAGTACCAGATTCTCTTCAACCGTACCCGTCAAGCCGTCATTACCGGAGAGTTGGTTGAGATTATCACTGGTGCCACTGCCTCCGAGGACATGTAAAGCGGGTTTTTTGGCCAAAAAAGCGCGCGCATCAGATAGAGATGATTATTGCCTCTCTTCCCTTTGTATCAAGCTACCAAGGGCGGCTAGTTTAGCCCTCAGTGTACCAAATCCTCGCGAATACATCCTGATCTAGAATATGGATCGGTTATTTTCATCTATCTTAAACCCGAGTCTGAGAAATCTGTGCCGTTTGATAAGCGTGTTGCCATTTATTGTTTTGCACACTCTTTAACGAGGGTGCCTTTATGTACGGGAGCAACAGTAATTACTGTGCAGAACGTTTAAAAAGGCTGGTCTACTACAACCTTTTCAAGGTTCCAACGAGAGCAAATATGACATGTACGGAGGGGGGGGTATGCAGAACTCCTCGACACCGTGAACGAGAAACAAAAATAGACTCCCACCACCACAGACGAGCCCCCCGAATGCACCCTTCCTTGCCCTCCATGCAAATCCGTTTAGAAAACAACAGCCAACGGCCTGACCTCTCACTTAATAGAAAACGAATACCTCATCACACCACCCGCGCCTCGTCAGGTAAAACAAACCCGTCAAAACTCCATCTCGCTACCGTCACTTTCGGCGTAGCTGACATGCTTCGTCCTGCGGTACTTTTGCGCATTAATCTCCCTTTGCCGCGCCGTAGCAGCACTGTAACTATTCCCACCGCCGCTACCGCTCCCTCCTCCTCCGTTCTGCTGGAGCGGCACGTACGGGTGCTCCCGGTGATACGCGCTCATGGTCTCGACGTACTCTTTATCCCACCGCGCCGACGTCTCCTCGTACTGCTTTACGGCCTCGGCGTACGCCGTCTTCTGCGCGGCGGCCTCGTCCTCGAACGGCTTCTTCTCTTCCACGGAGGCGGCCCGCCACATCTTGGACGTCATGACGCGCACCTCGTTCGGCGCCGTCTTCTTCTTGTTGCCGTTGCCGCTGCTGGCCGCCGCCGCGCGCTCCTCCTCGCACCGCGTGCGCGCGACCTCGAAGAAGGCCCGGCTGTAGAGGAGGTAGGCGTTGGCGGCTACCTTGGCCGGGCGTGCGGGCCGCTCGCCGATTTTGGCTTTGGTGTGTTCCCAGGCGGAGAGCTCGTAGGCTTCCAGGCGGATTTGTTCCGGGTCCTTGGGTCCCTCCATTTCTTTACGCTTGTTGGACACGTTGTTTCCTTTCCTTCGGACAAGGGGTGTCGGGACCTCTATCGGGCCGAGCATCGACTCGAGAACCTCTGACGCGGCGCGGAGTCCTGAGAGGTAGGCTCCATGGACGGTAGCCGGGTGGGTGCCGATTGTGTGTTCTCCAGCGAAGAAGAGGTTGCCGATGGGGCGCGACATGGCGTCGTAGTCGTCCGGGTGCATCTCCGGCCCGGCCGAGGAGTAGCTTCCTCTCGCGAACCTGTCCGAAGCCCAGCGGGTGACTACGGACTCGGCGGGGTACGGCACACCGGGGCCGAAGACGCTGCGTAGGACCTCTGTCGCCTCGGCGATGAGGTCCTCGTTACTGCTGTGCTCCGTATCAAACCCGGCATCACCGGCCATCAGGGCCACGAGGCACGGTATGCCGGTGGTCTGCGTGACGTTGAACCACTGGAATAAGCGGCCTCGTGAAGAGCCGTAGTCGCTTTGGTTTAGGCTGTGGCGGTTCGGAGCGTCTCGAAGAACGCCAAAGATGTGCCTTTGCGTATCCCAGAATGGTTGATCATAAACCAGTACAAGCTTGTTGAGCACTCCGTACCCTATACGGGTGACTGCTTCCGTCTTCCACTCGGGCAATGGCGGGTCGAACGCGACGTTGCCGTGTTTCAAGACTCCCAGAGGTATCGTCGAAACGACGTAGTCTGCGTCGATGGACGTCCCGTCCTCACACTCAATCGAAGCACGCCCGTTATTCTGTGTTTGGTACGTGATCTTCTTGACCGCGGATTTCGGGCGTACGTCGAGAGGAGTGGGACAGTGCATGAGGCCCCTGGGAACGCTTTGGTAGCCACCGACGATCATGGTGTGCTTGCCTTCCCACTCATTGCCAGCGTCAATGTCCCAGCCTCCAAGACTGAGATTATGAAGATTTGTAGCGTTACTGTATTCCAGATTCGCAACGTGCCAGTTGATGAGACGGTGATCTTGGGCAGTCAGGTCGACAATGTTGCGGTATTGAAGGACGGCTTCGTCCATGACCGAACCGAGCGTGGCCGCTGGCAGAGTAACAGCCTCGTTCAGATCGATATTGGCGTCGTTTGCCAAACCGGTCTTCAACGTCCACCCCATTGCCTGGGCTTTCTCGGTTGCCTTGAGTACACCTGGTGTGCCAGGCTGAGTGTGGACGCGGCCAGTGAGCTTATCTGACGAGACCGGCACCAGGTTTACTCGTTCGGGGACATTTTGTTGCGAAACGGGCGGTGCATGTGGGAGAGCCGCCACCGCTTCCTCAGCTTGGTGAATTGTCCTGTGGCCGTCACTCACGGCGTCTCGCGCCTCGTCAATCAAGTCTCGATTGCCCTCGATAAGCTTGGCGGGCTGTGACTTGAACTTGTATTCGCTGACGCGATCTAAGCAGTCATTGTAGAGCCTCTCTACGAGCTGGTCCCTTGCAAAATCCACCGGCTTGCCACTGGAATCGTAAATTGTCGTTTCCGATCTCAGGGCACGGTATGGGAGGCACAATTGCGCACGCACGAGAACGTTCATCGGGTTGCCGCGTTCGAAGCCAGTGATGATCATGCCGCCCATTTCGGCGGTGAACCGTTCCCCGTCAAAATCGGACAGTGGTATTGTCGGTTTTGTTTTGAACTCCCTCGAGTAGACCCTTCCACCCACTCGCCCACGCCCTTCCAGTACGACTATTTCAGGCACTGGCTCTCCGAGCGCCCGGAAACGATCCTCATACTGCCGTATTAAGCCGTCCAAATGTCTGGCGCAGCCCAAGCCGGACATACCAGCACCGATGATCACAATCCTTTTCTTGTTAAGCGGGACTTCTGCCTCTACGTCTTCTTCTTCTTCTTGTCGATCGTTCGTCGCTGGAAACTCTACACAGCCAAAGTTGATATACCCGCGTCGTAACAGCCAATCGTAACATATACTTGCGACGTCAACCCATCTGGCACCAGCGCAACCAACCGCTTCGTTCCTTGTCACTGCAACACGTGGGTTATTGTACCAGAGCCGGAGGATGCCGTTCCTGATATTCAGATACGTGGTGACTTGAACATGGCTGATGTGTTGTCGCAGCATCTGATATTCTTCCTGGTGCAGGGCATACGGGTTTAGTCTCGATGACTCGGCTGCTTCTATGCATTGCCTTGCATATTCATAGCTTGATAAATTCGAGGGTATGGACGACTTCGGCTTCACGTTGAAGGTCTGTCGCAATGCCTCGCGTACCGGAGGGGTCTCTGCTGACGGTATAGACTCTTCCGTATGCCCGTCCAGTTCAACAGGGGTCGTTGCCTTACTAGACACCGACGGCGGGACCGATGAAAGCTCAGACTGGTCGTGATCAGACAAATTGGTCATCGGCGACTCGAAAGATTCGTGAGGGGTATCGTGTGACTGGATGCGGAGGGTCTCTAACGGAGCAGCCGCGTCCTCGGGCATTGGTGAACTGATCGATGGTCAGCTAAACTCGATCTCGAGCCTCCCAGCATTCATCTGATGAAGCCAGGATACCATCGTGAAAAGATGCCGTAGTGTATCACCTACTCAGGGTCCGATAATGTGCCGGAAGGATGTTCCGCCTCATCCAGGCTTGAGTCATCCAGGTCCATGTCCATGTCTTCTGTCCACACGACGATTTCCGGGGCAATTTCTGAAATTGCTTCTGATGAGATTCGACTTGACGGCGTTGGTGTCGTCGATTCTGATAAGTGTGAAGTCGATATCCGACTGAGCATCGCACTGGCCCTCGAAGGCGTGAAGTCTGATATATGTGAGGCCCGATCCGGAAAATCCATCAATGATCCCTTCCCAAACCCCGGTTCCTGCTTAACCCGAGACCTCGGACTTGATCTCATATTTCAGTCGTCGACACGGATTGAACTCGAGTATGAAAGATGGATATATATGTTGGCGCAGGCGGATGGTCGGTGATGATGAAATCTGCTCAGTCTGAGTCCCGACCAGGGTGTTATATGGCGGGTCTAGTCCCGAGTCGATAACATGTTACGATATCTCAGGTAGACCCGGATAGTCTCGCTGTATAAGCCTGGTCAGCTGATTTAAGTTCTCAGGCTCGCAGGACTTGATATAAGACGAAGCAATTGCAATGTACTTACCTTTTGACTGCGGAGACGCCACTTGCCCCAGCTGCAGGGCACTGTCCCGTGTTCGGTGCTTGATTGAGCCGTCCCGATGCAGGTCAAGTCGCGGTATACCGAAAAGGCACTAGGTGAGTCGTAAACAACTCAGTCTATTGTTTGAGACAAGTATGTTGAGAAATCAAAAGTAACCCGGTCATAAAAGGAAGTCGTCAGGTACATGACCCGTTGAAATCGCTAAGTTCGGCATTGGACATGAGGAGCTCAAGCGTTCGAGACAAAAAAGGTGGGTCACGTGATGGGCCTTTGCTCCCGTCAGTCGCAAGCCACCCGACCTGACACAGTGCTATATGGGCTGACTGCAGGCCCGAGCCAAAACCGGCAACACCACTGAAGTTCAGGAAGGCACTGACTCGAGGGGCCAGACTGCCGGCTAGCAACACCCAATATTCACGACGAGCAATGATGATTGCTTCTAGTTGGGAAACACTTCTCCACGAGAAGCTCATTATCTGTATGTTGGTCGTATCTTCAAATGCCGAATACGGCGTTCCTGTCTCTCAGCTCTACCAGTCTTCCACCACAAACCCTGCGCCCTTTCTCATGCAGTTGGGCTCACCGGCTTGACGTTATCTCTTGCAAACGAATCCTTCTCAATTGCCGCATCCATCATTCGGTCTCCGCTAATGATCGATGTTGTGCAGATGACGATGTTTCTCCGAGCTACGAATGATACAGATTAGTTTGGCAATGCTTCACGAGATAAGTTCAATATGGATAAATACCTTCTTCCTGCTTTGCAATGAACCGCAAAGCAGCGATTTCGGTGAATGTTATACCTCCGACGAACACCACAAATACCGTTTGCTTCTCTGTGCCTCCCGAAAGCAACGCTCGAGCTTTGACGGCCTTCTCCTCACCCTTTTGCAGCTCGTAGAATGTCTGCCCGCGGACGTGCTTTACGGCCTCGTCGAAGCCGTGCCAGCCCTGAGCCGCGGACGCTCCTGTCGCACCACTTGCGCCATTGCCTCTGGTGACTTTGAGCAGATACTGCTTTTGCAGCACACATTGTACAAGACGGATTGACAGTGGCGCATACCCGCTGTATACATAGGCGATGTCGTTTGGATCGTCTTCCTGAACTTCATCGACGATGAGACGCAGAAGTTTGCGGAGATACGTGTAGTTCGTCTTTGTCCCTGTTGTGTTGCCACCAGAGCCAGTCATCGGGATCATTTCTGCCAATGGAGAAGAGCGCGACAAGAATAATTGAAGCTTCTCGAGGTTATTAAGCGTGAGGATGTGCTGATAGCCGTAGCCCTCGAGGATAAGTCGTCGGAACTGGTCGAATTCCTTCGGTTTGATGCCGCCTGATATGCATGAGTAAATGCAAAGCAGCCTCAGCACTTCTGGTAACGGTGTGTCGCGGGCGATTAATTCCTCGATGGCTTCGAATTGTGAGGAAGGGTCCGCGCCAGCAGCTAGATTCTGCTGAGCTTCCAAGAGACCTTTGAACTGGTCTGTCCGTGTGTACTTCATGACCTCCTCTGCTAGACCTGTATGTATGCGCAGGCTTTGCTGCTCCGCTTGATATCCGGGCAGCTTACTGACAAAGTCCTTGAGCTCAGCGATGGATTTGTGGCTGTTTCGTCCTTCGTAGTCCTTTTGCAAATTCTGAAGTCGCCGAGCGACTTTGTTCAGCAAGCTACCGACAATGGCGAAATTTGTGTCGCGAAGTTGTTCGTATAATTTATCAGAGGAATCCAGCTGGATTTTGCGTTTCCTGGCTTGCGCGCTTGTCGCTGAGGATTGAGAAGGGGCACCGACAACTGTCGTATCAACTTCAGCTTGGTTGTTCTGGATGCCGAATACTTCGTCGATGAGTCCCTCGTAGGTCAGTTGAGTTAACAGAGGAGTGACAAAATCCACTTCGCGGTCGATTATTATAACGCTTTCGGTGAGTGTGCTTGGTGCCAAGCCACCTCGATTCGTCTCGTTCGCATCCTCGCCCGCAAGTATCTCTTGTCGCATTCGTGCTAGGAGCTCCGCAACTCGTTTTGCGTTGTCGCCTTTGCCGATGATTCGGGGAAACAAGCCGTGATTCTGTTGGATCTCCATCAATGCCTTGGCGAGCAGGAATGACGGAGTGACATCTTTCGAGAGATACAGGTCGCGGAAAGACTCATCCAACTCGAGGGAGAGAAGATCCTTCTCAAGCGGGAAGAAGTATAAAGGCAGTTCAGAGATGTTCACGTCGCCCAATACGCCGGCCTCCTCGAGCAACTTGTCGGAGACGAGTGTTCGT
Source organism: Colletotrichum abscissum (assembly GCF_030869225.1). NCBI lineage: Eukaryota > Fungi > Ascomycota > Sordariomycetes > Glomerellales > Glomerellaceae > Colletotrichum > Colletotrichum abscissum. The sequence goes on from NW_026850431.1 coordinate 1,552,454, forward strand.
CGAGGCACCCAGAAGATGTGGAATTCATGGCCTGTTTGGCTCTCTCGCTGTAAGCGACGGATCTGCTCTGAGAGGTTGTTAGCATGAAGTGCTGCTCACTCAGTAGCATGGAGATCGGCTGCAAGAAGCCTCGCCACCAAGCACTGTCTTTCTCGGCAGACCACGGATGATGATGATCGCACGAGTAAGCCTAAGAAGCTTCGTAGAAATCCGATTGGAAGTGAAAGAGAATGTGAGATCCGGATAGTGGAGGGTGCTGACCTGCTATGGCTGACGCATGGCGAGCGCACTCGCCGCGGGCTATGAAGATGACATTTCGCTGGCTGGTGTCGGCGTTCTTGTTCTCGAGGAAGAAGAACTTGTCTACGCCGTATTCCTGGAGAGTAGCGACCTTGACGATGGTACTGATCGGGCCCGCTAAGCTGCGCTCAAGAATGAGGTTCTTCTTCCCCCGGACCTGGAAACGCCGAGGTTAGCTCACGAAGAACAGGCAGCCGGGGCGAAATGCCTTACTTACAGCCTCGAGCAGGTAGAGGAGGTCCTTGCGCGCTTTGTCCTTTATCTGGTCCGTATTGAAGCCAGCTCGAGGAGCCATTTTCAGTTCTCCATGCAACTGGCACCGGGTGTTGTTTCGTGGAGCGCAGATTGACCGCTGCTGGGCGAGGTGACGTGGTCGGGGTAAGGTGAGGTAGGTAGATGGAACGGTGACGGAGAGCTGTGGTCGCAAAGCACCTGGAGCTATCGGGTTGAAAGATTAGATTGGCTACCTCAGTACGGGACATCTTGCGCAGAGAGCATTTGCGTCAGCGGGGCCAGGCCACCAGGGTGATTTAGGTGCTACGCTACCTCACAGTGCAGGTGCTCTTTCGGGGAATTCCATGCCGGATCAGTGGGGGCCAGTCACTGTGTCCCGCCCGCTATCCAATCCGTCAGGTCGATGAATGTCTCAACCTGGAAATGTTTCCAGAAACAATGCTTCGCGATCGCTGGTCGCGACGGTTTATTCTGCAGACTTGCAGCATGAAAGCTCTAGAATATGATCTACTTGCTAACATGATGCGCAGTCGAGGACACCTAGGATGTATACCTTACATGGCCAAAAAAAAGAAAAGCATGGTCCGCTGATCCTACCAAACATCAACATGGGTGTCAATACCGTCCTCTACGGGGATGCGATCCCGCTCGTGACACAATTTTCCCGACTGATCTCTTCGAGATATCGCTCCACGAAAGCTGACGAGGGCCAAAATCGCCTTAGTCACCTCATCTTCTCCCCCTCAGCCGAGCACCAGCTCCTGAACACTCCGCTTGTCCTGGGGTCCCCTTCTGTATGCCGAAATCCGATACAACGCCATACCCAACCCTGCCGCGCAAATGTCTTGTGTGGTTCAAACGGTGTTATCGTGATAGTAGAAGTCAATATCTCTAGGGCGCAAGCGATTGCTCCGAACGAACTCGTCATCTCCCGCCGGCCGCTCGTTCTTTTCGTTGCCTGTTAACATGCTCTGTATACTCATGCAGACGCTCTCAACGTTCTGTACGGGACTCCAGCCTTGGCTGCCGAGCAAATCGAGACAGATGATGCCATTGGAGTAGATATGAGGGTGCATGGGAATCGGTCGCTCGGTGGTCTTGACGAAGGTGACCTCTGGGGGTTCTATAGACCAGATTATGTTACTTGGGGAGGTACTGAGGAGCTGGTATGCGCAGAGAGGCATACCTATGGGATATTGTTGGGAGAACTTGAATTTCAGCCTGTAAACCTGGTCTTTATACAGCGGGTTGTCGTCCAAGACTTTGATGTCCATGATCCATTCTTCGAAGTTGTCGGCCGAGATGAGCTCGATACCGGGAGGCAGGCCAGAGTTGAGCTGTGAGAATTAGGAATATTCCTGAGGCGAGCGCGCGCAATGCGACAAGGTGCAAATGGATCGATCGCGGGACGGACAGGTTGAGGTAGCGAGCTGGGCGTGAGGTTACGAACCTTGGACAACTCTTTGGCCAGCCGCTTGGAAGCAAAGCTGGAAGCCATTTTGAAGGGCGATCGAATGGGCTGGAGGAGGATGAAGCCCAGGCGAAAGTGGCTCGACGAAGGAAAAGGGAGAAGTTGAGCGAAGGAGAAGTTGTCAGTCGGCGGCTCGAGGAGCAGCCCAGGCAAGGCAGGCGGGTTGCGGCTTGCTGCTTGCTGAGGGGCTTGTTGGTCGCTTGGAGGGGCTGCCCAGAGAGGAGGACCCCACGAATTGGTGGTTCCTGCCGAGAACAGCAGCCAAAAGTGTCCAGGAATGTGGGAAGCAGCCGATGCGGGAGCCAAATCTCAGGGTCTCAACCTGGGGGTATTAAAGAAAGCCGGATGCAAATCAAAAAGGACGGCAAAGCAAATAGGCGCCCAACAATGAGAGTGAACGAGGCAAGTGTGCAGCAACGTCAGTTGTTTGGTCGGTTTAACAATGTTGAGACACGCGGGCGTGTTGGAGACGGTCCACGAGTTACAGGCGTGGACGGTGGCACTTGGCTCTTTACGTAGCACGTAGCACGTAGCACTCAGGTGCTCTATAAGTTGTTTACTGTATGAAGTACCTGTGTACTGCGTACACAGATTAAAGTACTGTACTGGAAAGCTGGAACACCTTACCTAAGACTTTCAAGGTCCAAATGACGCCGCGGGGGAGGATTGGCGGCGGCTCAATGCATCTTGAACCGATGCGAATGCGCGTGCTGTAACCCAGTCGCAGGCCCGGTGGATCCACTTTTCTCAATGCCAGTGACAACCCAAAAAGCATTGCATCTTTGAAGAGCAAGAGCAAGAGCGGCCAGGGACAGCCTACCTACAGGTACCTTGCCTTAGGTACATATTCGTTGTGTAAGGCAGTCCTGTTATCAATAGCCTCTCATAACTGGGCACCTATACTGAATTCTTTGCCATCAATCTTCTTAGCCCTCAAGAATAGGTAGGTATATGTATCAACATCAAGACAGCAAGGCGCTGCAATGATAGATGAGCATGCACTTCCGTCTAGACGTAGTCATATGTCACGCGCCATTTCTGAGGATATTGCGGTAGAGTCTGCCAAATATATGTGCTTCTGGAATGTCACACATGTCTCTACCTTAGCCAGCAAACTGCTTTCTGTCTGAATCATTTCCCTGCTTGAGGGCCGACGTTTAACCACGCCAGACTCAAACACCCAAATTGTCATTGATGACGTCTGCTGGCGAAAACACTTCATGGGCCAGGCTAGGAGGATACATGCAGAGTATAGATCAGGCTTTGCTGAGCAACACTGCAACTCTGATCTATGGATGTCTAAATATTGACAGGAGGGAGCCATCGACACTGCAGCTGTCGACTAATCGGATACCATACCCAGCATGCCTCGTCCACTTAAGATGGAAGATATGGAATCATCTACCTCTGAAGATGCGGTTGCAAGCAGGTCGAATCGGAGGTTAAGCCTTACGACCCAGCAAACCCAATGAGTTGGAGCCTGGAAGTAAGAGTCAATGCCTGTCATAGGCGCACGAGGGTGACAGGGCAGCCAGCAGATAGGTGTAAGGTGGAAAGAGTGGCCTCCTCAGCCACACTTCGGCGGCTCCCTCATCCTCTGGTGTGTGCCTCCAGTGCCTCCACAGCTCCAGTCGTTTTGATCGTTCAGGATACGGCGGTCCACTCCAAGACGTCCAGGACCCTGGTCCGTCATCGTTAGTGCTCGTGGATGCCGTCGCTCATTCACGGCCATGTCCGTGCTCTCCCTCTTCTGCGGCCTGCCCCTCATTTCTCTGCGGCTGAGCATCCTTTTCAATTCTTACCAGCCCACAAGGCTCACTCCAGCCTGCCATGACCCCTGAATCTTGTTCCCGGTGATGCCACAACCGCCTTTTTTGTTTTTCTGTGCACATGCTGGAGCGTACTGCCTGAAGGTTAGGTTAGGTTGCCTCCAGGAGGTATGCTGTGTAGTGACTTTACCTTGGTACCTTTACCTGCTCTCTACAGATAGACTTTACAGATGGACGCAGCACATGAATATATGTATTCAAGCGCCATTCACCCCCAGACCCGGGGACAAGAAGTACCTATTCTCATTCTACCAACAGGTGCAAGGTGCTTGATCCCAAGAGTACCTCTTGCTTGTGAAGCTCGCCTAGAAAAGTACCCTCTTACGCTCTTACTTCCCGCTTTACCCCACCTCCCCCTCAACCCAAGCACCAAGAGCTACCAGCACCCCGACTCGACCCCCTCCCGAATCCCGTCCAGTCTACCTGGGAAGTCTCCATCAGCAACCGCTGCTTCTCTGTCCTGTCCAGGGTCGAGCCTTCTTTCTGCTCGATTTTTCTACGCCAGCCTCAAGCTCTCCCTCATAAACGTCGTCTGCACTCCCACCGCTGACGCCCGCCTCTTCTCGGTCCCATCATCCCCAAGGCTGTGTCTGACCGATCATTCCACACACACAACTCTCGCTGCGACCGATAACCCCGCCTCAAAAATGAGTTGTAAGTTCTTGGATCGAACTGCTCTTCTGTGATCTTGCCAGGTCGTTGTCCTGCTCTGCCGTGATTGCGAACATGCTACCTCGCGCAACACTTCTCCAGTCCTACTGCTCCCAATCCACAAGCAATGCTGACCGCACGCTCGCCCATAGTCTCCAATATGCTCAGCAGGCTCCAGGGCCAACCCGAGAGCTACGATAAGAAGTACGAACAATTCCAGACCAATATCTAGATACCATATCCTGACGTCCTCTCTACAGGGCTAAATATCGCTTCGGTCGCACTCTCGGAGCTGGAACTTACGGTATCGTCCGTGAGGCTGACGGTCCTACTGGCAAGTGCGCCGTCAAGATTATTCTCAAGAAGAACGTGAAGGGCAACGAGAGAATGGTCTACGACGAGCTGGACATGCTCCAGCGTCTGAAGCACCCTCACATTGTCAAGTTCGTTGACTGGTTTGAGTCGCGTGTGAGCAATCCTCCGCTGCGAAGCCATGCCCGGACTGTCAAAACTGACAACTATCTTATAGGACAAGTACTACATCGTCACTGAACTAGCTACTGGCGGAGAGCTGTTCGATCGTATTTGCGAGCAGGGCAAGTTCACGGAGAAGGATGCTTCGCAAACCATCAAGCAGGTCCTCGAAGCCGTCAACTACTTGCACCAGAACAACGTCGTACACAGAGGCAAGTTTTGCCACCATAACTTAGATGCCCATTTCTTTCTAACTAGTAGATCAGACTTGAAGCCCGAGAACCTCCTGTACCTTACCAGAGATATGGAGTCCGATCTCGTCTTGGCCGATTTCGGTATCGCCAAGATGCTCGACCGCAAAGACGAAGTCCTCACAACAATGGCCGGTTCCTTCGGCTACGCAGCCCCTGAGGTCATGTTGAAGAAGGGCCATGGTAAGCCGGTAGACATGTGGTCCATGGGTGTCATCACATACACTCTGCTTTGCGGTTACTCTCCTTTCCGCTCGGAGAACCTCCAGGATCTTATCGATGAGTGCAGTAATGCTCAGGTCGTCTTCCACGAGCGTTACTGGAAGGATGTCAGCGATGATGCAAAGGACTTCATTCTGCATCTTCTGCAACCAGAGCCCGTCAAGCGCTGGTCGAGTGAAGTATGTACCAGCCCTGCACCAATGTCGACAAATAAGCACTGACAATGACAACAGGAAGCTCTCCACCACCCGTGGCTCAGCGGAGAGAATGCCACCGACCACAACTTGCTGCCCGAGATCAAGGCCTACATGGCCAAGGCCCGTCTTCGCCGCGGTATCGAGATGGTCAAGCTTGCCAACAGAATCGAGACGCTCAAGGCACAAGAAGAGGACACAGAGGACTCGGACTTCCCAGCCGACGCTATCAGCGCCGCAGACCAGTCCAAGCACGTTGGCGCACACGAAGTTGCCACTGGCGAGAAGCGCAGCCTTTCCAAGACGATCAAGGGCGCCATCTTCCGTGAGGTCGTCCTTGCCAAGGTCCGCGAGATGAAGCAGCAGCAGGACACGCTCAAGGTGAAGGAGGATGCGGAGAAGGAGCACAGAAGACGCAGCTTTCAGGGATGAGAAGTGACGCACGTCTCTGTATGGTGACCTGGGCGAGTCAGTCAGGACTCAGGAAGATGATACCACACGGGTTGGATGATACAACGGGCCACTGGTCGCGGCTCAGCAGCGGCTTTGAAGTTTTTTAAGTTCTTACTGCTTTTCGTTGAGCACTCATTTCGTTTCAAGCCGAAGATACATGGCTAGATGAGCGCTATATGTTTGTTGCTTTGCCTGGGCGGGCGAGGGGGGACAGAAAAGCCGGGGACAGATATGACTTTGAGCAACACCCATCACTTCTTCCAGATTCGAATCTCTTCTTACGCATTACTACTTGACCTTTGGTGAATCTTGCATCCGTGGCATACAATATCTGAATGCTTTATGAAATGGCCATTCTTAGTCTCGAGCAATGAAAGTCTCGGTCGCCAGCCTCTGGATTCGAGACTAGACTTTGGTAGAAGCAACGTATTCATGCTCTGCTACTTAGATACATACACACAGGAAGTTCACCCCCTTCAACACGGTCTCCGTCATCAGCACAGCAGACGCCTTCCTAGGTCGATTGGTCAGGTCAAATTGGGCTGGATGGGTGGGAGTGGTTCAAGGTCAACGACAATCAAACACTGCCTATAGACTACTCGACGATAGGCCTTCTTCCCCAAGTTCCCCGAGTTTGATTTCCTAGAATGGGCACGGAGAGATGTAGTCCTACCCAATGGTGACTTCTTTATTGAGGGCAAGCAAGGCCCTTTCGATGCTAGGAGCCGTTCGAGGTAGTAAATATACCTATCGACTTGACCACACAGTCAGACATGGCCATCATCAGGCTCGTGTACGTGTATCCTGCCCCTGACTGCATCTACCTTTCCTTGCCCTCTTGGTCTTCAGGTTTTGTCTTTCATACGCAACTCTCGGAGGGGACGCAAACCCTGACACAGGGAGAGGGAGAGAGAGCGTTGGTAATCAGTCACGGCACATGAAAGACTTTGAACGAGGTACTATGATGTTTATCAAGATGGAACTTTGCTATTTGGCATTGCTGCTACTTGAAGTCGGGGAGAAGGGGGTGAGTCCAAGATAGACTTCTCCGCTGTTCCTTCCACCCCTGTACTCTCTACTAATACTACTACTACTACTAATTGTATTGTTTTGGGTTCGTAACGAGTCGTTGTTGTGCTTGTACAAGGTATATCGAGAGAGAAGTCCGAAAAGACAGAGACCACCAATCAAGTGCGCCGTCCTGCCCTGAGATGCTGCCGAACGGGGGGTGAGAAATCCCCTTAGATGCTTTTTGTTTCGCCGTGAAATAAATGGACAAGATTGCTTCAAAGCATGGTACAGTAGAAGAAAGAGAGACCGGAGGTCGGTGGTATCATTGTAAACTGGAAACAGGTGGGGAAAAGTGCAAGATACGAGGAAAAGGAGGGTTCGATCATCTGGAAGTGACGGTTCATTCCAACTCAGCGAGAACGCTCTCGCGAAGCGCCTCGTAACGGCCGATATCGAAGCGACGTCTTTGCCAGTTGTTCTGGCGCAGACGCTCAATACGGGCCTTGATGTCAAGATTACGGAGTTCATCGCTGAGCTCCGGGGTCGCTGCCCTGGCGGGGAGAGAGTGGCGTCCCGTATCGCTTTGTCGGGGTGCCGCGAGCTGCTCCTCGACGTTGGAAATGTGGACTGCGATCTGCGATCGTAGGCTGGAGAGCAAGCCGCAGTAGCGGTGAATGGAGCGCTCTTGAAGGAAGTCGAAGGCATCGCAGTCCTCGTTCAGGGGCTCGGGCGTTGTTGGCTTCGCAACCTCTTCCGCGGGCTCATCGGCAGGCTCGGGCTCCTCTTGGAGGACCGGGAGGTAGCGCGGGGGTTCGGGCTGTGGTGGGGCACAGAGAAAGTCGTCAAAGCCGAGAGTGGGAGAGTCAGGGCGGATGAACGGCTCTTCAGGAACGTCGCAGAAGGTGACACGCTTCTTTGGTGGCGGTTGGGTCGCGGAGAGCTTGTTCATGGCGTCCTCGACGGAGCACACGGACGGCGTGGGTGACGAGAAAGCGGTTGAGTTGGTCCACGTCCGCGAGGATGCATGGGACGAAGTAGAGCTCGAAGGCGAATGCATACTCGAGGTCGCCGCTGAGGATGGGCGTGAGGAGCGAGCCATGGTCTCATCCGCCGCCTTGCTCAGTTCCGAGGCTCGGGTGTAATGTTCACGAGCTTGTTGGAGAAGCCGTGTCCGATACGGCGAGGCGCATTGCAAAGGCCGGGAGAGCATGTCAAAAGAGCTGGCGGCGTAGAAGTGAAGATAGATGAGATAAGCCGGCTCAACGTTTGCCTATTGACTCGGTCAGTACAATCCCAAGCTACTTCAGATGAATGCGACTTACAGATTCCTTAATATTGTCTAGGATCTCGCAACAACGCAAAGAGCATGGTCGGTACTTGCGGTTGATATACTGACGCTTGACCTCAGAGACAGCTTTGCTCCATTCAGCAGATGTATAAGGTAGAACGGGGAGCGGTGCCGGCTGCGATGCAGACCGCTTGTGCACTCGAGCCTTAGGAGGTCCGACTGAACTGGTGGCCATAGTTGGTGACGTTGCCGCAGGCTGTGGTGTTGTGATGGGGGCGCTGGGCGACGGTGCTCTGTTGATAGGAAAAATAACGCTGCCACGGGAGCCGGCGGCAGCGGGCTTAAGGAGGAGAGGTATTAAACCGCCCATTGCGATAGATTTAGAGTGCTTGCGCGCGTGAAGAGAGTTCGCGATACTAGGTTGGCTGAGTGATGGACGACGGCTAACTCAGCTCGCCACCTCTTCGTCCGATATGAGACCAATGGCTGGATGAAATCAGGGCCAAAGTCTACTCGTGAAGTCGATAGTGCGGGTTGAAGTCCAAGGGCCAATGGCAAGCCGGCGCGTTGTTGGACCAAGCAATAGTGTTCGTTGGTGACACTTATGACTTACGCTCAAGTCGAAGTATCAGGGCAGATGTAGAGTTGGCTCAGAAAAGACGAGAGCGACAAGTGAGGGCTGAAGAGGCCAGACGTGTCCGATAAAGCACGAGGCAACGATTCGGGTGTAAGTGGGTTACCCCGAAATGCGTAACAGGCGTTGTACCGGGATTCGGGAACAGTCTCAAGTCGTCTGAACTTTCGTGCAGGTCGCGTGCAGGTCGATGGTTGACCTTAGCACCCAGAATGATCTTCGTCCAGGGTTTGTGTCAGAAGCTGCGGCAGGAATGTTGGGCTTTTCAGACGTCTAGATGTTCCCACGGCGCGGGATTTGCTTGCGGGTGAACCTTTGGGTTTGCAAGGTTATCAGGACGAACTGGGAAACAATGACGTGCCCAGGTAACAGTCGTCGAGGTGTTGTAGATCAAGGTCGTAGTACGGATACGTAGCACAGGAAATGGTTCGATTTCTTTCCTGTGATCTGTCGAAAACGGGGAAGCAAGCTGTCTGAGGCTGGAGTTGAGATGAGCTGAAGGTCGAAGAGACAGGAACAGCGAAGCGCCGATCGAGTTGAAGACCAATAGTAAGGATTTGTATGTGGTAGCCAAGTGGTGAGGGTGGCGGCTGAATAGTCAAGACCGAGACAAGGTACACAAGGTGAGACCAGCGTAGGTATCTGAATTAATGACGAAGTGGCCACTGAAGGAGAGCTGGGAAAGCTCGAGTAGAAAAGACGGCTTGAGGAAACTGTCAGTTGAGGCTGATGGTACAGAGTATGGACCAAGGCAGTGAGTGAATGGGTGGGCAGCCGATACGATGCGAGAAACACAACAAGAAACGACGGAAGAGGCTGGGGATCGATCACAGGAAAGATTCCTCGAAAATCAAAACCAGAGACCATTTGGGCCTGGGGGGATGGGCCGTGTTCAAGTACCTCATGGAGTCATGGATTGCATCCAGGGGAGGTGATTTCGGGACCCCTCAAGCACTCGAATTGGGGATCCGTACGGATACCGTCCACACGTCTGGCAGAGCAGAGCTCGAGCACTTTTCGAGTTTGGTTTGGGTCCTGGGCAGGGTGTTTGCGCATCGACGTTGGACTAGGGAGAAAGGGGGAACAAGCTTCAGGCGTGAGTGGCCTGCGCAATGAGATTTTCTCGTCTCCTTCGAGGACCTGCATATCGAGCTCCATCTCGCTGTGGTGTGTTCCCCTGGCACCGGCGTGGATTTTCCTGTCGACCCTTGCCTCTAACCCTGCTCGTCGTTGGTGCTGCCCATGGTGTTGAACCCCACCCCAATGCAAGTCTCTTGCGTACAAATGTAACTCTGCCCATAGTAGTTTGCGTACCTGGCTACGCGTTGTGCTGCGCAGCCGTGTGCTTTGGGCGAGATTTCAGCAAATCATAAATGGTTCTCTCGGCCCTCGCGTGGATACGCTATGAGCTGCGAGGCGTTGCTTGGTGCGTGGGATGGCTTGAGATGGCTTGGGTTGCTCGGGTAGAGTTGTGAGAAACTCGCCCTGTGCAATCTGCAAGGTGCGAATAGTTCCCACCTCGCAGCAGCGCCCTAGTCCGTTAGCCCGTGGATTGGACACGCTAAGTATCCGTATGAGCCTACGAGAGAAAAGATTCAAGACGAAGACGGGGCGGTCGAAGCCATCGAAGTTTGTGGGACTGGTGCGTATGAAGCAGAAGTGCCCGTACCTGAGGCTATTAATTGCATCCCGAGAGCGCCGTAGCGTGTTCTACACGCGATAAGTAATTAGATGCGATTATGAAGCAGGGATGGGCTTCTGTCAGTGTCAGGTCTGGAATTGCGATGGGGGAGACGGGCGATGCGCGGTCCCGTTGTGGATTGCACGGGATGGACGGAGATGATTCGCACGCCGGTCGACTATTAGATGTCATTTGCGAAGGGAGGTGATGCTGATTAAGACTCTAGACTCCGAGTCACGGCTCACGACACATTGGAGAAACGCCGTCTGTGTCTCGTCAGCAAGGAAGAGAGTTCGACACTTGAGTAGCAATGAACCGGAGGTCCCAACGTCAAGTTTGAAGGGAAGATTCTTGCACATAGCGCGGCTTCTTGACGACTGGCGAGCTGTTGGTGGAGCATGATGCAAGACGGTTGGAAGACACACGAAACCCTTGCTTGAAAGGGACGAGAAAGAGAAAAAGAAAAAGAAAGCAACCCGAGGAGAGTCGGTAGAAAAGCTCGCAATGCCTTTCTCTTTTCGTAGCGTATCGGGTATCCGTAGACTTGAAGCAGAAAACCAACGGCCGTCAAAGTCGAATCCACCGTGGGATAACTCAATCAACCAACGGTTTAATTAGGCCGTGGACCTTCCAGACCTTCCAATTGTATTTGATTTCCAGTTCCCCGGTTGGCCGTCGATTCCGCCGTGTTTGCCGCTGGAGTCTTGCTGGGATTGGTTTGAGGCTTTGAGGGGTGACGAGATGAAGAGAGGGGAGCCTCATTGCCCTCACCCTGGGATCTGGGAATTGGGGTTTGGGAACTTGTGCGGCATGCCTCCTTCCATTGGAAAGTGGGAGTCGAGACGTACCTGCACAGCCAGGGACTTCCCGTCATGCCTGCCTTCCTTTCCTGGGCGTGGTGGACTGGTGACTGGGCGACCTGCTGCCCTGCACCGGAAGCCACGAACCGACAACCGAACAGCGGGTCTTTCCCTCCCAAACCTGTCCGTACGAATACGTACCCAGTTTTGCAAGTCTCAAAGAGGGCAAGAGGCTCCTAAGATGCTCCACGGAAGGCACCATCCCCTGCATCAGATCTCCATCGTCGTTCCCTTCCTTGGGTTGCTGTCATTTTCCACGCTTCTTTCGCCCCCTGCCTTCCCTGTCGCCAACCTTGTAACCTCCTCTCGCCTCTACGGCTTTTCATTGCACCTTATTGAATATCATGTCCACAAGCAACGCGATGTTTTGGCCCGCCCTGTTCTCAGGAACTCCTCTTCTTGTCCAGGTTCATGACAAGTGACAGCATCACACCCACTTCCACGTTCATAACGCGCAGGTGTGACCCTGCAACACTCTCCATGCCACCATGGGGCCTTCGACTTTCGAACCGTTCCTTGGGAACTGTGGTCCAAGAACCTAGCTAGCCTACGATCTCCCTCTCCTACTCCTTGTGCACTTGGGCCTCCTTCACCTATTCGGGGCCGGCACTCGAGTAATGCAGAAAAGCATGCAATATGACACGCCAGCGAATGAATCTCCGCCGACATGTAGCAATATGCCCCCTTGGGGCCCTGCCGCGGTCCGCCAGCAGCACCGCCCGTCAGTCCCAATAACGTGGTAACCTCAATATGCGGTGCTCCGTACGGATATCCACGTCGGGCACATGTGCCAGCGCCATGGTCACTTTCTCTACTTCATCATGGAGTGTCTTTCAGTGGGCAGAATATTCCAATGAGTAGTCAAGCTGTCGGGTTGCCATCACTGCTTCTTGTTCTTACGGTGGCCTTGATGCCCGTCCAGACCACAAGAACGGTGAACGAAAGGAATACAAGTGGCAGAAAACTTCTTCCACCGCCACCGGGACTTGGAGGGAAAAGCAAACACGAAGTGCCAACGCAGAGGAAGTGGACGATGCGGACGAGGAAAAGCAATACAATGGGTCAAACTCGCCGCATCAACCCAGCCCAAGCCCTTACGCATGAAAGTAAAAAGGATACAAAATCGACAGAAACTATCCCCGGGTGTCTTGGCGCCTATAATCTCGTGTCGCCCTCCTCGACAAATCCGACGCGGTGCATACGATCCAGATAGTTCGTGCTCGTCCTCGTAGTTGCGATTTCAGGGGCGAGCCAGACGCCAGCGAACGACGGTCGTTGTGCCTAGGAGCGAACTTGATCCCAAGGACGAGGCCTCAGCGCTGGCTCAAGGCTCACGGACTCGGAACCATCAAAAATTGGGACTGAAACGAAACATCTCCATCTCCCCCGCTCGCCTATGAGGTCCCCCCAATTCCCTCTTCCCATTACCACCACGTTGTGGACATCCGCACAGATCTCCAAGGACTCCAGACGGCATGCACCTCCAATCCCTTATCACGGTTGCAACCGTGGTGCTGCTGCACAATGGACGTCCGTGCCTACACATTTCCGGTTCTCACCGCAAAATCAAACAGTAGTCTGATTCGTCCTTCCAAGTTTGAAGACTTGTCGAAGACGGGTTTTGTGTAGGTGTCGTTCGTTTGAAGCTGAATGCAATGCAACAAGCTTCGAGCATAACATAGGTGAGTAAGTCTCGTCGGGTAATACTGACAAGTGCGACACTCGCCACATGTTTGTTGTGATTGATACCCTAACAAGAACGACAACTCGTGGGATGATTATGGAACATAGAAACAGCCATGCACAACGGACAAGCACGAATTTCTTCCAAAGAAGCAAAATACCTTAAAAATTTCAGACGAACGTTGTGCTGCACCTAGGCCCGGTCCCTCCTGCAGTAGCGGACGGAAACCACACCACAAGTGCCAGTTGCCAACCGTCAATCGACCGATTCGTGCAGCTTTCGATCCATTCTTCCGTTTGCAACAAATACGCTCAACTTCTCAATGTCGGCGTTCCGCAAAGCTTTTCCCGGGTTCCTCTCTGACCCTGTCACCTCTGGACAGGCTCTGGTCAGAGGCCCTGTCAACTTTGACTCGAGCCCTGCTCGCCCTATCACGATGTCGGCGGGGTTGTGCGCCTTGGATTCCTTGAAACCCCCACCCGACTGCTTATCGTCGAGTCCAGGCTCCAGGTCCAGCGCTGAGGGGTAAAGGAACCTGCGCGCGGGTCGGCTTGAAGAGCAGGGAGACGGAAAGAGAAAGAAAACGGGACGTCTGCTTGGTTGTGATTACGCCTCATTTGAGCGCGAGCAACTGCGAATGGCTTCAGTCTGTCGCGAGCGGTTTCTCTCCATACCCTACCGACCCCGGATCTTCTGTCTCTCTCTTGCGTCGCGATGGATACACTAGCCTTGGACAGTACAGAGATCCGGGGTTGTCTGCCACCTGTCGATGATCGACGGAGCTATAAGGAGAGATGTGCTCTACGACATCAGGCCATCTGAACCCTCGAGCTCTCGAGCTGATCAGACAGCGTACGAATAGCTGGGTACACTAAATCTAGCCGACCCAAGTTCACGTACGAAGTACAAGTCCCTGTGCGCATTGAGTTTAGCACTAGATCCTCCATGGTGCGACGGAACCAAGCTTTTTCTTGCGTGCGGCCGGGTGCCTGACAATCCCGCCGTTGCAACCCGCTAGGGGGCGTTCTGTTTTGAGCTTCCTTTGTGAAGTAACATGGTGGGAAAGAAGGTCATTGCTCTGACTACCTACTTGTGCTACTTACACTACTCCGTACTCGTCGTTTCTCTCTCCCCCTCCTCCCCCACGAGGTGGTTTGAGAAATGATCCACGCCAACCTGTAACGATAAACTCGACGGGGAAGGGGGGGGGGGGGGGGTTCTAAATTCTGACCGTGTCGATCTGGCTTGCTTCTATGCGCTACCTGATATAGGTGCGATCGCGGGATATCACTATGTAGGTAGAATCGCTGGCCACAGACAAATTATATCTTATGGTTTAGATAGTTTGACTTGTAAGACTGCTCGGCCGTATTGCACGAGCATTATAGATAAGAATCGACTGGAAGATCACAATTCGGACTTGGAGTGGTAGATAGATACCTGAAGGGAATGAATGCAAATCATCGCCGACTAGGTAGGTAGTTGGACGGCCGTTTCTATTTCCGAGTGCTTTTTTGTGCTTCTGCTTCTAAAAATCTTGACCCCACCTCACCGTGATCTATGCGCTCGGTGCTGCAGGCTTGCTCTCCTCCGTAGCTTCCGTCGTCGCCGCCGCCGCCGCCGCCTCCGCGGGCTTCTCCCCTTCCGAGACAGCAGCGACAGGCGCCTCGGCAGCAGCACCAGCAGCAGGCGTCTCGACGACCGTCTCTTCCTTGGCCTTCTCCGTGGTGGACGTGGTGGACTTAATGTCCTCGCCCTTCATACCGCCAACGACGCGCAGGCCCTCGGCCCGTGTAGCAAGGTTGTCGAGCTCGCGCTTCCGCGACAGGCGCTTCTGCACCTCGGGCACGAGCGACGCCATGTCGACGAGCTCGCCGTCCTTTTGGGGGTGGCCCTCGGGCAGGCCCAGCTCCTTGATGCGGACGACGCCCTTTTGAACCTCGTCGTCGCCGAGGATGATGGCGAAGGGGGTTGCGTTGGACTCGGCTGCCTTGAACTGCGGCGGCAGCTTGGGCTTGACCTTGTAGAGGAACTCGGCCTAGAGGGAATGAGTGTCAGCGATGTGCCTTCTTTGTGATCGACTGGGAGTTCTTGTAAGTTGGGTCTTACCTTGACGCCGGCGTCCCACAGCTTCGAGCACACCTCGAGTCTCTCCTTGATCAGACCGGCCTTGGAACCCAAGGACATGACAAAGACGTCAACCGTACTTTGCGGCGCCACGCTCTCGGCCTGCATCCGGGCCTTGGTAATGCTAAAGATTCTCTCGATACCAAAGGAGACCTAAACTGCCTGTCAGTATCCCACGCGATCTCTTGTTTGACTCCTGCGCTCTGGCGAGGGGGATCACTTACACCAACGCACGGAATTTGCGTCTTGCCAGAGAACATGCCCACGAGGTTGTCATAGCTGCCATTGTTTGTTAGCGGCCTGAGAACTGTGACCTAGAACAATCTAGTCTTCTTTCTCCTTACCGTCCTCCGGCTGCGACACTGCCGACACCGACGCTGGGGTCGTCGGAGCGGTCGTCGTCGTCCTTGCCCTTGCTCTTCTTCTTGGGCTTCGCCGTCTTGCCGTCTGCGTCAGGGGTAACGGCCGGTGCGGAACCTTCCGTCACGACCTCGTAGATGAGGCCAGTGTAGTAGTCCAGGCCACGGGCGAGGGAGAGGTCAAACGACACTCTGTCGAGGGCGCCAAAGGCCTCTAGGTAGGTGAAGAGAAGCTCGAGGTCGGCCATGCCGGCCTTCATCGAGGCGTTGGCGGCGAGCTTGTCGTCGCGCTGCAGTTTCCGGAGCAGGTCCTGCTTGCCCTTCTGAACAACCCACTCGCCAATCCTGTCGGCCACCTCGCCGTCCAAGCCCTTCTCCTCGGTCATCTCCTTACGCACGTCGGCCCAGGGGAGCTTGTCGAGCTTGTCGACGGCCGAGGATATCGTCCGGATCTTGTCCTCGGGGACGCCGCAGACCTCAAAGATACCGTCGAGGATCTTGCGGTGGTTGAGCTTGATGGTGTAGTTTCCGTTCCAACCCAGGCCCTCAAAGACCTCGACGACGATCTTGATGATCTCGGCATCGGGGATCATGGAGTCGTAGGTTCCGGCGATGTCGAAATCGCACTGGTAGAACTCGCGCATGCGGCCCTTGTTCATGGCAGGCTGGTCACTATGAAGAGTATGTCAGCCAGCTGTCGACTGTATTATAGGAAAATGATGTCGTAGATCGTACCGGCGGTAGACCTTTGAGATGTGGTAGCGCTTGACGCTCTGAATGTCCTTGTTCATGGCGAGCCATCTCGCAAAGGGAACGGTCAAGTCGTATCGCAGGGAAGTGATCTCACCACCCTGATCGGCTAGGTCGTAGATGAGCTTCGAGTCTTCGCCATACTATAGGAAAGAGTGCTGGTCAGCATCCTGCATCTTGTTGTTGAGTCGAGGGCCCCAAGTGGATCGCGGGGTTCTCGCAGGTGGGGGGAGGGGTAAACACGGAAATATGTCGTACTTTGCCTGACAGAATCTCCTTCAACTCGAAAACGGGGGTATCAAGCTCCATGCCACCGTGCTTCTGGAAGACACCCTTCAGCTGCGAAAAGATCTTCTCGCGGATGAGCATGTCCTTGCCGAACCCTTTGAAGCAAACATTGTGTTAGTCCGTAGCGCATTCCGTCGTACGATGCCGTCTTGGGTCGCAAGAGTAAATATGGACTGACAATCCTTGGTGCCCTTTGGGGTCTTGAGCTCAAACTTTGATTTCGGCGCCATGTTGGGCAGTTGCTGTTCGTGGCTATCGCTTTGGTTACGAGACGACGACGAAGACTTGGACGTGGAAAACGCGCGGCTGCTACTGCTGGGCCTGATGCGGGTTCTAGGCAAAAGAGGGGATGTAATTGGGCTTGGAGAAAGAAAAGTCAGTCGGTAGGCCGGTCGGGCGGACCTCGAGAAAATCTTCACCTGGATCTGCATTCACCTGGCTTCCGAGATCTCGGGCGCTTGTTGCGCGGAGGGGGTACCGACTTCAAAAGGGACAAAAAAAGCGGCGCCGGGTAAACTTGGTTGGGTAGGTGACTCAATCGCAAGTTTTGGAGGGGCCGTATGCACTTGCGACGGGTTTTGGGGAAGGGACGGGGTTTGTGAGGTCGAAAAATGGCTGCAAGGCTGAGACCCGACGGGGATGCACTCCCTTTGCGCCATCCAATGACGTACCGCATGGGAGGTTACAGATCCCTGCTCGGCGAGGCTGGCTGGACTGGTGCCGCTATGTCATCGAGAGCAACAAATCGACATTTCCTACGGTACGCGGCGCGTGATAGATACCAAATTTTAATAGAAAGACCCATGAATTATTTCGACGGTCTGAATTTAGCCCACTCTGCGCTACTCCACGATTTACGTTGCAACAATCCGAAGTTACACCGTTCGCTGTTAGAAAGATCAAGGTAATGCATATCTTAACAGTATAGGTATTTGGCAGGTATCTATCGCAACAGACGTGCTGATCCAACTTGGTAGTCTTGTTGGTTTTTGCAGCACGGCCATAATCACCATCAAGTTGCAACTCCAGCACTTTTGACGGCTGGCCATTGAGTGAAATTTGGCCATGGATGTGCAACCCAGTTAGGGCAATAAAATGATGACAAGAATCAGTTCCTCTAACATACCATACCTTAATGACGTAGGGATTAAAGCTAGATGTAACAGTCGACAAGCCTCAATATTGCAAGTTTCAAGTCTATCTTGAATCTTAAGCAGTTAGTCCTGTCCACGTGATCGAAACAGAAAGCTAGATAGTCTTCCGGACCAATATTTTCTCGTCGCTTCGGTTTTGCGGAGAAGTGCCGCGGAAGCACAATCTAGCTGTTGTCGGGTTCCTACATAGAGTCCGAATCCGATGATGACCCAATTCGCAGTGACATGACAAGGGACTGGCCAGATTGTCACTGAGCAGCCCCCTACCTACAAGTGAGAGAAAGCTTCAGCGGACTGTAGTACCAGCGCAGTCCCATGAAATTTGGCGAAAACCCAATGTCCCGACAGTCGGAGTTTGGTTTCTGGCAGGCAGCAGCAGGCAGAAACTCCGCAAAGGTATGAAGATGAAGAATATGTGTAGGAAGTGTCTGGGATGACGAAAGGTTGTGGCGTAAGCAGAGCGCTACCTGTTCAATTGATCAATCTACTGGAAGTTACCGCAAACGAATTATCTGTCGATAGTAAGCTAACGATAATGATAATGCCCCTCTTGTCAGCCACGCTGAAGTAGAAAAAATGAAATGCGAATGGCCAAGTTTCGATGGCATGGTGATGTGTGAAGATGCACGGCCCGTAAATATCGTAAAACAGTTGCCCGGCGCTAAAAAGTGGGACGACATTGACAAACGATGAGAACAACGCCCGGCGCCGTAAACAAGGTACGCTAACCCCCTTTTGGCCCTTTACGACGCGGACTCTCATTGGCTGCGGACTGGCTTGACTGGAAGACACACTTGGATACGCTTATTGCTGTAGGTTTGATCTTCGCAATCAGAACGGCCTCGTTGGTTGATAGGGACCCAGCAAGAATTGATCCGCGTATTCGGTATCCCAGCGGTCCGTTAGAAACGGGAGACGGGAGGTTTGTTTTTTGTGACCCAAATGCCAAAATGCCAGCCGACATCGTCCTCAGTTCATCCAATGTCCAACATGGTCACAGTACCACGAAGTCTTCTGACCCTTTTGTCGTGGTGTCCACCCGTTTTGATTCGCAACAAGAGAGCAAGCCTTGGCTCCGTCACCTGAACATGTCAGAAAATGCAAGCAGCCAGGCTGCCTAGACACTTCCATTTCCCCCAAACAGGACCTCACAAACAGGTACCTCAATTAGACTCGTAGGATGTTGGTGGTAGGGCAGACGATGGCTCGTGCTCCAGCTCCCACCATTCCTAAGCGGGATGATTATCCATCCGAAGTGGGTCTATGCTGACCCACCTACCGTCCGTTGAACTTGGAGTCCCCCGGCTGGTACCCCTACGTGCCGTAATACTAGTCGGGTCAAGGTTGCTTTGAGGGCGCTGCTGCACGTCTCGTAAAAGTCCACGCCTGGATAGAAGGCCATTTTTTACGACAAGATGTAATAGACTAGGAATCCGCTTCTTTTGGGGTTCGACGTCAAGTCGTCCCCTCTTGAGGCTTCCATCACTCCCTTTTGACTACGTGTATTCTCTCTCGAGTACAGATGTATAAACACGTTTAGGACCAACCCGGTCTGCTCGACTCCTACCCTTTCCTCTTCATGTTCATGAGACACGAAAAACATTTTGGTTGGGTTCTTTACATCTTCTTTCCCATTGCCGAGCCGAACCATCATTGGATGCAGGCTTCTTTCATCATTTCATCTCTCCGACGACCGACTAACTATGTCTTCTTGAGTCCGATTCTCGAAAAACAAACGCTTCAGCATGCATAACATCGACACGGGTAGGGTGCCGTCAGACGCCCTGCCTCCAGTGGCAACAGGCGTCCTCGACGACAAAAAGGATGCGGTACATTCAACTTCAAGCAAGGACGATGCGCCTACTCCCGAAACCAAGATAAAGCCCGAACGGGAACCTACTTTCAAGGACTACCTGCGCGTGTTCACGTACGCCACAAAATGGGACATTTTCGCCTACTTTGCGGCTGGCATCGCCTCCATCGCCGCCGGTACCACGTTGCCATTGATGAACAGTAAGGAAATACAACCTTGTTCGTAATGACTGACCATCTGACTTACATGCGCAGTCATCTTCGGCCAACTCGTCAACCAGTTCAACGGGTTCACTTCAGGAGACGGCTCAGTATCTCCAGACGATTTCAAGAGGATTGCCGACAAACAGGCCCTTTACCTCTTCATCCTCTTTCTGGCTCGCTTCGCCCTCAACTATGTCAACAAGTTCGCGTTTAGGATGATTGGCATTCGGCTGTCTTCTGCAATCCGTTTGCACTATCTCCAACGCCTTTTCGGCCAGACTATCCACGTACTCGATTCGATGCCAGCTGGAGCCGCTGCCGGCACCATCACATCGACCGCGAATACGCTCCAGATTGGTATCTCGGAAAAGCTCGGCGTCTTCCTCGAGTTCAATGGCACAATTTGGACTGCCATCATTGTGGCTTTCACTTACAATTGGTCCTTGACGCTTGTGACGGCGTCGGTGATTCTCTTCATCCTCCTGGTCTTGGGTGTTCTGTTGCCTTTTATCATCAAGGGTCACAGTCAAGTGACCCGGGCGGAAGGCAAAGCTTCTGCTGTTGCTAGCGAGGCGTTCTCAAGCATTCGTATGGTTGCCGCCTGTGGTGCTGAAGACCGCATCGCTGCTCGGTATGCTCGCTGGGTCAACGTTGCTCGTCAGAGGGGCCAAGCTACGGCGCCTTTGATGGCTCTCCAGTTCGGCATGATTGTAAGTTCACACTCTCTTCCTTGGTCTGGAATGGCAATTTGTTCTAATCCACCGTAGTTCTTCGCTCTCTTCGGTACTTTCGGACTGGCATTCTGGTACGGCACACACTCTTGGGTTGACGGGAGAGTTGACAATGTCGGCGAAGTCATCATGTAAGAAACGCTGAGCCGTAAGGACCCTTGAATCACGACCTAACCTACGAGATAGTGTCCTCATGTCAGTCATGCTTACTGTCATGTCCCTCGAGCGTATCAGCACACCTTTGCTCGCCATCAGCAAGGCAATGGTCGCGGCATGCGAGTTCTTGACTATCATTGACGCTCCTCGTCCAAAGACGGGGGAGCTGAAGGAGCCTGAAGTATCCGCCAACCAGAACATCGAATTTAAGGGAGTCACCTTTGCGTATCCCAGCCGGCCCCACGTCAAAGTTCTTGACGATCTGGACCTGACTATCGAGGCGGGCAAGGTCACGGCTATTGTTGGCCCCTCAGGATCCGGCAAGAGCACAATCGTAGGCCTGATTGAAAGATGGTATACCCTGCAAGACCAGTACATCATCGCCAAGACGATCGAGAAGGACAAGGTGAAGGAAGCCCAGAAGAAAAAGAAGAAGAAAAGCAAGAACGGAGCGGATGACTCTGACGATGAGGAAAAGCCAGAGCCCGAGGAAACCGGACCCTCCGTAGAGCTTAAAGGCTCCGTTTCTACTTCTGGCCATGCCCTCGACGACATCGACCTCAAATGGTGGCGATCACAAATTGGTCTCGTTCAACAAGAGCCTTTCCTTTTCAACGATACGATTTTCAAGAATGTTGCCTACGGATTGATTGGCTCACAGTGGGAAGACGAATCCGACGATAAGAAGAGGGCTCTTGTCAAGGAAGCTTGCCAAGAATCATTCGCCGACGAATTCATCGATCGCCTGCCAGACGTAAGTACATCGCCTTGCCTTGCTTCTGCGAACGCATACTAATCGTGAGCCTCTAGGGTTATGACACTTTTGTCGGCGACAGTGGCGCAAAGCTTTCTGGCGGACAGCGTCAGCGCATTGCCATTGCCCGAAGCATTGTCAGAAAGCCAAAGATCGTGATCCTGGACGAAGCCACCAGCGCCATTGATGTTCGCGGCGAGAGAATCGTTCAAGCTGCTCTCGACAAGGTCTCCCAGAACCGCACGACAATCACTATTGCCCATCGACTTTCTACCATCAAGAAGGCCGATCGAATTATTGTTCTGAAGAAGGGCAAGGTTGTTGAACAAGGCACCCACGAGAGCCTCCTAGAGGATGATGAGGGTGTTTACTACGGGCTGGTCCATGCCCAGCAACTATCCCTCGGAGACCAAACGGAAGCCAGCGATGACGATAACCCGAAGGAGGAAGACCTCGGCGAGTATCTTGGCCGGGAGAAGAGCGCTGCAATGTCCGAGGCCAGTGGTACACGCCAAAAGTCCGAGGCTGTGAATCGCAACCTTTTCCAAAGTTTCGGTCGGTTGCTGTACGAGCAGCGGAGCCGTTGGTATCTCTGCATCCTCACCGTCGTCTTCGCGGCGTGTGCTGCGGCTGGAACCCCATTGCAGGCATACCTCTTTGCCAAAGTCATCGTAGTGTTCAACCCCCTGAACTCACCCGACAAGATCCGAAGCGACAGCAACTTCTGGTCTCTCATGTGGGCGGTGCTTGCTATCGGTATTGGTCTGTCGTACTTTTTCATGGGATTTGTGGCAACACATCTGGCGGCTATTATCTGCGCAGTCTACAGGCAGCAGTATTTCGAGGCTATTCTATTCCAGAAGACCTCGTTCTACGATGAAGAAGAGAACGCTCACGGCAGTCTTACAGCTCGTGTGGATGGAGATCCTAAGCAGTTGGAGGAGCTCCTGGGTCTCAATATGGCCATGGTCTACACGGCAATCTTCAACGTCATTGGTGCCATCTCTATTGCGTTTGCTTTCGGTTGGAAACTGGCACTGGTCGCTCTCTGCGTCACGATGCCTATTGGTCTCATATCGGGATACCTCCGCTTCAAGTACGAGATCGAGTTCGACAAGATGAACGCCGCAGTCTTTGCCGAGAGCTCCAAATTCGCCGCCGAGTCCATTGGGGCTTTCAGAACAGTCTCGGCCTTGACACTAGAGGACATGACTTGCTTACGGTATGAAAACCTGCTCAAGGGCCACGTCAGCCATGCCTTCAAGAAAGCTCGGTGGACGAGTGCAGTATTTGGTTTCTCAGACTCAGTTTCCATGGCTTGTCAGGCTCTCATCTTCTGGTACGGTAGTCGACTCCTGGCGTCCGGAGAGTACCAAGCTCAGGGTTTCTTCGTTTGCTTCATGGCCGTGATCCAAGGCGCGGAAGCCGCCGGACAGGGTCTCAGCTTCGGTCCCAATGCAGCCCAGGTCACGGGCGCCTCGAACCGTATCATCAACATGCGCGAGTCCCGGAACCAGGACCTCATCCCCGCGACTGAGAGGATTCCCGACACGGAGGGCGGTGTCCAGATCGAGCTGCGCGACGTGCACTTCAAGTACCCGACCCGCGACGTGTCCGTCTTCAAGGGCCTCAACCTGACCATTGAAAAGGGCCAGTTTGCCGCCCTCGTAGGCGCCTCCGGGTGCGGCAAGACGAGCATCGTCTCCCTCATGGAGCGCTTCTACGACGTGCAAAAGGGCGCCATTCTCTGCAACGGCAAAAACATCAACGACATCAACGTCTACGAGTACCGCAAGCAGCTCTCCCTGGTCGCCCAGGAGGCCACGCTCTTCCAGGGCACCCTCCGGGAGAACATCCTCTTGGGAGTTGAGGATGGCACCGTGACGGACGAGCAGCTGCACCAGGTCTGCCGCGACGCCTCGATCCACGAATTCATCGCGTCCCTGCCCGAGGGGTACAATACCGACATCGGCAGCAAGGGCGTCTCCCTGTCGGGTGGACAGAAGCAGCGCGTGGCGATTGCGCGCGCCCTCATCAGGAACCCCAATATTCTTCTGCTCGACGAGGCGACGAGTTCCCTCGACTCGGAGTCGGAGAAGCTGGTCCAGGCCGCCTTTGAGAGGGCAGGAAAGGGGCGGACCATGGTTGTCGTCGCGCATCGTCTCGCGACGGTGCAGAATGCCGACGTCATTTTTGTTCTGGGCGAAGGCAAGTTGTTGGAGAAGGGCAGCCATAATGAACTATTGAAGAAGAAGGGTGTGTATTGGCACATGGTAAGTTCCACCACTCCCAAGCAACAGAGAGACAGAAGATTTACTGACTTATTTTTCGTAGTGTCACAGCCAAGCACTCGACAGATAGATCGTCGGCGGATATGTGGCTCTTCGATGTGCAGAATGGAGGAGTATGAGTGTTACATGATAGGTAGAATAGCTTTGAAAGCTAGAAGGATGGAGTTTTTCTCTTCTCTGCAGAGCATGATGTACATTACTAGAGAACTACACTCCAAGATTCGTAATACATGGAACCCAACATGCGTCGTCTTCCCACCTGACGGCATCAGCACATGCTCGGTGTCATCTACCTAATAGATGACTATCATGAATATTGTAGGTGTGATCCGGTGGTGCCTGATGCTTCACAGGAGAAATAGACTCGGATATTTCCTCACTGGTGGAGCGGCATCTGTCTGTAATAAAACATTCTCTAGGGCCATCAATGATTACAGCAATGCCAAATATTGTGATCATTCGTCTGATTCTTCAGGAGCTAACCACGCTTTGGTGATTCAGTCTCAGACCTCCTTTTTGTTCAGAGCCCTAAGCTCTCCATGCTGTCCAACGGCGCGACGAGCCTCATATACTGCAAAGGATACCTTGTATCGAAATGCCTCTTTATTCACAGACGCAGTAGAGCATCTCGATGAAAAAAAATCTCCAATGCCCACAAAACTCTCTCACTTGGAACCAGAAGGCTTCACATCCCCCATGCCAACCCCATAATCCTCCTTCAACACCTCCCCGCCAACCTCAAGCGGCTCCGCCTCCTGCAGCACGTACAACATGCGCCCCCACTCCGTCTCGCTCACGTTCTTCCACGCGTGCATCGTGCCCCTCTGCACGCTCACGTCCCCCCTCCGCATCCTCCTCGTCTCGCCCGAGTCCAGCACCAGGTCGATCTCGCCCTCGAGCACCACCCCGTAGTCGAGGCTGACGGTCCGGTGCATGGGGCTCAGCGACCCGGGCGCCATGTCGACGATGCGCACGACGCTGCCGCCGGGGATCACGATGCCGGGCGGGTCCGACAGGCGCCGGGCGTAGGCGGTCACGTCTGCGTTCTGGGCGAGGGGGACGGGGGTCTGTTCTGTGGTGTAGCCGAGGTAGAACTTGGCGCCGCCGCCGACGGTCTGTTGCGGGATTTCGGGGGCGACGGTGGTGTTGAAGATTGCTTTGCCCGTGGAGGGGTCGTGGTCTGTTATGAAGCGGTGGGGGCGGCGGAGGTCGGTGGGCGAGGTGTGGGAGGCCATTGTTGCGGGATGTATGTGCTGTTGTTTGTCTTGTCCGGTGTGGTTTTGTACGAGGTTGATGACGGATGGGAGGTTGCGGAGTCTGGCTGTTTATGTGTGATGTAGGTGCAGTTACTACGTTTGTTGAAAGACGTCAAAAGTATAAATAGTCCATGCCGAAGTCGAGGGGAGAGCCGTGTGACGAAGAAATTTGAGACGAGCAAGCTTTCAAGAAGAAGGATGGGCGGTCTTCTACTCCCCTCGAAATAAAAGCAACCCGTTGAGCTTACAAATGAACAGCTGCAAAGTAGACTTCTGTAACATCCCGTTGATCATTCCCTTTCCCCGCGCCATCCCACCCCCTCTCCCCCCTCCTCGACCACCATGTTTGAAAGTAGTTGCCGTGTCGGCATTCCGGCGTCGTACGGGCTTTGAGCTTCGCCAGCTTCTCGCACCCATCTGCCATGCCGGAGCGAGTGGGCGGAAAGTGGAGGTGGGGCCGGGACGTCGAGAGGAGGTGGGTTGTGCGGGGACGGGTGTGGGAGGACAGACAGGTACGGCGGACGCTATGAAACTGTAATCTCTTCACACGTGTTGGGTCTTGTACGGCTGTGCATCTGAGGTAAAAACAAGGCCACCAGAAAGCTGGGGTGGAAGGTTTGTTCTCTGCACATGATCTTGAAGGTTCCCATGCATCGTTGATCTGAGATCTTGGGTTCGGGCTTACGGACGACTGTAAGAGCCGGGTATATTTGGGGAGGGGGCTGAGGGAAGATGAGGTGGAATAATTCAACTTCACAAGGTTGATAGGAAGAAGGATACTGTATAATCTTTTGGAAGCGGGATTGCAGAATGATGCGCATGGTCAGCGTCTTCATCTGGGGCATGTCCCAACATGTTATGGGTTTTGGTTATCAAAGTACAATGTTGGGTATTCACCAGGCCCAAAGCCTGGATGCCACTACGAGAAAAAAGTATACACAATGCCTCCATCATGAGATCTGATGATATGACAATCTCTTCCCCTTGCTCCTAGACTTCCGAAACTGCCCTACTCTATCCTCCGAGCCGCAGAAACATTCGGCACGCCCGTCCCCTCAACGACTTTGGCACCCACAACCTCATAGATGGGCATCTCAGCCAGGAACTTGGCAACGTGATGCAGCGTCGGCAGCTTCTCCCAATCATGACCATCCATCTTGACCGAGACGTCTGCCGCAGACGCCCTAGACACGGCGTGCACCGTGGCGGGGACGTCCTTGGCCTCCTCCTCGTGCGGCACCACGCACGCGTACTCGGCGTCGGCCTTGCCCGGCTGCCCGACCGAGGGGATATACCGGTAAGTCAGGATCCCGTAGTCCGCCTCGCCGCCGATGGTGCCGTGCTCCGTCTCGGGCTCGTCGCGGCGCAGGTTCTTGAGCGAGATGTCGGCAAAGGTGGCGCCCCGCCACGAGGCACGGACGCGCGCTGCCGTGGCGTGGTGCTCGAGGTCAATGTCGCAGAACAGCTTCGGCATGCCGAGCTCCTCGCGGCCCGATACGATGGGATCCGTCAGGGACTCGAACAAGACAGACAGGTGGGTGCCGCTGATGGCGGTGCTGTCGCGCTTGACGTACTCGATGCCGTGGATGTACAGACCCAGATGGTTGTAGCCGCCGCCGCCGAGCCAGGACATGTTGTTGAGCTGGGTGACGGAGAGCGAGGCGGCGCAGACGGTGCCCGGTTCCTTGAAGCGGAACGAGTCCGTGGGGAGGATGGTCTCGAGTAGCGTGCGCGACGTGAGGAACTTGACCGACATTGTCTTGAAGGTGCGCTCGAGCTCGGACGGCTGCCGGCGGCCGAAGAAGTCCTGTCGGGGGCCCGGGAAGGGACCGAAGCCGATGGGCATGCGCCAGTACATGTCCTGCTTCTTGGACCAGAGGTACTTGTTGAAGATCTTTGTCGCGTGGTCGTGCTCGTCGTGGCCAAAGTTGTAGTTTGTGTAGTTCATCACTGTTTTTCGTCGTGTTAGTTGATTTGCCAAGGGGTGTATGTGTGTGTGAGAGAGGGGGGGCTTTCACGAACTTTTGATGGCGGGTGGTTGGCCTGGTATTCTGTCCTTGCCGGCTTGACGAGAGAACTCTTGGATCTTGTGCGCGCGCTCCATGCGGATCTTTTCGTACAGACGTAAACGCTCAGGGACTTCGTCGGGCGATGTGCCCTTGGGTAGAACGACTGCTAACGCTGCTCCGTCTTCCATAGCCTGGCCTGCGCCTTGCCCCTGATCTACGGCTCTGTTAGTATCTTGAGGTGGATCGTCTCGGTAAGACGAGACTTACGAGGTGTGAAAGGGTGCGCGGCGTCACCCAAAAGGGCGAGCTTGCCATTCACCCACGTCGGCATAGCCTCCATATCCAACAACTGCCATACATTGACTTCATCGGGATTAACCTTCTTTATCAGCTGCAACACAGCAGGATCAAAGTCCTTGTAAACCTTGAGTAGTTGTTCGATGGAGCCCTTCTTGTTCCATTCTACTGCTTCATCAGTCTTGTTGCTGTACGATGGGGGGTGAAAGAGACTTACCGTCGCTTGCGTTTGCCTGAGACTCGGTATCCGGGTGAATGCAAACAAAGTTGAGGAGCTGGTTATTGTTGCACGGGTAAATCACAATACGCCTATCCGTACCAAACCAAATCCCCAGTGAGTTCTCTCTGTCGACCAAAGGCGCAGTGACAGGGTCCTCGAGCGCGGCGGCGCGGGGGATGAGGAAGCGGAACGCCGCCTTGCCGGAGCGGAACAGCTTGTAGTCGGTGCCGGTCACAAATCTCCTGACCTTGGACTATTCGGAGAATGTCAGTATCGCCAGCTGTACTACACCTCCGCTCCTTCGTTAACCTACGTAAATACCATCGGCACCAAGAATGACATCTGCCTGAACGGTCGTCCCGTCTTCCAGCGACAGCTCGCCCTTCTCGGGGTCCGCGCCGACAACCTTGGACGCGACATGAAGCTTGGCCGGCGTGGTGACCCCTCCATCCTCAGCCGTGGCGACGTTGCGGATCTCGTTGTGGAGGTAGGCGCGGTGGACGAGCTGCCAGGGGTGCTGCCATTGACCCTGTGACTTTGTAATGTCGACGTCGAAGCCGCCTTGGTTGTTCAGGTCCCTCTCCTTGAAGTGGTGTGAAGGGTTGGCGCCGAACGTCTCGGCGTAGATGCCCCATCTCCGCAGGAGACCGTTGGAGTTAGGGGCCAGATGTACGGCGGCACCGGTCTCGTTGGCGAGTCTCGACTGCTCGTAAAGCTACGGTTGAAAGCGTGAGTACGATGGGCAGCACGAATGGGGCAATGGGGCGAGTGTGATGAGGCTACGGGTTGGGGGGGATCTTACGTCAACTTGGTGACCTTGCCGGCGTAGTGCGATGGCTGTGCTTAAACCACCAATGCCGGCGCCTACAATGGCAATCTTGAGAGGCCGGGGATATTCGTGGACCATGGGACTCGAGTACACGCCATTAGGGCGCTGAGCCTCTCCGTTGACCAACATGGTGCCAAACTGGACGTATGCGCAGAAAGGAAAAGAGGGTGCGTTGTTCTGTGGTCAGATTGTGAAACAAAGACCTTTACTTGACTCTCGCAGTCGTTTGTGGACGAGGAATTGTTTAAGGGGAATGTCAGAGCTGCGAGTAATGTGGATGGGAAAGTGTGAGACCGAAGCGCCGAGATGTGAAGAAAAAAGGGCCGCAACCATGCATTATGAGAAAAAAAGAGACGAGATATAACCGATGTTTGACGGGGGAACGAATAAGACCGTACGACTTACACTCCCCGTCATCTCAAACGCTTCCCGCCCCGGACTTCGACGCTACGCCACCGCGTCGATCGTTCGGTCTGCTGGGCTTCGACAGCTCGGCCCCTCCCTCCCTTGTCTCCATTGCAACCACCATCAAAACTGCCAACGCAACCCCGGACTTTTTGCAATCGCCGAGCTCTCACAGGGCAAGAATTGGAGGGAGCTAGTGAAAGTCATCATGCCCCCTTCCTCATCAGAACAAAAGCCATACCGAAAGAGGGTGACCACTGGCTGGGCAGATTGCTCCCCCGCATTTTCTGCCGGCGGGCGGAAGGCCGGAACCATGGCGGGGGAGGGGACCTGTTATACGCGGGACGTCGTTTAGCCTCATCATCCATACTATGCGATCACCTAGTAACCCTGTTCCTCACAGCTGTGTCCATCTGTCATGAGAGAAGCAGAAAACAATCGTCCCGAATAAACTCTTTTGAAAGTACTTGAGACGAATCGAACAGCTGAGCTTATGCACAAAGGTCTCAGCGGTATGCCTCCTTCGAGTAGTCCCCCCTCCTCCCATTCACAGGAACTTGCAAGGGGAAGGTAACAACCGTCGTTATTCAAAGGTTGTAATAAACATTTTCAGCGTCGAACTGGAAACCGAATGGTTTGTCGTACAGACAGACTTTCTCGGTAAGGATGTGTCGGGGAGTGTTTCCGGTCAAGGAGGGGGGGGAGCGAGCAAAAGATCGGCTCAGGTGGGGGTGGGTCCGTTGGCTTTCTTCTTGCTGCTGCTGCTGCTACTGTGACTTGTACTTGTAGTTTACCACAACTTCCTACACCAATATGTCTATTATTGGGGGGGATACATCCAAGCGACATTGGATCAAAGTCATGGCATATGTGCCCTTGTCATTGATGCGTTTGCCGCATATAGTACTCCGTACCAGGTATTTGTGTGTTCCAGGTCCAGTGCCAATTATGATCCAATTCCTACCTGTCCATCGCACTCTGTAGCTGCTCATGTTACGAATACGGCAAAACATAGGATGAGTTGAACTCAACTCATTGGGAATATCAATCTGACCAAAACTCTTCCAGGCCTCACCTTGTTCTACTTCATCCCATCGGATCTAGTCCACGGTAAACGGAACAATAAGATCAAAAACCTACTGCTCGCGCGAACCCACACGGAACCCTCGGCACCCGCGTAAGGCACTCTGCCGCAATCATTACCCCGCCCTTTTCTTCGGCTCCTTGGTGCGCATGCCGGCCCCAATCTGGTCCCGACCTTACCCCGCCCCGACACCGGAATTCCGATACAAAGCTCCGGAGTTCCTCTACAACACAAAGCTCATCGGGACCGAACAAGGCCGCGCTCACTGGCACACTCACACCGCACTCACCACCCCTTACTTTTGCCGATCGAAGTAAAACATCCAACAGGAACAAGGGGGGAAAAGAAAAGAAAAAAGGAAAAACAGAACACTCTCAGAAACCATGTCTCCAATCCCAACCGCCCTCATCACGGCAGGCAGCGCAGGCCTCGGCGCCGCGACAGCCAAACTCTTCGCCCGCAACGGCTACAGCGTCGTCATAAACTACGCGAACAACAGCGACCGCGCGGACGCCCTGGTCAAGGAACTCGAGTCCCTCTCGTCCACCTCCCCTTCTCCCACGGAAGGAGGCCAAAGGCAGCGCTTCCACGCCGTCAAAGCGGACCTCTCCTCCCGCGCCGAGACCTCCGCCCTCGTCGAGAGCGCGGCCGACGCCCTCGGCGGCCGCCTCGACGTCCTCTTCTCCAATGGCGGCTGGACGAGGCTCCGCGACATCGCGGACCTCGACGACAACGTCGACGAGGACGACTGGGACCGCTGCTTCAATATGAATGTGAAGTCGCACCTGTTCCTCATGCACGCCGCGCGGCCGTACCTCGACGAGGCGGAGGGCGCGTTCATCACGACGGCGTCGCTGGCTGGTGTCAAAGTCAGCGGGAGTTCACTGGTAAAACATTCTTTTCTTTGCAATCTCATTTCTCTCCATCTTTCTCCTGGTCCTCGCCATCTCTGCTGCCCAATATCGTATGGGCGCAGGAAGCAAGCAAGCAAGCAAGGCAAGGCAAGGCAAGGCAGATTCTCTAACTCGATATGCAAAAACAACATAGGCCTACGCCGTGACGAAAGCAGCCCAGATCCACCTCGTAAAAGGCCTCGCGTTAGCAGCGGGCCCGAGAATAAGAGTAAACAGCGTCTCTCCGGGCCTCATGTTGACGGTATGTTACACAATCCGCACCCTTCCCCTTCCCCATCACTCCTACCCTCACACCTTACCCTTATCTCTGCTCCCCCTCCCCCCTTGTCTATCTCATCCGACTACATACGTATCACGGCAAGACACATCCGTGAAAAGACAGAAACAGACATGCTCACTGCATACCCACCGTTCCGCGTGTATAGGAATGGGGCCTACAGTTCCCGCAAGAGAAACAACAGGCCGCCCGAGACAGGACGCCGCTCAAGCGCCTCGCCACGGTCGACGACGTGGCCGACCAGGTGCTGTGCTTCGCCAGGAGCAGGAGCGTCACCGGCGCTAACGCCGTCATTGACGGGGGGCTCAGTATTTGAGAGAGAGAGCGCGCGAGCGAGCGGGAAGGGGGGTTTAACGGAGTACGGTCCACGAATATCTGGACGGAGTATGGATTCCTCTTTAAGAGAAGACGAGGTCACGAGGGAGAGAAACAGAGGTCACAGAGAGAGAAACAGAGGTCACAGAGAGAGAAACAGAGGTCACAGAGAGAGAAACAGAGGTCACAGAGAGAGAAACAGAGGTCACAGAGAGAGAAACAGAGGTCACAGAGAGAGAAAGCCTGAGAGAGAGAGTCTGGGACAGAGCATGGCACATACGGATACATGGGTACTAATAGCCCACACACCCCGTCGCCCGTGAAAGCCAGCCACGCAACAACTAGGGATGATGATAAAGTTTTACTCATCATTGACTCAGGGTCCAAAAGGGCAGAAAGAAAGAAAAAAAAAACGGCCACCACCTTTGGCTAGGCAGCCAGATTAGTTGAATCGAGCCACTGAGGACCACTGAGCAAGTTATTTTCAAGGAAAACACAAGAAAGTATGATCAGAAATCTGTATGAAATGGCCTGTTCAAGGGGTCCAGGAACGGGGCTGTTGCGAGCTGCTCAGAGCTGAGATTGGGCGAGAGAGATGTCGTCAAACCTGTCCGCGGCCTGGCTTGGCCCCCCCACCCCGCTTGCCTGGGCGGCGCTGGTGTCGGGAATGAGGGACCCAGCTCCTCCCACATCCCGAAGAGCCAAGGTGGGCTGGGCACGCCCTGGGCTTGCGTATTGGCGCAACGAATGGGGGGAGGCCAAAGCAAGACCAGGAGGAATTACGGATAGGAAAAAAAAAGAACGAAGGAGGAACCTTAAAGCTTGTAAAAGGCGCTTGCCCTTCCTCTTATTTTTACTGTGCTCTTCTTTTCCCGTCATAATATGAAAACTCAGTTCTTATAAGTACCGAAACGCCTTGCTATACGTGTGCTGCCGTGAAGGTATCGGTGTGGGATGGGTACAAGAAAACTACAACTTCGTCCGGTCTCTTCTCTTTCTCTCTCTCCTCCTCTCTCCATCGTCTCTTTTCTTATTCCCCTACCTCCCTGTCTTCGTTCCAATGGATATACCGGATGATCGGCCACTTCCACGACTCGTGTCGTATCGCCTTGCCCCAGACGAATAACGGCACCCACAGGACCAAGACGGCAGATGCGATGCCCGCCATGGCCCCAAAGGCATTGTCGTACCCTGCCTTTTCAACCCAGGTATTGGTGTAGAAGGACAACAGGAAGCCAAAGAGTGCTGCAGCAAGACAAGGACCAGAGTCAGCTTTACATGCCGGACAAAAAGAAGGGATGCCAAGAGTCGGACGCCCACTTACACTTGAAGCCCATGACGGCCAGGGTGATTTCGCCGGCGACGGGCCGGTAGGCATCAATCACGTACACGAGACAGATGTTCGTTCCTTGGGAGATGGAGAAGGTAACTGTAGATGGGATGATCAGAAACACCGTCGTTTCGACAAAAGAGCATGGAGGGGTGGGACGGGTAGGAGAGGAGAGGAGAGAGGGGGGAAGGCAACGTACGAAGTCCAAGGCCGATGGTGGGACAGATCCAGTGCAGCTGGCTATCGATGCCGACGCCGTAGAGAACGAGAGCCAACGGAGTCGTAACCATACTGATGGCCATGCCAGGCAGTCGCATCTCCGGATCCCGCATCCCGCCGTTTCGTCTGGTAAACCAATCCGCAATCATGTCGCCAAGATGCCCGCCCGCCGGGATACCGAGCAACGCACCGAGGATGCCGGCAATGAAGCAGAGGCCAATCTGCCACGAATCGAATCCGTACGCCGTGTAGAAGGCGGAACCAGCATTGGAAGACACAGCGACGAGGAAACCGACCGTCACGGCCTGCACCAGCGCCGCCCAGAGGACCGGCGGCAAGAGAATCAGGCCCAGGGGTCGCAGCGCAAGTTTCAGCAGGCTCTCCTGCGTCAGCGTCTTGTTGAAGATTTTCAGCGAAGAAAGGTATGATTGCTTTGAGCGTCTTGTCGTCGTCGTCGAAGCTCCTAGCGGACGAGCGGGCAGCTCGCCTTCCGACCTCACCGACCCGGGTTTGCTCCCGTCTATCGAACCCAGGCGGTTCCAAGCACTCGCTTCGTCTCTCTCGTAGGCGGTCTCGGGGAAGGTGAAGAATGCCAGTAGGAGCACAACGCCGACCAAAGCGGCAGAAACTTGGTAGATGACTCTCCAGTTATGGTTGATGGTGATGAGACTGCCAGAACACACGACGGTCAGAAATTTTCCGGCAGGCTCTGGGACGCTTTCCCCATCACTTACCCTGAAATGACCACACCAAAGCCGACGCCCGCAGAAAGGAACGCGGTATAAAGTCTGTATCACTAACGTTAGCGAGCTGCCAGCCTGCTTCTCTGCCAGAACAAGCACTCACGCCATGATGGTTCCTCTTTCGTGCAGAAAGAAAACGTCAGCGATGGAGATAGGCGCGATCGTCTCCGCGGCTCCAGCGCCAAATCCCATCAGGATTCGGCCGGCCAAGAAGCCGCCGTACGAGTGATCAAAAATGAGCCATATTGTGCATGCAAAGTAGATGGAGTAGCTCGCAACGTAGACTGGCCGTCGGCCAAACTTGTTGGCGAGCGGAACCCAGAAGAAGTTGCCCACCCCCTGGAGCAGGGCGGTTGTCGTGAAGAAGTAAGCAGTTCTGGCGATCGCGAGACTGAGAACATCAGTATCGGTGGCGGCTGCCGGGAAGAACTCCAAGGCTGTATCTAGCAACGCGATCGAGGGTCCTGCAACGACGTCCGTTAGCCGGTCGTCTTCTAGAGTACTCTGGAGACGATGGATTCGAGCATACCCGCTGCCAGAAAGTTACACATCATCATGGCGAAGCATATCAACCCCGCCATGTAGTACTTGTACCATTGTGGCCTAAGCGAGTCAGCTGAAAATCCCTGGCTTCTTTGACGATCTAGGTCGCCAGTCCAGTACCTACCAGTTTAAGGGGTCGTTTGGATCTGCTGATGGCGTCGGGATCAATATGATCTCGTTGGTCTCTGGATGCCTTAAACGAACGTTTCCCAACGTCCTCGCCCGCGTTGTTTCCTCCGCTACATGTCTTGTGTTGCTATCCATTACTGGATTTGTGTCGAGAGCCCCCCGTGTTCTGACGATTCTGACGATGCAGTTTGTCTGCCCTCGGCTCGGGATCTCTGGAAGGTTATGGGGCCCTTTCTCCAGAGGGAGTCTTCTAGAGAAGTCACGGCGCACTGTTTGCAAGCCGGGTGAACGGAATCGTCCGGAATTCCGTTCCAAGAAGTTGGGGAGTAGTGAGAAGCGGCTACTCCCCCTGCTTGAAAAAGACGAGCCCGATCGATGAAACGGTCGAGTCCAGGCGTATCTGCCGCGTCGATCGTTCAACGTGGTTGCATCAAAAGGGAGGTATAGGCGGGCGCGGACGTGGTTCACTGCTACTACTACCTAGCACTTTGCAGAGAGAAGAGAGACGGCAAAAGGTTTAAGCTTTACTGTCTCGGTAGCCCGTCGTTGATTGGATTCTGTGGGGAAACATGGGGCTTCTTTTTCAACAATGTCAAACACAGATGATTCGTTGGTATGATCTCTGAGAAGATGAAAAAGAAGAGATGACCAGTAGAGAGTCGCCGCAGACGAGGAACAAAGAACAATAGCGGGGGAACAGCAAGTCGCGAACGAGTTTGAAGGGTGACTGATGCAAAGTCTGAACCTGGCGTCGCAGCTCTCTCGAGAACGACAACAGCTACCTTTCGGTAGTCTGTGTGTACGGATACACTCACTACCTAGTACCTGGTGATACCTTGGAGAGGCCGACGCGTGGAGTCGCAGTGATGGATGGTGCGTGAGGGCCGCCAGGGACACTGGATGGCACATCCCAAGAGCCAAAGGACGGACGGGGATAGGCAACGGGCCTAAGCAGGAGATTATCAGGCCCCAACCCTGCTCACCGAATTTGAGCACTAGGGTAAATGAGGACAGACTTGGCACGCAGAGGAATGGGAACAGACAAGGATTTAGCCGCAGCGGCCACTGTCTTATCCGCGACTGAGGGGTATTCGATTTCAAGGGGCCAAGTTCCACCAACAAGCCTTTTGCCAAGCCTTTGGACATGGGCGACCGAAACATGACCAGAGGAAAACCAATTGGTGGGTTCTAGCAGGAACGCTAGTGAAGGAGCCAACGAGGGAGTAAAAAGGGACAGATGACAGATGCGACAACCTCCGAGATGAGACGTACGCAAGTGTCCGTCTTTGCATACTTTGTTCACACGGAGTCTGACGGAGAAGAGAGAAGAGACGGAGACAAGGTGACAGGCAAGCAAGCAGGGAAGACCTCGAAAGTCGAGACATGTTCGTCCTGCGCGCTTGCGAACAGACGTCAGACACCAAAAGTGTGCTGGTGCTTGATGATGATGATGATGATGAAGATGCTGATCATCTTAACTGGGAATCATGGACTACATGGAAGTTTACAATGCAGTCCAGCCGAGTTCCGCCCCGCCCAAACCCGCCACCATCGCACGCGTAAGATCAGTTGTAAAAGGTTTCCCGTCCTTGAACAGGTCCAAGCCTTGCTGGAAAGAGCCTCAAAGAGAGGAGAAGAGTTTGTGCCGCATGAACTAAGCATAGGACCCAAAGTGCCGTTTTCGGCCATCAGCTCCGGGTTATGATCCACGGTGTGCCAGTCTTACGTGGTGAGAAAGTGTGGCTGGTGCTTAATATGGGGTTGAAAAAGTAAAAAAGAGGTAGTACACTAGTCGGCTAGTGTGCCAGAGCCGGCGGAGAGACCCTGGCATGCCGCATGTCTCGTCTAGGAGACGCGCAACGCGCTCCCCACGCAATATCTGTGAAGGGATATGTTGCCGTGGACACTAGACAACCGTCAGTAAACACTCCATAGTAATGCTTCTCGACCGTGGAGGCCGGGCAAAAGAAAAGCCTCTAGAGGCCGCTCATGTGGTTCTTGACGGATCCCGCCAGCCTCGCTTGCGGGCAGTGCACTGCATATGCATCTACGACGCTCGGAGAGTGCCGTTCCTGGAATGTGTCAACGACATGCAGAGCCGTTATCTCTTCGTTCGTGGGCCGAGGTCGACAAGGCAGGCTTGGATGATGTTAGAGTCCCAGACTCCAGAGATGTCGGATGTGAGGGCCGAGGCGGGTAGGCGAGGGTTGACCAGTTGAGCGGTATACAACTATGGATCTTAGAGGAGTGGACTTGCATGCGCCAGTCGCTCCGTGATGCCTCATTCTTCTCTTCCTCCACACGGCTCTTGTGTATGGCCAGGCGATGGACCAATTTCATGGGCTCGTATTCTGGTGATTAGAGTAAGGAGTGTTTCAACATGACGTTTCTTCCATCTGACTTACAACAAATAGAGTAAGGGCATGGGCATCGTCGGTTGAAGTTTACCATGTTTCCATCTTTGGGCCCTGGTCGTTGGCGCCGGCGGGTTAAAAGTTGAAACAACGTGAACTCGTCATGGCCCTATAGGTGATGGAGCCATGCGAATAAAGACGCGTTTGCTTTTGTTCAGCTTGCCCCAGATGCCCCGTCAGGTAAGGCAGAATTCAAGCTTCATGCCACGGGTCCATCGACGGTCAAGATATTAGGGTTGCCGGGATATGTTTGACGAGGCTTAAAGGGAGGGGAGGGGCAGGCAGGCTTTCGTCATCCTGCGACTGGCAGACCGCAGAAGCAGCAAACACACCAGACACGGCGGGCTGTCATCTGAAGTTGTGAGTGTCTGGAGTAGTGCGCTCCAATGAGTGGACGAGTTGATGATAGTCGAGACCAAGAGCAGAAGAAGAAGTGTGGTCAAATTCCGCCCGCAGTGTTGGCGCAAGTGGAGGAGACGACGTGGAATCAGAGATGCAGCAATCAGATGCAGGGTGAGGGAGGATGGTGTGGGGCCTCTCCGCCGACAGGAGTACGTACCTACATTACAATCTTGCCTAAGGTAGGTAGGGACGTAGTATGTACTGCGCAATGTACCTGAGGAAGGCACCTTCTAAGCGTGCGCTAGTGAGTGTACGTACTCAAGCCACCAGAATGGAGATGGTGTACTTAACCTTGCTAAGGTCTAGCTAGCGCAGACAAGTACCGCGGCGCTAAAGACCCTAAGGTGGTGTACAAACGAACAGGAAGGCAGGGAACCTTGGACTTGTGTCTAGTGCCACGACCCAAGATGATTTTGAGCGACGTGCTTTTGGATGAGGAATTGCGTGGTGCGTAATTGCTATGGTGAAGGGTTCCATTATCAAAATTACTGGGGGAGATCTATCAATAGAGGATGAGTGAGCTCTCCACCCCTGAGCGGGTCTCCATCGGGGAGAACCATGGCACCAAGCCTTTTCGGGACAACCGAACAGGCTCAGGGATGGCACGGATATTAGGGCCTACGTAACGCTCCTGTTCAATTCCGTGCCGATGTTTTCTACGCAGCACTTGCACACATCTGCAGCTGTGCAGCGCAGCGCAGCACCTCACTGCAGAGTGCACCTACCTAAGGTGCCTACCTACCCTGTCCATCAGGTGAATCAGACAAGACGGAAGGCATGACAGTCAGTGGCTTCCTTCCATCCCTTCTATTGTGCATCACATTCTCATAAGGTACCTACCTTCCATATTGCAATGGTCCAATCAACATCTTTGAGTATCTAATCTTCTGATAATGTCTAGAGTCTAGACGCCTTGTTCTTGGGAAGGAAGACATGCCATCTGCATCCCGTCTGCATCTTCTGCTTTCATCAACCGCCGGAATCCCACCTGAGGCACGGAGTACTCAACATGTCTCTTCCCTCCACTTGGCACCGGACTCTGGACTCTGGACGACTGACGAGCACCACCCTGTCACCTGTGCCTCTCTGAACTCCGCGTCTGGAGTCCCTTGGAAGTCTGGTTACTGGTCACTGATGTTTTCTCATGGGGAACTGCTGGGGCCGCTACGGGGATCCCTGGGCCGCCGAGTCCCCGATGTCTACTTTGTGTGCTACAGTTTCCGCCCATCGCGTGCACAACATTTTCAACTCTTCAAGTATCCCAGTACCTCAACTACCTAGAACACCAGCAAGGACAAAAAGGTATCTGTACCTTATCTGCGGATACTAGGTAACCGCAGTCGCAGCACCGTCTTGCGCCAGCTCCTGCGCCTGGCAAGTCATTATCCATCCCATCACGCTGCACCGAGCTGCATAGATGCAGGGCTTTGCTTCTCCGTCCACGGCGAGCGGAGAGGAAGTTTCCGCCGCTCGATTCCTCACTCCACTCGTCAATTTGCTTTTCCTGGTCAGGACGCATCCTCATGGAGACTTGCGATCTCATCCTGTGCGGCGGTGAATCCGGTCCATCCCGTCAAGTCAGTTGCCGCTGTGAAAAGGCAGAAAGACCACCGCAGTTTTGTCTGGCCAAGCCGGCTAGGCATTTCGTCACGTTCGTCGCGAGTCATAATGAACGGGGTCAATTGACTTTTTGTCCAGTGTTTGAGCCGACCCGATCGGCAGCGCAAATCGATGACTCGCCCCTACCAAGATCTTGGACATCGATTGCCTTTGAGCCAAAGAAAAAAAAATAAAAAAAAATAAGGGACAGCCGGAGTGCTCCGAACAAGGCCGCCCACGAGGCCCAGAGATGGATAAAGAGGCCACGACTGGAAATGGCAATGCAGCATACGGATATCATGCCTTCTGCCCGTCTCAAACCAATTCGCATCGGGACTTTGGTCAACGGGGGTCGTGGCCAGCATTGGCAACATGTCCATCAACTGTTTCGAGCGACTGCCAGGATGTCCGATTACTTCCATATGAATGGCTCCATCTGCTTACCTACGTTATCCACTAGACGGGCTGAATTTGTCGGCTCGGGATCTTTCTCTGGAGAGACGCGTGCGCGTGCGGGATATGACATGCTGGCCCACAATTATATACATACCTACACCAAGAAGCCTCGCCCTCTTCAACAGCGGAGGATTGTGAAGCATCGGTTAGCATCGTCTGATGATGTTGCCCGTTATTCTCAGCCTCAGACTGCTTCAAAATGGGGTTTGGCCGGTGTGTGTATCCGTATATGTGTGTCCTGGATACTCCAAGGTTATCCATCCGACCTCTTGCGATGCCATCTGCCGGCTGATGTTGTCGTCGATGCCAGAGACCAAGACAGAACTGAATAGGACAGGGGGAGCTTCTTCGAACACTTGGTGAACACGCACACGCACATACCGGTAGTCATACAACGGCCCGGATACTACAACAGTCTAGTCGAGGCCAGGCCGGACTCTTGTTTTACAGCAGCTACACCTCTGAATCTCTGAATGATCATTGGCAGCATCAGCTCAAGACACCTTCTTACTCGGTAGCTAGCACCTACCGTCTTCGCGGAAAAGCCGCGACGTCGTCGTCTCAGTGCTCGGCCGTCAATGGACCCTTGCGCGTCGCCTCGGCCGGGATCTAGGTCTGGGTCTCATTCTCCAGTCGCCCTGCATAACTCCAGACCTGGTCGTTCCACCAAATGCAACCAACGCCCGAGTTTTGGGTTTCGAAGCTCTGGCAGCTCGAGCCTTTCCCCTTTGAGGTCCAGCGCCGGCCAGAGGATGACGAGGCCACCCCCGATCGCTGTCTTTGGTTCCTCTAGGGCAGCCCTCGCATTCGACGTGTTTGGCCCGTCAAGCCAATATACTCATCACCAGCGGCCGACGTACTACAATGTGGCGTTGAAATAATACCACGAATAGTACCGTGATTGAACTGACGCGGCACCTTACCACGTCCACCAGGTCCATGAGGTCTCCAGGTCGGCCTTCTTTTTTCGTCCCGCTTGCGAACCGCAGCCGGTACCAAGTTACGAACGGAGTACACCGTACCGTACGGAGTACCTACCTACCTTACCCTCTTGCATAGCGCCGCCCCCAACATCCACGGCCACAGCTTCCCATCCGCGTCTGCGTGCTCAATGCGCCTCACAGACGCTCCAGCAACTGGGCTTTTACGGATACAACCAGGCTTATTTCGACAGACAAGTACCTACCTACCCTACCTTACCTCACCTTACCTACCTTACGAGTACGTACCTTGTCTTTTTTAGAGGAGTCGTCCCGCTCACAGCCTGAGTGAGCAGCAGCTGCTTCCATGTCCCACAGTTCACAGTCCACCATCCACCAGGCTATTCTTTCCCCTTGCCCCAAGGTCCAACCCAACCTTGTCTCCATTACCTCACATCAAGGTACCTCTACCGCTATCCATACGCCTACCTGTACCTTACATGACCTTGCTTTTACTTTACCTTGACTTGGGCCTTGGCTTGGCTACGATTAACTACCACTACCTTACTTGTGCTTGTTCTACTACTACTACGGCTTCTCCCCGAGCTCAACTCCAGTCTCAACTTACCTCGAGTCAAATCAAAGACTCTCGGCAACAAGACAAGTCAGGTTTAAGCTAAAGCCCTCAACGTTCCCAAGAAAAGACGACACAAGTTCTTGTCCCGCAGTTTTCTGGTCTTGGCTGCAGCCGCACGCTTTTCGCTCTAACTTGGGTTATTATTTGGCTTGCACCCACACCGGCCACCAGCACCAGCACCAGCACCAGCACCAGCACCAGCACCAGCACCAGCACCAGCACACTCGAAGCACAGCACCAAAGCTCTCAACCTACCACCTACCTTGAGCAAGCTTCTGCACCTGATCCGCCGCCCTTGGCTCATATTTCCTTTTTGTCTCCCTCTCCCGACAACCTCCCACATCGGATCTATCCTTCCTGAGGCCAGGTTTGCAAAACTTTTTTGCCTTCACAACATTCTTTTCCCCCCCTACCTTCCGTCCAGCTTGCCGACACAGCCGTCGCGCGCTGCCGTTAGCAGCCAACCATCTTCTTCCGACCGCTTACGGTTTACCACCGCTCCGTCCGGCGCCGTTGGCCTTTTCACGGCCGATTTGCCGGA
Source organism: Colletotrichum abscissum (assembly GCF_030869225.1). Taxonomy (NCBI): domain Eukaryota; kingdom Fungi; phylum Ascomycota; class Sordariomycetes; order Glomerellales; family Glomerellaceae; genus Colletotrichum; species Colletotrichum abscissum. Next base: position 1,593,856 of record NW_026850431.1, read on the forward strand.
CCCGCCCCGACCTTCACTAACACAACATCATGATGGACGGTGGTCACCACAACATGATGCCAACCCGGGGCGTTGGTACCGATGACCAGCGGGTTTCTGCTTCCAACAGTAACACCAACCCCCTCGCCTCCGGTCCTTCTCCGAATGCCACAATAGTCGTCTCGGCAGCACCTTCATACAACCCTAATGGTCCCTCGCAATCCGTCTCTCCTTCACCCGTGCCAACAGCTCAATCTCCCTATCCCACATCAACCCCGGGCGGCACCCAGAGCCACGCTGCTACCGCCAGTCTGTACCAGTGTGCTCACTGCCAACGGCGGTATTCTCGACCTGAGCACCTCGCCCGTCACATCCAGACCCATACTCTTGGAAAGCGATTCGCGTGTCAGATATGCGGCAAAGCCTTTGCGCGCCAAGATCTCCTCAAGCGGCATGTCACCAATCACGAGAACGACAATGACCCCAACAAAAAGAGACGTCGCACCGATACCTCACCCGGTGCCGGCCGTGTCTCTCACGCCTGCAGACCTTGTGCCACGGCTCGTGTCAAGTGCGAGGAGCAAAAGCCATGCACCCGTTGCCGGAATCGCAACCTAAACTGCGAGTACTCATCTACCGAAGCCGGCTCAGCTGCGGCCATGCATCTGCTTCATCTCTCGGGAAACCCGCACCAGACAACATCAACGCCCGGATCTCTTGCCACATCTCCCTCACAATCTGCCTATGATAGCAGCCCCTCAACAGCGTACCAACAGAACCCTCAACATGCAATGCTGCCGCCCAGAGACGACAGTGGCCAGCTGGGACCTGCTCACACCATCAAGTCGGAATCAGGCCGCATACCAACGACAGAAAATGCCATGCAACAAGTCAACGCCTCCGGCATGCCTGTTAACTACGAGATCGGCAACCAGCAAGGTGTCGACATGACCTTGCCTTTCTCAGACTTTCTCCAAAATGTCATCTACACAGGAGAGATGGAAGCGTCGCGCATGGCCGAGGCACAGGGTCTAGCTGTCCTGGACTTTTGCGACAACTCGAATCTCGAACTGAACGAAGTGGACTTTGGCCTTCTGGATCATTGGAACATGGACGGCATGGGAAATACCGGATCCAACCAAAGCTTCACGCCTCGGACCGACGACTCTGTCGATTTGGTCCAAATGCGCCAAACGCTTGTCAAGGTCTGGACAGAATCACCGTGGCAATGGGCGCCCAACAAGCTCGACTCGGGCTATTTGGAGCACCCAAACTTCTCCGTACCATCCGACGACACAAGCAGCGCTGTTTTCACCGAAAGCCGGAAGAAGCACGCGAGGATTGTCAGGGACAAACTAGACCAGTCGGGCCGGGATCAGATTTTGGCAATCGTCTTGTCAACCTGCAAGAACGACAACATCATGAGCCGCGTCGCATCCTCTTTTCCGTCCCTTGAGGTGATGGACAGCCTTATCCACATCTACCTGGCGCAACATTTCTGCCAGACGTCACAATGGATTCACCACGGCTCGTTCTCCATGAACGCCCAGTGGCCAGAATGGCTAGCTGTGGCAGCTTCAGCTGGGGCTACCCTCACTCCGGTGCAAACCTTGCGCAAGTTTGGGTTTGCTCTTCAGGAAGCGGTCCGAGTTACCATCCCGGCAAGGTTCGAGGATGCCAACACCACGATCAAAAATCTCGGCCTTGTGCAGACTCTGATCCTGGGCCAAGACATTGGTCTGTGGAGCGGGAACCGACGCAAGATGGAGATCGCCGAATGTCATCTCATGATTCCTATTACGGTAAGTAGCTATTTTCAGCTGTCCGTCTCCCACAGCCTGGTCGCTAATGCTTTGCATAGATGATGAGATATCGCGGCAAATTCCAGCGAGCATCGTACCCCATGGTCGAGGTCAATATGTCGGACGAAGGCGAAGTTTTGGAGAAAAAATGGAGGGCCTGGTGCGAGCGTGAGTCGTGGAAGAGGTAAGCTTATAGACCCAAAGGTCCGGGATATCCTTGTGCTAACGCATTTAGACTACTTTTCCACTGCTTCGTGCGAGACGCTCAGACCTCCATGACAACACTCACCAACCCCTCCATGTCGTACTCGGAACTCACCCTGCCCCTCCCTGAAGCAAAGGAGCTGTGGTTTGCAAAGACGGCGGCCGAATGGAAGATGCACTATCTCGAACGAACGAACGGACAGAGCAAACGACCACCTTCGATCGGTGATCTCTTCCGGGACATCAGTTTGTTGGCGACGAACCGCCAGCGACTAGATCTGCAATTTGCAATCTCGATATACCTGCATGGCTACTGGGCGCTCATTCTCGAGTATCTCCAGCTGTGTTCCGTCTTGCGCACCCGGACTTGGCTGAACAACTCTGGAGGGAAGTCTGAGGAGGTACTACGTTCCAGACATGCGGAGCTTTGCAAAGACCTGCAGGGCTTCTTGCTGGTCACTTCCGACTGGCACGAGATGCTTTCGACGCAGGAGAGTCTGGTGCTCCATCTTCTCATGATGAACCTGCACCTCTCCCTCAACGATTTACAGCTCTTCTCTGGCAAGGAAGGCGAGGACCAGGCGCGCCGGGTATTCGGTGACCTGCGCGAGTGGTCGCAGAGCGCCGAGGCGCGCCAGTCGCTCTGGCACGCAGGCCAGATCCTGCGTCAGGCCAAGATGTTCCCCCAGGGCCATCTCAAAGACTTTTACGCCATCGCCGTCCACCATGCGGCTCTGGCGTGCTGGACCTACGGGGTGGTCGCCAAGACGAGCGGCACGGGGAAGACGCCGGTGCAAGGGTTCGACCAGGAAAAGGTGTTTCTGGACGGCACCGAGTCGAACCTGGTGCACCGATTCATTGGCTTCAACCAGGGGCGGCCGGTGATCCTAGGACCCATGAGTAGGGCCGGCGCCACCGAGGCGTCACTCGACGATCCCAAGGCGTGCATGGAAGTGGCCCAGGAAGTGCTCCGGGCCAACTTTCGCGAGTCGGCGGATCTTCACCCGCCCATTGTCGAGAATTTGTGCCTGCTGATCAAGCAGCTAGGCCACGCTGCTTGGGCAGTCGGCATGTCATGATGATTTGTTGTTGTTGTTATTCATTACGAGCCATATTTTGATATTTCTTCTTACTTTGTTTGTTTTGTACTTCACGAAGAGGCGTCTAGAGGTAAAATGGCGGTCGGTTGTATACCCATGTATCAAAAAAGTTACCTGTCTGCGGCTTCTTTCCAAAGAAGGTGTCTTGCGCTTAAAGCCAAGGTTCTTGGAATCACATCAATCTATATTGCCTACAATACCAAAGATGTCTAGCCTTGCGCTAGCTGAATTACAATTATCGTCCCTTCTCATTTATGGTGTATTCGGTTGCTATCCGAACTAGAACATGGGCAATTAAGCTCACCACTTAGAGCTCAACTTTGGACGGCTAACGCAGCCCCCCCTACTGCGTAGAACAGACGGACGTTCCCTCTCCGACACGGTGGCCTTGAAACTCCTCTTCTCCCCATCGGACTGGCCCCACCATGTTGAAGTTCAGCATGGTTCAATACTGCATCCAGTCTGCAGAAAGACGGATGTCATATTCAATGTCTAGTGTTCAGTGTTCGAGGCCAGCAAGTTCAGCCACGAACTTGCAATCAATGGAATTGGATGTATTCGAGCATCAAAGACTCGGACACCTCCGTTTGGGGGCCAAGTCACGGTACTGCGGCATCGCGGCAAGATACAGGAGAGCGTAGGGGGACACATCCATCATTTCGGAAATACCGACCCAGAGATTGGCGTTAAGCAAAAATGCAAATGTCTTACACTGCCCCCTTTTTCCCCCGCCCTATAGGGCTCTTCTTAAAGAAGATGTATTATTACGCCTCGCGGGGCATCCGTACGGAGTACAGAAGACTCCAGAGTAAGGGTGAGGTTGTGTAAGGTATGTTTAGGTCAATCGCTCGCAGGGAATGGTTGACCGGCTTGCCTGCCGGTACGGGAGCGCTTCCGCAGCACGGAGTAGAATATAAAGCAACGCAGGGGAAACCTTTTGCTTTGGTCCTTTTACGGATACATAGTAAACCGACTTTATCCGTGCTTTTTTTTTTTTTTTTCAACTATTCTGGCCCGTACGGAGTACTGCGTAAGGTAATATGTACCTAGATCCCGGTCCCGGTTCAGCCCATATGCCGCGAGTCATAAGATACCGGGATACGGATCCTTTGGGTTCCCTAATCTGTGAAGGACTTGTGATGTATGCCACTCCTAAGGTAAGTGTAATCAATGAGGCAAGTCATCCCGCGGGACAAAGTGGATAAGACGTTCTACTGCGTACCTTAGATGATTGTGACGCGGGAAGATGGGGGGGGCTTCGGGGATATCCCAACCTCCATCGGCTCAGACATGAATGAAATTCGGAGAAGAGATTGAAAAGCGCGGAATTGTAGCGAAGATGTCGCGGCTAATGTGCGCGCTTGCTTGATTCGTTGATTGGTACGGGTCAGTAGTAAGTAGAGTCACTTTTTCTGTGTCGCAATTGAGTTTTTTCCCGGTAAAAGTTGACGTTTTGTGGCGTTGTATCTCGTACCTTGCCTTACGCTCTGTTTATTCTTTTTTTTTTTTAACCGTGCTTGGCAGGCATTTCCATGAGAGAATGCGAAACCGAGCCGGAGGGAAAGCATTCATTGGCTATTGTCATGATTCACATCCCTCCTCCCGTGCTTGTATTTCGGTATGTGTAGAAGGAGGGAGTTTCTTACCGAATGCATATTTCCCTGTCTCTCTGCCCAGGCCCCCAGGGAGTCGGGAGAAGGGAAGGGAAAGAAGAACCGTGGTTGAGACTCGCCTGGTATGAACAGTGAGATTATAGCAAACAGGACACCCATTGCTGGGTCTTGCTTGGTTCGATACCCGACCCGAACGTCATGGGGGCTGGGTGGTCATACGAATGGTACGGAGTACCCCGTAAGCAAACCAAAGATGCATGAGGTACGGATACTGCGCGCGCGCACGCACATTTGAATATCCGCACGTACCTGGGGCAAAACAAAATCCCAAAAGCTCAGAGCTCTCGACCTAGCTCGTACCTTTTCTCCCACCCCCCTGGCCGAACGACTGGGGCGAGCATAGACGGATGGGGTTTCTTCACTCCTTATCGAGTTCGGGAACGGGTTTGCAATTGCGGGATGCCGAAATTGTCTGATGCTGAGAACGGGGCTTGTGCGTGAAGAGTTTGCTGTTTTTTTAATATTGGGACTGAGCCGAGTGTTCCGTTCATTTCTTGAGACGAGGCTGTTCGCATAACTGAATAACAGAGAGAGATAGAGAGAGAGTGTGTGTGTGTTTGCGTGGGTGGGTGGTGTTGGTGAAGTAAATGCAGCGAGAGTGGTATCGGCTTAAGAATCTCAAACCTTTGATCACCCGCGCATTCGGATAGTATACATGCTTCAGATGAATGCTACTGCAAATGCACCCAAATCGATGGGTTTTGGGTCCCTCCTTGGCGATCTTTATTTTTGGAGGGGGTTGCATTCGCCAAGGGTTTGAACGGTACAGCTGTTTCGGAGCATTTACGTCGGGTAAAGTGTGTCGTAGAATACCAGAATACCTTATGTATAAGCCCCTTGTGGATGGGACTGCTTGGCTTGTGACTTGATGATACTCTACGTGATACGGCCCGCCCGACGTTCGGGTTCGGTTTGCACAGTTGACCTTGCTGCGCAACATCAAAAGTGCAGCTTGCTTTGCTAAGTCGACTTTGACGAGCTGAGTGACAAAACCTATGGCACTGAAGAAGTTGACACGTCTTTGAAAATAGAAATTACTTATATGGTAGGGGAAAATGTATCTCGTGCAATTGCAGGCGATAGCTTGGTCTTCTGCTGGTCAAAAAAAGAACAAAGGAAAAATAAAAGATCAGTCGGTGACGAGAAAATCCGAGAGTGCTGCGAAGCTTGATATTCGTTGAAGTTCCGAGAGGTAAGGTGGACAATCTCTGAGAGGCTTCAAAATTCAAAGATCGTGCTATACTCACCATGAGTTGCGTACAGACTATATTGTCCATCGTTATCGTCGGAATATCTAGTGGTTTTTACACATCCCGAGCCGAGCCGCCTACAGTGCTGCCGAAAATCATATTTAACAGTCCTACACTGCACAACAAGTACTGAGTCTTCAGACTCAGTAAGATCATGCCGAACACAATGCATCAGAAAGTCGAAGCCCACAAATTCAAGTAGGAAGCTGAGAGTTGGGTAATTCGGTTGGTGTTCTGATACGTACGCGGCCAATTCGGGGCGGGATCTCTCTGCATCTACGGAGTACCGAACAGATCCCGTACCGACCGTTACCTGCCAGCCGGGAGCGACGTCTCCACTTTTGACAGGACCACGTGGGGCCAGCGATAGGGATCCGGCCGCTGCGGAGTACTCCTCGTGGGGCCATCTCAGAGTGCCAGGGGGACCCTCCCCGGGCCGATCTAGGTAGTTTGTTGATTCGTGAAGGAAAGGGAAAAAAAAAAATGACGCCGTTCATTCCACCAAACGCGCGACTCCCGCCGTACAGCACCGGGGCACCGAACACCGACGACAAGTCCTCGGCTCAGCCTCACCAACGTCATCTTACCTTTTTCGAGGTTCGCAAAGGCTTTCCGTCTCAGCCTTCTTTGCTTGCACAACCGTTCCTGTTTTATGGAGCAGTACTCTGCAACATCGGCACAAACACTCATCTAGGGCTCTCTGACTGAGGATCTGTCTAGAGTTGCATGTGCAACAGGCTTCCCACTCGTTTGCGATCCGTGGCATCCGGTATATACCAACATCCCGCATCACGAAAGCCCAAATTCCTGCATTTGTCGCTTTCAAACCACCTATTCGCACGATGGAATCCTTATTCAGCGCCTCCATCGAGCCAAAAACGGCGGCGATCGTAGCTACGACCGTCGTCGCGACGCTTTCCTTCCTGTCCCTTGCGCGACTCGGTCTCTACCCAAATTGGGGCACTGCCATCCCTAACCCTCTCAAGACCAAGATTCCCACGCTCGCAAGCGATGAGGTCAAGAAGCTTCCCTACCACCCAGACTACTTTCCCGGCGCCCGTGATGTGGACACGCCTGTAAGATACCACCCCTTCGCCACCAGCTCACCATCTCCTCAAGATGCGCTCCCTAGTACCTTGCTAGGTGATTGACTAACACACACCCTCTCAGTACGGCTCCATCCGCGTCTACGAATGGGGCTCAACCACCGGGCCAAAAGTAGTTCTCATCCACGGCATCAGCACCTCCTGCATGACCCTCGGCCCCATCGCCCACGCCCTCGCCGCCCGCGGCTGCCGCGTCATGCTCTTCGACCTCTTTGGCCGCGGCTTCTCCGACGGCGTCGGCGACCTGCCCCACGACACACGCCTGTACACCACACAGGTCCTCCTCGCCCTCGCCTCCTCCCCGCTCGCCTGGTCCGGCACCGACGCCGTCCGCGTCGTGGGCTATTCCCTGGGCGGCGCCGTGGCCGCCTCGTTTGCGGCGTCGTTCCCGCATATGGTGGAGAGTCTCGTCCTGCTCGCGCCCGCGGGTCTCATTCGCGCAGAGAACTTTGGCGTGCTGGCGCAGGTTACGTTCCAGTCTGGTCTTGTGCCCGAGCGTATTCTTGCAGCTGTTACGAGGAAGAGGTTGCAGAAGCCGTTGGCGAGTAAGCGATCTAATGCTGTCGAGGATGAGGAAGATCCGGTTGAGAAGGTCGTCGACGTCGCGGCCGCGGAGGTGTCTGGACCCCACGGTGGCAGCGCAGAGGATCAGAAGGTTGAGCGAAAAGTGCGGGAGTACGTCCCCTGGATGGTCGCGCACCACGAGGGTTTCGTCAAGGCGTTCATGTCGTGCGTGCGATGGGCGCCGCTTACGGGCCAGCACGAGACGTGGCGGGTTCTAGGTCAGAGGAAGAAGGGGACCACGGCGGTGTTTATTGGAAAGACGGACGAGGTTATTGATGTTGACCACTATGCCAAGGATGGGTTGCCGTTATTAGGCGGCGAGGAAAATGTGACGTGGAAGGTCCTTCCTGGGGGTCACGACTTTGTCATGACCAAGACGGAATATATTATGCGCGAGTTGGATGCATTCTGGGGTTTGAAGGTGCAGTCGTGAAGATGGGTTTTAGGGGAAGGGGGGAATGTGAACATGACGGCTAGGGAGCCATAGACGAAGATGGGTGCGGACAGATCATGAGACGCGTTACTGATAGACTCCTAGAAACGATACCATTGGTTGCTTTTATTCTTGGGTGACACTGTCTAGTAGCAGCGTCCATCTTCAATCTTTGACTTCCAATCTATGCTGAAGTGCTGATTTTGTGTAAACATGGACAGTACAAGGATAACGTATTACTTGCCTGCAAGTGTCTCCATCCATTGGCTAACTGATAGCATGGTGAAGTCTATGAGATGGTTCTATTGAGCTTATTGATATCCTTCCGCATGGAATCATGTAGAGAAGCCAAACTGGCTTAACTTCAGCAGCTAGGTTGAGAAGAATATGCAATGAGACGTACACATGTTTGGATATTGACTGGAATCTGCCGCGGGTATACCCGTTCTGCCCATCTAGATATGCTATAGACTTTCCACCTCACAGTGTGTCAGTAGACGGGTGTGGGATCTGTACTGTTTCGATGATGATGTAGAAAGTGTCGCGCTTGTGGGTACACCCTGAACATCACCCGCAGCTGCACAATATAAGATGGGCACATCTCTGTCTCCTTGATGCTTCGATATTTTGAGTTCGCATCGTTGCCCTGTTGGTATAAGTAGAAAATCTACTCAAGTTGGGAACTTCCCACGAAGCCAGGATGTTCATCGTTCAAGTGATAGGACATATACACCCTGTTAATATAAGTGTATTGATAAGAAGAAATAACACAAAAGCCCAGCACAGTATTCGGGCCACTTGAACCAATCCTGTGCTTATGAAAAATCCGTTCTTTTCCATCCATATTTAACCACTCAGCTACGTGGCTCCGGGGAGTACTATTGACCCCTAAGGATTTCTCGTTCCTTCTAACCAATGACCTACTTATATACCACCTAGCCTAGAGAATACATAGAGAAAATCAACAAAAAAGCTCGGGCGTTGGTTCGAACCCTATCCCTACGAAAAATCAGCGTCCCAGTTTCTTCATCACCCGTTTAACCACCAGGCTACGTGGCCCCAGCAAGTTTGCACTGTACCGGGGAGACACTTCTTCCTTCGAGTTTGTGTCCTATATACCCTCTAACCCATCTGTGTCGTGGCTCTCACTGGTTCCAATCAGTATTACGCCCCGAAACGGTCATTCCGCTGCCTCCTTACCTTGGGTAGGCAGCCACGGAGCTTCAATGAAACCTCAGATACTCCGTCGCCTCTCCTTCCATCCGGTCGATCATTGGCAGATTGATACCCATTTCATTCGGTAATTCACTCCCAAACTAAGAAATACTGTAGCCGCTAACCAGAACGCCTTTGAAATATCATATGGATGTTGCTCATCCTTCAGTAAGATAGAGTGAAGGTTCGACATAAGGAACACGATAAGTGTAGACTTCTGTCGATTAGCCAAACCCAACGCCATGAGCTGGCACGATCAATCGTTCGCTTCAAACAGTCATTCTCACACCACTGCCCATACTTGATTACGAACACAAGATAGACGTGAATATTGGGTTAGAAAAAACAAGCTTGGTATCACTAGCTTTGCGCTATCAACGGTTTCTGCAAGCAGGCGCATAAGCTCTAGGAGGCCCGCGATATTGAGAATACGCGCTCTTGTCTCAAAAGTCTTCAACCTCGGATGACGCTCTGTCATGTCCAAGATATAAGATACAACGGCATCAAAAGCGTATGAAGTAGTAAAAAGTATTGCGCTACTGAAGATGGAACGCAACGGTTGAATGTTAATGGAGTTGGGAATTAGCTAAGCTGGGAGACCCCAGCCACGGTGGCGATCCCTGCTTGCCTGGAATGGCAACAATGGGTCGTTCCCCGCGCCACATATCAGAGCTGGCGCCAATCGCGCGATAAGACGGGGAAAATGGTCTAGGCCGCGATAAGCCTCCAACCGTGGACCTCCCTACCAGGGCGGCTCCAAGAGGTGCATGTGCTCATGCTCGTGTGCCTCGACTTGCCCCTCCAAATATTCCTGTTCCATCCATCACCTAGGAGGTTCCTGCATATTCTGCATAGTAATCGCCTCGCCGACGACAAAAACCGAGGCGCAAATGCACCCGACCGCCGTTGATTAACTGAGTTCAAGTAACATTCGACCCCACCATCTCGGATATTGACTCTTGTTTCGTCATGCTGACTTATCACTGGCCAACAGCCTGACTGTCGTTTGTCCACGACTCGCTCGCGACAGTGACTGATTGATGCGGAACGTATAACGACTAGCTTCATCTCGAGACAAAAGAACAACCACCGCGACCGTACACACCGATAGAGTCGCCGGAGACGATGCAAACGATCTAAGATGGCGAGCTCAGATGGTGGAGCTGCTCCAGCTTCCCTCGACGATCATCACCGCCTGCTCGACGATGCAGGAGAATCAATATCGGGCAGCTCCCACATCGGGAGTGATGCTTCAGACGACTCTTCCGAACGGGGGCAATGTCGCTGGCGGACGTCTCGCTACCACGATATGGAATGCTCTCGCTTCTTCGACTGTCCTACCCATGTAGTCGAGAGGCATCTCTCTGACGACGAGGCCGACGACAGTGAGGCTGAGGAGGAGCCCGCAGTGCAGCATCAGACGGGCGACGATAGGGCTGAAAGTTCATCAAGCGCGAGGCTACTTACCGTTGATTCTCCTGTGCCTGAAGAAACTCCAGAGCCGACCCCAGCACCAAGCTTTGCGCCCGGGCCCGAGGAGACGAATACGGGGCAACCAAGAGAACCAGTAGATTCAGCACAGGCAACCTCAGCACGGGATACTGAAGGGCCTGATGAGTCTCAGGATCCCGAGGAAGCCGCACCTGCACCACCAACACCTTTAAGCTCTCGACTTTCAGAGACTTCTCAACCTCTCCCACCGACTGCAACGCCTGCAACGCCGACCGGAGAGTTCGTCCCACCGGAAAGATCATCGAGCTTGGTTACATCGCAAGCGGCAAACACATCGTCACACGATTCACCCCTACGCCCAGCTCTGATATCCAGCCGATCTCACGAAACCCCGCCTCCGCCGCCACCCAGACGGGCGAGTTCTTCGACTGCTATTCAGCCTCCTTTGCGCGGTCAACAAGGATTTGGGGAGAGAAGTGGTCCTCCCGAGTTTGTCGTCCCACGTTGGCAACCGGACGCAGAGGTTGTTCTTTGTCCGATTTGCAACGTACAATTTAGCATATTCGTCAGGAAACATCATTGCAGGTATGTAGAAGTTGAGGGGCTGTGTGACGTAGTTGCTAACAAATTGCAGGAAATGTGGAAGAGTCGTCTGTAACGCCTGTTCGCCTCACAGAATCACCATTCCTTACCAGTACATTGTTCAAGCGCCAGGACAACCGCGATTGGCCGCCCAGAGATACCCGTCTTCCCTCATCAGTGGTGAGGGAGGATATGCAGATTTCAGCAGCCTTGGTGGAGGAGAGCGCGTTCGTCTATGCAACCCATGCGTCCCAGACCCAAACACCACACCGCCGCAGCAGCCACTTGGCTCGCCTTCTCAATTGTCTCCTCGAGGATCGCATTATAGATCGCAAAGCAGCATCAGCACAATGTCCAGCAACGCGCCCGCTCCCTCGCGGTTCTCCGGCTACTTCACGTCGAGCCCCTCCCCGGAGACCTATGCCAGGTCTAGAAGCATTACGGTAAGAGTTAATCCAGGTCCACATTCAATTCATACGCATGCTAACTGGCGCAGCACTCCGGCTCCGGCGGGCCCTCGAGCTCTCGCGGACATTACCAGTCCACTGGAAGTCGGATCATGGCAGGGACTCCGCCGACGTACTACCCGTCCTCATCTTCCGGCTACCCAGGCTCATCCCGCTATCGATCCATGCTGGATGTTGGTCCATCGTCGTCCTCGTCGGCGCACTACAATCGTGCGCTGCCGCCGCCGCCGCCCCAAATAGCCGAGGAAGACGAATGCCCGGTCTGCCATCGCGAACTGCCCTCTCGCACCCTCCCCAACTTTGAGCAGCTGCGAGAGACTCACATTAACACCTGCATCACTTCACACAGCGCTTACGGCGGTACACCGACGGGAGAGACCCCTCCAGTCGGAACGCCACCACCCTTGGCGGTTCGTCGGACTGGTATGTTCCCTTATGTTGCCACAGAAAAGGACTGTGTGGACTCGGCCGAGTGCACCATCTGCCTAGAGGAATTCGAGGTGGGCGTTCCCATGGCGCGTCTGGAGTGCCTCTGCCGTTTCCATCGATCCTGTATCTCAGCTTGGTTCATCAACCATCCTGGACGGTGCCCAGTCCATCAGCATGATAGTTTTGGCTATTGATACCTCGTGTCGTCGGTTCGTTACTTCTCCTCTCGCAGGCTCTGATCTTCCGGCGTTTCGGTTTGCATAGGAGCCGTTCAGTTTAACCCAGTCTTTCCTTTTAACGATGCTTGCTTTCTCTCGTTTTGTTTTGACTACCAGAATCCCATCTCACCATTGTCCGCCGCAACAACGCTATGGGAACAGATAACATGAGTTGAGGCCGGGAAGCGGTCGTCGCCGTCAGCGGATGTGAGTATTTAGAATGGTCGGGACTGATTTGCTTTCGTTTTTGCGGACTGGATGGCCTCATGGTGCCTTGCTAGTTTTTTTTTTTTTTCATATATACATGTCAGCCAGTGTGCCAGGGTATAATACTTTTGCCAGTAAATACTTCTGAAGCGAAACGGAGGAGGGAGAGGAGGGGAGGCGGCGTGTCGTTGCGCAGAGTCACACTCTCTCACTCCCCTCGATGGAGATACCAGCCACTCAGATTAGATAGATATGTTAGGTTTACTTCTAATAATGAGATGCCATGCTCACTTGTGGAGATTTGGCCCGCCCAGGTACATTCAATTCTCGAGTTTCTCCCCAACTCGTGTCGCCTGCATTATCCAAAGGAGGGCATTGATTCTGTCACCCGAGTGCGCGCCCCGTCTTGATTATTGGACCCTGTACCTATGTACGGCTGTTTGTACGTTCACGCCCAGATGGCTGGTTGACGGAATGATCTGCCGCTCATATCGAGTTTCTCTCGATTCCTCTACTACGCCGCTATCGTTCCCTTTAGTGTTGCCTCTGCTGTTTCCCTTATCAGTACGATAGCTACTTTTCTTACTTCACGGAGTATACCGTCTATATAATGTACTTGAAATATCGTAGTACAATGGGAGTAAGGACAGTAGTGATGACGAAAACAGCGATAGGAGAAAGGACTACCGTATTGACCGGCACATCGACTTCGTCACCCACTTTGTCGCCCTCCCATTCAAAACCCAGTGCCTGACTGTGGTCGTTTCACTCTAATAGAGGAGTCGTAGTTTTCGTGGGGATTCAAGGGGACAAACACAAGGCGCGTTTATATGTTGTAAGACACTCTTCTAAGGTAACGGCAACCCACTTGTATCACTACCACCGTGGGACCGTCACAGGTCCGTCCGGCAGGCAAGCGGACGGAGTCTGGATACCTACCTACTCCAAGGGTAAGCGACGTACGTCACTTGTCTCTGTAACGGCGTCTTTGTGGCCTCGTTTCGACGTGGTACGTTTCGACCGTTCTTCCTAGTGTACTCGACGTCAAACCACGTTTTGAGCAGAGTGATATTCGTTTGACGGCCCCTCCCCTCCGTAAACCCCCCCCTTACGCCTCCTTCCCGTCAAGAGTCAAGACACGGGAAGGCCACTGCGATAGGTAGGTAACCTCGCGGCTCGCGCCATTGATGTTCTGAGACCACAGTCTAGAGGAAAATTTTGGATATTCTTCGTATTTAGGATCCGGATGAGGATCCGTACATCATAGGCAGTGCTGGATAGGTAGGGTAGGTAGCTGGCCAAGACGCGGGAACATTCCATCTCTAGGACGAGGGTGTTGGAAAAAGGGGGGGAGCCTCGAGGAGGGGGAGGAGAGGATCTAGAACATGCCAGGGCAGCACGATCGTCCAAAAAAACAAGATCCCTGCTGCGAGTCTCCGGGGGGTTTCCACTGGGCATATCCATGCTCCACAGCCTCCACCCTGGCCGACTGGCCCGACCTTGCCGAGGAGGAGGAGGAGGAGGAGGAAGAGAAGTAGTTGATACTGTGTATGCTGGATCCTTAAAGCCTCTCTTTGAAGATAGGTCGGGGAACATCTCTTTGGGAAAACGAAGATTATGAATCAGCCTGGACAAAGGTGACAGAGAGAGAGGGGGGGGGGGGAGAGATAGGAAAGTCTGTAAGTTTAGGGACCAGCAAGGACCAACCAGGTCTATCAATGATGAATCAATTACACACGTCGCCGACCTGCATTCACCCACCGGAATCCCGATAATGAGCTTATTTCTTTTCTCCAATCTGTCGAGTGAAATTTTCTGCTCAGTCTCCGAGTTTCTCATTTGCTTTAAACTCGCCGACTGGTAAATTGCTGCCCCAGCTTTTTTTTTTTTTTTGGTTCTAGTTGTGTACTCCGTACGGATTACCCAACGGTCAAACGTCCCGAGCAGGAAAAACAACTCACCTGCGTTCTTAATTTCTCGTGGCGAGGGGTAGTCGCTGCTTACGGGCATTTATATGCGCGCAGTACGGATACACCTCACGCAAGTTGGTATCCGTAGGATGGCAGTGTAAAACCGTGTCAGAGGCATAAAACCCTAGAAATGACAGAAATGACTCTGCGTCACTGGACAGTGCAGCAAGACTGGAATGATTAGATGAACGCGACCAACACTTTCCGTACCAGAAACCTACTTTGTAAGGATATACAATGTTTCATGAAACTCAGTTGTCCGTAACCTACGACCCCACCCCTCCTTATACGTTCATCGGATTATTGTCAAGATGCGGGAAGGAAAAGGAAAGAAAAAGGAGGGGCCGGGTAGGTTGTTTGGGGTAGATGGTGATTCGGGGAGGGAGGCTATATCATGAGCGGTATTATGGCACGCCATATGCTTGAAGTTGAGCATGTCTAACGTCAGTTCAAGCCCATTCTTGACACATTCTTGACAGAAGGGGAATCGGGGTGCAGCTTTCAGCCCTAGCCTGGTGTCACCGAGCCCCTCTGATCGTCCACATCCCTCGAGGGAAAGTCGAGACTGTCATCGAGTTGGGGCTCTTGGCGTTAATCCGTTTCGTCTTGATGCTGTTTTCACAGCATTGTTTCGCGCGCAAGAACGCCGCCGGCTGGCTCTGGCCCTCGTGGTCCGGTCCCTCAGCGCAGGTTCCCACCCCCGCTGGATATCCTGGTTTCAACCCCCCGTCAATTTTAGATGACGATGGAGCCACGCTCTCGCCACGGAGCAGCGCGCATGCCTGCCCACGGCACCACGGCGCCGGGAGCATAGAGGAGTGGTTCCTCTTTTTGCGTTCTGGACTGCATTGTTTGGTCCGCACGTCCGCCCTGAGGAGCGAGGATGAACCCCCATGAGGCAGGTTGGTAAGGTAGGACCGTAGGATGGACGGCGGCGGCGGCACAGTAGGAGGAAAACTCTCTCGCGCGCGTTGTTTTTTCCTTCCCGTTGGTGGCGCTTGTCCTTCTTCCGTCCCTCTGCAGGATCGAGTAAGATTAAATCAAAATAATACCGGTGTTATGGTTGCCTGCCCTCCTGCTCTAGGCTCTTCCCTCAAAAGGATTGCCATATCCTGCCATGTAGGTGTGAAGTCTTTCCTTGACCCTTTCTCTCTCTATCCACGCTGGTCTGGAACTCTTGCTGCACCCCTTTGAGGTCCGACATTCCTTCACTTGTTGATATTGCCGACTGCTATTCTGTCATTGTCCAAAGAAAAGACACCGAGCTTGTCTCTGTCCGAATTGAATCTGCATCTGATCAGTAGTTCCTCCTTGGCTAGGAACCTCACCGTAACACATCGTTATCACGTCCATCGTCTTCGACACAATGAAGCAATCCATTCTCTTGTTGGCCGCCTCGGCCGCTCACATGGCCTTCGCCAAGCCCGTCAAGTCCTGCTCAGCCAAGCCGCGTAGCACCACCGTCCTCACCTTCTACGTCACCCCGACCTACGGAGGCCCGACCATGACCCCCATCCCGACGGCGCCGGTCGTGCAACCTACTCCCGTCGAACCCCCCGTCGAGAGCTCCGTCGAAAGCTCCGCCCCCGTCGAGACTCCCGTTCAGATGCCATCGGTCATCGCAACGACCGCATCGGCCTCGGCTACCGTGGTGGAGCAGGCTGCCCCATCGTCGAGCAGCAGCAGTGCCAGCACCCCGGCCTCATCCTCGACGCCGATCGGCAGTGGTGGAACCAAGCAGGGCAAGTCGACCTTTTACGGCGGTAACACCTCTGGCGGCATGTGCTCCTTCTCGACCTATACCATCCCCTCCGGCCTCTACGGCACTGCCTTCTCCGGCCAGGCTTGGGATTCTGCCGCTCACTGCGGTGCTTGCGTCAAGGTCACTGGACCCAATGGCAACAGCATCACAGCCATGGTTGTAGACCAGTGCCCCGAGTGCGACGAGGGCCACCTCGATCTGTTCCAGGATGCCTTCACGCAGCTCGGAACCGTCTCCGAGGGCATCATTTCGACTTCGTACGAGTTTGTTGAGTGCGGTATCACTTCGCCGATCAAGCTCCACAACAAGACTGGCACTTCTGCCAACTGGTTCTCCATGCAAGTGCTGAACCACAACGAGCCCGTGGCGAAGCTCGAAGTCAGCACGGATGGCGGAAGCACTTGGCAGGCGACCAACCGCCAGCCGTACAACTTTTTCGAGAACTCGAGCGGTTTCGGAACCGAGACCGTCGACGTTCGCGTCACGAGCGAGTCGGGAAAGACTATCACTGTCAACAGCGTCAGCGTCGCCGCCGATTCCGAAAAGGAGGCGTCATCCAACTTCTAAGTCGTGAGCATGATAGTCTCATGAGCTCGGACATTGGAAGTATGGCTGTCGTCTGAGGACGAGCGCGGTTCAGAGATTTTTGTTTCCCTGGCCTGGGCGTCTGTTGCTCTGGATTGTCGTCTGCATATGAGCCTATTGTGGCACCGTGTGCTTTGCATGCTGCAGGGACAGAATGCATCGATCGCGATTCGCCTTGGTCGATAGCCCTTCATTGTTTGAGCGAACTCTTCATTTCTCTTTTCTCTTCAATGCCCGCACTGGGCCTTTCTTTCTTTCATGTGAAGACGACTTGGGGTTAGACAGCATGGTTTGGGACCGGAAAATGGCTCGGGGCTAGCCTAGAACTTCCCACTTATGAATTGGTTTTTTGA
Source organism: Colletotrichum abscissum (assembly GCF_030869225.1). NCBI lineage: Eukaryota > Fungi > Ascomycota > Sordariomycetes > Glomerellales > Glomerellaceae > Colletotrichum > Colletotrichum abscissum. The sequence goes on from NW_026850431.1 coordinate 1,611,207, forward strand.
GCAAGCTCAAAGCGCCTAGTTGGTTTGCGTAGCATTTACGTGGACAGTGTAGCAATAGTTCTCTTCAGATGATCTCAATCTTACCGTCGACGAACGGCATCTTTCCTCATTGCAGAATCGGAAACTCGATGCGTGCGAGTGAATACGTCTGCGTGGTGTCTGGTAGAAGGAAGCCTTGGCTCGTGGGTGCATGATTCGTTTCGCGCATGTACGCGTGGATAAAGTCGTGCTGTTGTTAGCGTCCGACCTTGGGTGATGACCGTGATGTGCAAGTCTAAGTTCAACGATGCCGGCATGTTAGATTACCGGTAGAGATCGCCAGGAACTGAGCCTGTCTTGGAAATAGCTGAGACCAATCAACAATGCTTGCAGAGCGGGTTAGCTCGATCAATACGCAGTACAGATCTCCTTTCCTCCTAGTCTCTGCTGTTCTGAATCTCTGACTCTCGCGTTATCGGCAATCGTAGTCCGTAGTCCGTAGAGTTTCTAATCCACAAATCAGGAAATGAAGGATGCCTCAAAAGTGAAAACGCGTTCTTTCGAGGTGAGGCTAGCGGCTGGTACCTGCCAAGACGGCGGCGAAACTGTCTTAGTCTTAAATTCCCTAGGCAGGAACATGGCGCGATGAATGGACAGATGCTGCTGGTGCACGTTGCGACAAGCTCTGTGTTACTCAACGGCGAGGCTGTACGCCATGGCTAACTTGGTTGAGCTTGCGCAGCTCGCATTTGACTGGTTTCCAACTCCCCTTTCTTTGTAGGAATCGCTGGGAAATGAATTGTACCACGGCATGTTTCGCATCGTTGTAACGGCAAAAGACACTGGCCATGGAGAGGTGAAATGAGCATTCGTCAGATCGTGGGCAGCAATACCTAGTTGGCGACGGACCACCGAGTTTAGTGTATCCATAGGTGTGATTATGTAAACATAGGTAAACTGACCTGTAGCCCCCCTGGTTACCTAACCTAACTATAGGAAAAAGGACGTAACCTAACTAATTTTCTAATTAGTTAGTTTAATTACCGTAGGACTAGCTAAGCGGATTTTTAATTAGTTAGAAAATCCTTAACTAAGCATAGACCACTTTTACTAATTATAACCTATATTACTAATTATATACCTCTTACCCTATTATATAAGTAGCCCCTATTATACCCCTATTAGCTTCGTATCCTATTCGTTACTTATTTATATTAAGCCCTTTATAAAGAGGATTATTAATTTACTTTTTCGCTCCCTAATTAATTTATAACTAGTTCCGAATTAATTCTACCTATTATAGTCTCCTATAAGTATTTAATAAGTTATATTTTCTAGAAGTATTTTATAATTATTTCTAAACTAATTCGGAACTAATTCTAAATAGGAAGCGTACTAGGACTATTATTTAAGTATTCCTAGCCCTAAGGGTAATCTTATCCACTATAAAAACCTGCCCCTTTTTGAGTATAATAAGGTATATAATTAAAAACTAGTTTAGGATTAGTTTAGAACTAATTTAAAATTATTTAGGATAATAAGATTAAGCTTATACTTAGTAAGGTATATTATAGATTCTTAGTTAATAATAAAAAGGTTACTTATATAATTATAAGTAATTCTTAAGTAATTTAGAACTAATCCTAAACTAATTCTAAACTCTTAGGAAACTTAATTTATTTTTAAGGGTAATCTTTATACCTATATTTATAAATATAAGGTTAATAATATTTTAATACGTATTAAGAGCTATAAAATAGGTACTAACTTTATTAATATAAATAATAAGGCCTTAAATAAGTAGTTTAGAACTATTTCGGAACTAGTTAAGAACTAGTTTAGAATTAGTTAATTAATTATTTATTTAGCTTTTTATAATAAGCTAGAGAAGGTCTATAAGAATTATAAAGTCCGCGGCCCCCTCTCTACTCTTTTTAAAAAAAAAAAAGCTAGATCTCCTACTCCCCTTTTAAAAGTCCCTATATATAATAAGGGAGGTAAGGAAGTTATAAGTAATTCTAAAGTAATTCCTAGCCTATTTTAAACTAATTCTTACTTTTTACTTAGCCTAATATAGCTATTATACGTCGTATTATTAATATAAATACTAAGTTTAAATATACCTCTTATAGTTCTTAAAAGAAGTATAAGTTACTTCGGAACTAGTTTAGAACTAATTATAAACTAATTCTAAACTATTTAGCCTACCCCCCCTCTTAGCTTAATAGTTTTTATTAGTTTTAGTAGAAGTTTTTTTAGGTTAAGGAGGAGATAAAAGAAGAGGAGGTTATTACCTCTTTTTTTAAGGATGTCTCTACTTAAGAAAATCCTATTATAATCGATTTTAATAATACTATAAATAAAGATAATAATAGTAATATAGAAGATACTAAGGCTAAGGATAATATTAAGGCTAAGGATAAAGATAATAATAAATAATTTAGAACCGGTTCGGTATCGCTTTGGGAATAGTTCGGAATTAGTTTAGTAGTTTATACTTTCGTCCTTTTAAAAAATACCTATATAATACTGTTTACTTTATATTAAATAATACTTAATAATATAAGTAATTAAAATAATAAAAATAAAAATATAATAATATATAGGTCTTAATTTGTTTATAATATTATAAACTAAATAGTTTTAAATAATAATATTAGAATATTGTTGAAATCGTAATACGTATATTAAATACTAAATCTAATATATATTAAAATAATATTAAATTATTTAAAACTTAAAAACATAACTAAAGTAATAATTATATTATATTATATTATTATTTAATTATCTTTATTAAGTATATTAATAAAAAGTATTATAAGCGAAATATTTAATATATAATTATAAATTATATTATATTATTAAATAACTATAACTTTATTAAATATATATAATATATATAATATATATATATTATATTAAAACTTTAGTTTTTAGTTTTTATATTATATTATTATTAAGAATTGTTATAGAATAAAGAGGAATAGGGTCTAAAGTAATTCGGAATCGATTCTAAACTATCTCTAAAGTCTTTATTATAGTTCTTATAACTATAATCTCCTTTCCTTAAGCTCTAATCGGCTTATTTCTAAACGTAGCTCCCTTTTTTAAATATTTAATAAAGTATAATGCTTAATAATATCTTTATTTTAACTTTAAATAACCTCGCTTTATAAATTTATTATAGATATGTAACGTAAATTTTAATAAATAATATTAAAAAAGGTTACTTAGGAAAGACTTCGTAATCTATTTAGAAGGAGTTTTAAAGGGCTTAGGGATGGATTTTATACCCTTTATTATAACTACGACCGATTCCAAGACCTTAACCGGCTACGTAAACTTATATTAAAAAGTACTAGGCTTAAAGAATTACGAGGTAATAATTTAATAAATTGCCGATAAGCCCCTATATTTTGTTTATATAGAGCTAGTTCTTATTATTCTAAACGACGTTAACGTTTTGTTCCTAAACTAGTTTAGAATTAGTTTTGAATTTAGTTATAAATAGTTTTAAGGGGTTTATACTTAAATAACTAGCTAAGGTATAATATCTTTTAATAATAAATATATCCCGCTAAGTAAGGCGAATACCTAATTTTAAAAAAAGGGTATCTTACTTAAAAAGGTGTTTATTATATTCCCTAGATCTAAATATAGTAATTAGTTCTAAATTAGTTCTAAAAGGATTCCGACCTATTTCTAAATATAAACTAATAACGGGACGAAACGATTATTTTATATATACGAAGCTTAATAGAGGGCTTTTATAATATTAGTATAAGTATAAAACTTATCCTAATCCTTAAGAGGTATTTATAAATAGGTTTAGTTAAGTCTAGTTATAATATTCCTCTAGGATTTATATTAAGCCTAAAGTAAAATTAATAAATTACTTAGTATCGATTTTAAATTAGTTATAAACCTCTTTTAAATAAGTTCTAAATTACTTTACTTCGTAGTTAATTATATAATAAAAAGTAATCCTTTTTTAATTAATAGAGTAAAATACTCCTTATTTAATTCTATTTTGAGTTTGGGGAGCGATTTTTTAGAACGTATTTCTTAATATTACGGTAGAAATAGACTAAGTAAAATCGAATATATTTTTTAACTTACTATTCCTAGGGGCGATATTATAAATTGTAATTAAGCAATAAATATTAACCAAACCCTTTTTAAATTAGTTCTGAACCGATTCTAAACCTTATATAAAAGGATTTTATAAACTTACTTATTAAGTTCTTATAATCTTAGTTAATAGTAATACTTAATAACCCCTAGTTATATTTAGAAAGATATTTTTATTAGATAATATACCCAAAACGCTCTTTAAGAATTTAAAAAACAAGTTAGTATATCCTTTGGTATATTTTAGTACTCTCTATATTTATAAAAACTTAGAAGAGTGGAATAGCTATTTAAAAAGTTAGTAAATAGTTTAGAAATATTTTGGAATAGATTTAGAATCGCTTTAGAACCTTTTTAGGAAACTTCGTTATACTAGCCCTAAATAACCTTAACTTTATTATAGCCCTTAATATACTTATAATTCGTATCTAATTAGAAAGTCGAAAAGGCATTCTTTTTCTAAAGTTCAGCTTGCTCTAGATAGAAAGTAATACAAATATAATTATACCTATTATTATTAAAATATTAAATATATTAAAAAAAAGTTAGAATAGGTTCGGAGTCGATTCGGAAATAGTTCTTAACACTTTATAAAATACTTATGTTAATATAATAACGGGCTTGTATATATTAATACTCGTTTTATATAGCTAAGCGAGATAACTTAGTTAGAAAATAAAGAGCTTTTTATATTCGTATAATATTTATAAGCTAATCGGTATTACTAAGGGTACTATAAATCTCTATAATAGTCCGACTATAGAATTTATTATAAAGCTTAATAAGCTCCTTTAATTATAAGAATGTATCTAAAAGTAGTTAGAAACTAATTCTAAATATATTTAGAACGTTTTCCTTACTTAATCCGCTTCTTAGTTAACTAATCTTTTTTATAATATTCCGAAGTTCTAAATAAATACTTTTAGGTATTTAAGTAGGTAGTAGAGGGGGGTACTTATAGGTACTATAAGAAGTTAAAATAATTACTAGTTTTATAATAATATTAACTAGTACCTAATAGTTCTATTTTACTAAATATAATATTTAAAGAATTTCTTCTAGGATAACATAATTTATATCTAAATTGTATTAGAATTATTTCGGAATATATTTAGAATAGATTTAGAACTAGCTTATTATAATATCGTAATTTCTACCTATTACTTATAAAAAGGTAATACTTATTTCCTCCTACTATATTAACCTCTTCTCCCTATAATATAGAGCGTATTAAAGGTAAATAGGCTTAGTATTTAATTAAAAGAAATCTAATATAATAGTTTTCGCTATTACTATATAAATTCCTATAAATACACTATATAGTAAGTAATTAAGTACTAAGAATATATTAAAAAGATTCGGAATTAGTTCTAAATAGGTTGCGAATCGGTTTAGGATAATATATATATACTATATTAGTTATTAATAACCTCTATATTATAATTTTTATAGAATGGGGTATAAGAAGTATTTATTTTAAATTATCTAAGCTGTGCCTTTACCTACTTATAAAAATAATTAATAAGGACTATTTCTAAACTAGTTTAGAATCGATTTAGAAAACTTATATAATTACTCTTTTTTTTAGTAATATCTTATAAATACGTTTACGTATAGAGGTAATATCCTTAGCTATATTTTTTATAACTCGAGTATAGTTCTAATAAGGTAAAATTTAGTTAAAATATAAACACGCTTTATTACTAGTATAATAATACGTAAAGCGTTTATAAACTTAATTTTATAAAAAGGCGGATATAGTAGTTTTTAAAAGTACTAAACGAGCATTGTTATATTAAAGCTATTAAGTTCGGAATTAGTTTAAAAATAGTTTAAAACGACTTTAAAAAGTATTATATACCGTTCCCTATAGCGCTTTAATATTTTTTAAATATAAACTATGTATATCGATATAGTATATAATACTTTCTTTACTTATTTTTAAATACCGTATTAATTAATTATAATATATAATCTTTTATACTATAGTTTAGCAATTATTTCGTTAGTTCTAGTACCCGCTTATAGTAGCTTTAGTAAAGATTAAAGTAGGTAATACTTTAAAAGTTTTATTAAAAAGGTTCTAAACCTATTTAAAATAAGTTTAGAAATAGTTTAAAAAAAGTCTTATCTCTTTTTATTTAAATAGACTACTATTTTTATAAAATTCTTAGAATATATTAAGATTATCTCGTACTTATTAATTAAAATAATAAGGGTTAAAAAGTAGTATTAGTAATTTAAGTTCGGGGAAAATACCCGTATTATTTAGCGAATTTATTAAAGCTATTCTAAATAGGTTCCGAATTAGTCCTAAACTAATTCAGAACTATTTTAATATAACTATAATTTCTATCCGAGGTATATAAGAGGAGAAGTTAAAAAAATTCTATTTTAGTATATAGCCCGTGACCTAACCTATAGTATACGGATAAAAAGTTAAAAATATGTAGGGTAGTTAGCTAACCCCCCCCCCCCCTATAGGTCAGTTTACCTATGTTCACGTGATTGTGGCCTGCCAGTCATGAGCCTGTCATCGGTTCGCCATGGTCCGATCGATGAAGGATTGCCGGCAAGGATCGGGTAGCTGGGATGGACGTGATTCGACCGTTGTTTGGTAGCTTGACCGTTGGTCAGGGTGCCCAAGTTTGACCGTTGGCGGAGCTCTGCTGTGCCTTGACCTCGGCCCCCATCCAGCCACGAACTTCCCTGACAATCCTGACGACTGAGTGCAGAGGGGAGTGTCGAGACTGGAGGGGTAGTCGTGAGGAATGTTGGGGTGTCCGATTGATTCAAGGTGATAAGCTCGGAATTTGTAGGGTATTAAGATAGGTAGCGAGTCGTCAACGGCATCGAGCCGCTGAAGCATGGATGTACCAGCAGTGCGTCGATTGGTGACGATCGATGACTTGCTTCTGCCGGTGCGGGTCAAGGAGCGTGTAGGGAGTCTAATCGGATAGACTTAGCGGAATTCAATGTCGCAAAGGTGCTAGAGTTAAGACGACATAGCGGATAACGCAACACCTTATAGACGACTGAATTTATCAGCATACGATGCAGCAGAGAGGAATGTAAGCGCGGACGAATGGTGTCGCATCTTGTATCTTATTTCCAAAGTGTGTGAGGTGACAGAGAAACAGGTATTACCCGCACGCTGTATCCGTAGGTATTCTGTATGTCTGCAGTAGTGTGTATATTCGTAGTGGAGGTGGACGAACTGGAGGAATGAGCTTTCGGTCTCGGCGACCCTGACCAAGCTGGATGTTCGGCTCTTCCCCAAGCCTGCCCTGCCCTGCCCAGCGCCATGCAGCTAGGTAAGGTAAACCGCCCCCGCTTCCCTCTGGTGCTTCCATTCCAAGTGCAACCTTTCCGGGAAGGCACCCAACCTGGCACTTTCCCAGCTCGCCAGTCCCCAAGCAAGCTGAGAACCCCTGTCTTGAAGCTCCAGTAGCCAATCCCGCTGGTTTGGCTCGACAGGGATCGCTGCCCTGAGGTGCTGTAGGCAGCTCCCCCGCCCGACTTCAGCAACCAGTCACAGCCCAATGCAGCATTTCCCCCAGCTGAAATCTGCTGAGGTAATGGCGAGTATTACGTCGTTATCCGCTTTCTCTCTCCCTCCTGCACCACGGACACCAGGAAGCTGGTTGACAGCTTGCAAAGTACCCGAAGAGAGGCCTCATTGCGATTGCTTCACTCCGTACTGCCCGAGAAGTCATCCAAAAGATACCTTACCTTAGGTATCCAAAGAAAATAAGGGAGGTGTGGTTACTGGAAATCATGGTCTTAGCCAAGCATTCGAGGTACCTTTATGGTTTAGCATCGCACCTTGCCTGACGGTTAAAACCCCCCACCCCCTGCTCTGCTCGTCTCGCTTTTCTGGTGCCATGAACCGGTTGAAGCTGCAGTCGTAATCTTGTAATGTCCCAGTCGCACTTGCACTCACTTTCTTGCATCAAGGTAGGTTCTAGTTGGTCAGAAAACTTGTACATGGCACTTGTGCACTCTGCACCACCTTCCATTGACGCCCACCCCATCGATCGGCCTGTTGTTCCGCCCGGGCAGTCTCTCCAAGTTCCAACCGTCTCCAAACGCACCAAGTACTTCGTACCGGCTACCCAATCCATGCCACGGCGTAGCCGCTAGCGAACCTGACGTATCTGTGCCAAATTCCCAATCCAACCTTCACCTTTCTGATTCTCCATCCACTTCATCACTGCCACCTTTGCCTTGCCCTCCCTCCACCTTGGCTTCGTGGCTTCCCACCTTCTGTCTTTCTTCTACCGAATCTTGTTCTACTTCGTGCCGCCCTCCACAATTTCTTCACTAAGCTATCTTAGTATTCCAACTACTGGCCGACCAGCCACAGTCCGGCCACTCTCCATTCACTCCCTCCTTTTTCCCTGTCGCCGATCTACTTCTCTCTTCTCGTCTCTTTTTAGTCCGAGACCCTCCCTGAGACCCTCCTCGCGTCCCTTCTCCAATTTCGTTACTTGTTCACTCTCTCCCCTCCAAACTCCAATTCCAACGAGGCCACCGGTCTACCTCGTCCATTGCAAGACCTACAATTGCATGCGTCGGTACAGCATCGCAAGCTGAGCGCCTGGCTAATTGACTCGGTCATCCCACACTAAGCTGCTCCGCGCGGCGCCCGAGAGCTTGACAAGATGGCTTCCGCACTCGAGAAGAACGAGCTCAAGGTTCAGGGTGTCGTCGAGGCTGCCCAGGATCCCGAATCCAACGTTTCCGCAGACGATGCTCAGAAGAAGATTGTCGAAGAGTCCAAGAAGGCTGGTATCACCGCCTTCACCTTCGACCCCGATGCGAGCCCTGAAGAGAAGCGCCGCCAAGCTGCAGCTGTGAGTTGCGCAACCGAGTTCCCCACTTCACCATTGAATCGAGCCGAACTGACACGTCTCTTGTTTGCCAGGCCGTTCCCGCAGGCTTCCATTCCCAGCGAACCAAGGGTATTTCAGTCGTAACCGATGTGGCTGATTCGAGTGCCCCCGTCACCGATCTTCCACCCCCGACCAAAGAAGGCGTCATCGAATTGCCCAAGGACAAGGACGGAAACACGATCAAGACCAACGATCCCCAAAGCCATGACGAAGAACCATACACGAGAACTGGTTGGGCCCCGAGGTTCGGCTGGCCCGCTGACGACCTCCATGATGCGGCAAGTCTCCTAGATCACTCGACCTGGCTCGAAAGTAACATCCCGGATAAATTCTACGGAGACTGGTACCATAATGCCGCCATCATTGCCTTTGCCTGTATCTCTTCATGGCTCGTCGCTGTTTTGGGCGGAGGCCTTGGCTGGGTCTTTATTCTCATGGCTGTCTGCTCAACTTACTACCGGACTTCCATTCGCCGAGTCAGGCGCAACTTTCGAGACGACATCAACAGAGAACTTTCGCTGAAGAAACTTGAGACTGAAACCGAATCGCTCGAGTGGATCAATTCCTTTATGCTCAAGTTCTGGCCTATCTATCAACCCGTTCTGGCACAAACCATCATCAACTCTGTTGATCAGGTTCTCAGTGGTGCTACTCCCGCCTTCCTGGACAGCTTGAAGCTCAAGACGTTCACTCTCGGCTCAAAGCCTCCGCGAATGGAGCACGTAAAGACGTATCCCAAAGCTGGAGATGACACCGTCATCATGGATTGGAAATTTAGCTTCACCCCCAATGACACGGCGGATATGACCTCCAAGCAAGTCAAAAACAAGATCAACCCAAAGGTTGTTCTTGAGATTCGAGTTGGAAAGGCCATGATTAGCAAAGGCCTGGACGTGATCGTTGAGGACATGTCTTTTTCTGGCATCATGCAACTCAAGATCAAGCTACAAATCCCTTTCCCTCACATTGAAAAGGTGGAGATGTGCTTTCTGGAAAAGCCCACGATTGATTACGTCTGCAAACCTCTCGGTGGTGAGACTTTCGGATTCGACATCAACTTCATTCCTGGACTCGAGTCTTTCATCCTCGAGCAGATCCACGGCAACCTGGCTCCCATGATGTACTCTCCCAACGTATTCCCCATTGAAGTAGCCAAGATGCTGGCTGGAACCCCGGTTGACCAGGCTATCGGCGTGGTTGCTGTTACTCTCCATGGCGCTCAGGGCCTCAAGAACCCGGACAACTTCTCTGGTTCGCCCGATCCGTATGCCGCCTTGACCTTGAATCGCCGCCAGCAGCTTGCCCGCACAAAGCACGTCAAGGACACCGGAAACCCGCGCTGGAACGAGACTCACTACATCATCATCACTTCTTTCAATGACTCTCTGGATATCCAAGTATTCGACTACAATGACTTCAGAAAACACAAGGAACTGGGCGTGGCATCGTTTGCTCTCGATCAGGTCGAGGAACTGGCTGTTCACGAGAATGAAGTCCTTGAGGTCATTGCAGACGGCAAGGCTCGAGGTCAGCTCTCCTGCGATATCCGATTCTTCCCAGTCATGGAGCCCAAGAAGTTGGAAGACGGCAGCTTGGAGCCTCCGCCGGACTCCAACACGGGTATTCTCAGATTCACAGTGGAGCAGGCTAAGGATTTGGATGGCACCAAGAGTCTTGTCGGTCTTCTCAACCCTTATGCTACTCTGCATCTCAACGGCCGAGACGTCCACTCTACAAAGAAGCTAAAGAGGACCAATAACCCGATCTGGGATAATGGCTCGAAGGAGATGTTGATTACTGACAAGAAGAACGCTAAACTCGGAGTCACGATCAAAGACGACCGCGATCTTACTGGCGACCAGGTCATTGGCAAGTACCAGATCAAACTCGAGGACATGCTGGAGTGCATGGGCAAGAGCCAGGAGTGGTTCCATCTCTCTGGCGTCGCGACCGGTCGCGTGAAGATGATGGCTCAATGGAAGCCGGTTGCTCTTTCTGGTGTAGTCGGTGGAACGGGAGGTTACGTCACCCCGGTTGGTGTTATGCGTTTCCACTTCAAGAACGCAAAGGACCTTCGCAACTTCGAGACTCTCGGCAAATCCGACCCCTACGTGCGCGTTCTTCTCTCTGGCATTGAGAAGGCTCGCACAGTTACCCATAAGAACACTCTTGATCCCGACTTTGATGAGGTTCTCTACGTTCCAGTCCACTCGGCTCGCGAGCGTCTTACGCTCGAAGTCATGGACTCTGAGAAGATGGGCAAGGATCGCAGTCTTGGTTTGATTGAAGTATTCGCTGGCGACTACATCTCGCAAGCTGAGAACGGCGAGTACAACGTTCACGATCAGAAGAAGATGTTCCAGGGTGGTCTGCAGCTTCATGGCAAGGGCATCGCAAAGGGTGTTCTGACCTACACGGTATCCTTTTTCCCTTGTCTCAATGTTGCCGACCCCGAAGACGAGGAGGAAGAGGCTCAGGCGGCTGCAGCTGCGAAGGCGATCGAGGATGCTCCGCGATCGTCAGAGGCCGGTAAATTCAGCAGCTCCATGGAGAAGAAGACCGAAGAGAAGAAGGACGGAGCCGAGTTGGAAATCAGTCCGCCAAAGACACCAGTCACTCCTGTCTCACCTACTATGCCCAGGAAATCCAAGGATGAGAGCGGCCCGCCTAAGATTCGGCTGTCCCCTCAGGAGCTTCTGAAGTATGAGTCTGGTCTCTTGATCTTCAAGCTCATGGAAGCGGAGATGCCTGAGCACAACACACACTTGGAGGTCTGGGTCGACGACATGGCCTTCCCTTCGTATACCTCGTCTGCCGCCAAGCACAAGAAGCACGCATTTGATGAAATTGGCGATTGTTTCATCCGAGAGCTCGACTTCTCTCGTCTTACACTCAAGGTCCGTGAGAAGGGCGACAAGGTAGAGGGCAGCGACAAGGACAAGGACCACACCATCGCCAAGCTGCAGGGAAACACTTTGGACACGCTGAAGCAGTGCCTGGTGAGTTTTTTCATCTCCTGGAAACATGACAAATTGCTAACCAGTTTTAGAACAACCCCACGACTCTCAAGTTGAAAGACAAGGAAAACCGGCCCAGCAGCGTCAAGGTCAGCCTCAAGTATATTCCCGTCAAGATGCAGCTGGATCCGAGCGAAAGTATCAACAACATGGGTACACTCCGCGTCGATGTTTTAGATGCCCAAGACCTACCGTCAGCCGACTCAAATGGCAAGAGCGATCCTTACTGCAAGTTTGAGCTCAATGGCGAGGATGTGTACAAGACCAAGGTTCAGAAGAAGACGCTGCACCCTGCCTGGAACGAATTCTTTGAGGTTCCCGTCCCATCGAGAACGGCTGCCAAGTTCAAGGTCACTGTGTGGGACTACGATTTCGCCGACAAGCCCGACTTCCTTGGAGCTGCCGACATCAACCTTGAGCAGCTGGATCCCTTTAGACCTAGTGAGAGTCGACTAATTCTGGATGGAAAGTCGGGCACAGTCAGATTGAGGATGCTTTTCCGGCCCTCGTATGTCACTCGCACTCGCCAGGGCACCTCTACCTTTTCCGGAACATTCGCGGCGCCTGGGAGAATCGTCACTGGCATTGCTGGAGCACCCATCAAAGTTGGCAGCACCGTTGGTCACGGCGTGGGCAAAGGTGCCTCGTTCCTCAAGCGTGGTTTGTTTTCCAGAAAGGAGGATGACGCAGATGGTGCGTCGTCTAGTTTCAACGATATCCCGACCATTGTCGAGAATGGAGGCAGCCCTCCTGGACCGACACCTGGCCTCGGACTCAAGCGAGCAACAGGATTCTCCACATCGGATGGGAGTGAATCTCCCGATACGCGACCGGGCACCTCCAATGGCTCTACACTAGGAGGTCACGCGCGTAAACAGAGCAACGGGGCCGCTTCTGTTCACAGCTTGAACCCAGGTTCCCCTGGCTCAGGAAGCGCCTCTTTCACCGTCGTGTCTGCTACGGGATTCCCTCCCTCAACCGACTTGTACATCACTATCAACCAGTTGACGCCCAAGCCCAAGGCAATTGGCAAGACCAAGCACCATAAGGACGCCACTGGTTTCTTCCGATTCAACGAGACTTTCAAGACCACATGCACACCCGATACCCAATTCAAGATCGAGGCCAAGGGCGAGCACACCCTCAGGAGCGATGACGACCTGGGCGAAGCCCTTTACTTCGTCGATGAAACCGGAACTGGAGCCGAGAAGGAGATCAAGGTTGGAAGCGGAACGGTCATTATGAAGAGTACCTTCGTCGCATCAGCCAGCACCTTGGACCCTGACAGCCCCAAGTCGATTGTTCGCCGCAGCTTCATGAGCAAGCGTGAGAGTCGCAGCAGAGAGGGAACACCGAGCTAATTGATTTGGTTCCAGCTCGTGTGTCGAACCTGGTTTCTGGACCGTAACTGTTTTTTTCATACGTCCTTTTCCTTTGATAACAAAAAGCTTTTTGAACTCTTTCAGATACCTTGGATGTTGCCCAACAAGCTGGCGATTACCATCCACTAATGAGTCTTTCCATTTTTTCTTCTCATTTTATTTTGTACTGGAGGGCGTAGTCGGAGGCTTTGGGGAGACGGTCGGATAGGGCGTGGACGGGTGGTAGAGAGAGCAGGGCAAACAGGTCCATAGCTTCTTGTACCTGAGTTAAGATGCAATTCAAGCTATCCAATTTCACTGAGCCAGCTTCATACGCTTTTATGCTACATCAGCCTCAAAGCCTTGCACCGTGTCTTAATGCTCGAATTTAGGTCAAACATCAGGAATCTCTTTTCATCATCTTTCGCCTTCTTTGTAAAGTAGGGACTCAGCCAGCCAACCTGGAACGTTTCCTTTAGAGACTCGGACAGCGGGCAGCGGGACGGCGAAAAGAGCCACCGTAGCCGAGAAATTTTCAGTGGACCCCGAGTGCATTGTGGCTGGCGCGCGCACCTTTAGCTCACTACTTGCTTGCACGTACTGTTGTAAGCTCTACGAAGTCCCAAATACCAAACAATTATTTCCTTCACTAGGCATCCATTGGAGCTCAATCGGCCCCCCCCTTAGCTACAGAACCCTCGAATGACGCCTTCGAATTACCCTCTTCACGCGACTTTGCAATAACTCTGACTTTCCCGGGCCGAAAGCCCTCCCGCTGCCCAAGATGATGCACCCTTCACGACAAGCCTACGTCGAGGAGGCAATGGACGAGGATCGAGGTATCGCGCTGGAGGACGTCCCCGTCGACCACGACTACGAGATTCCCTCCGCATTTGCCGGCGCCGCGCCTGAGAAGACGTCGGCCGTCCTGGCGCAGATGGAGAGGAAGAAGCTGGCGGCGAGTATCGCGGTGCCCACGGACGACAACCGGGTGCGCACAAGGCTCAGAGAGATGGGCGAGCCGATCACGCTCTTTGGCGAGGGCAAGCCCGAACGCAGAGACCGCCTCCGGAACCTGCTGGTTACCCAGCTGCTGGCCAACCAGCAGGAGATGGATGGCATCGAGAACGGCGACATCACAATGGAGGACGCCGAGGATGAGGACGAGGACGAGCAGGACGAGGAGTTTTACACACCCGGCGGCCAGGCCCTGCTGCAGGCACGCATCGATATCGCAAAGTACTCCCTGCCGAGGGCGCGGCGGCGGGTGCAGTTTCAAAAGGCCGAGTCTACGATCCCGTTGCGTACACACGTCAAGTTCCGGAAACAGATCAAGGAGAAGCTGGATGGCTTCGAGCTCCAGGGCAGTCAGACGGCCGGCGAGAGACACGTCAGCATGACGAGATTATCGCCAAACGGAGAGCTCGTTGCCGTGGGGAACTGGGGCGGAGCGCTCAAGCTCATTGAGATCCCGAGCATGGAGGCCAAGATGAATCTCCGAGGACACACACAAAAGATTAGCGGTATCTCATGGTATCCGGGGTCCACGCTACCCGAGGCCAACGTGTCACCCGATACCGTGAACCTCGCTTCCGGCGGAGCTGAGGGCTTGGTCCACCTGTGGTCTCTGAACAAAGATACCCCCCTTTCGACCCTGACGGGCCACGGCGGCAGGGTATCTCGCGTCGAGTTCCACCCTTCCGGCCGATATCTGGCATCGGCCTCAGACGACACGACGTGGAGGCTCTGGGACGTGGAAACGACGGCGGAGCTACTGCTGCAAGAGGGCCATTCCAGGGGCGTCTACGCCGTCAGCTTCAACGCCGACGGCTCCCTCCTGGCCAGCGCGGGCCTGGACAGCATCGGCCGCATCTGGGATCTGCGGTCCGGCAGGACGGTCATGATTCTCGACGAGCACATCCAGCCCATCTACGCGCTCGACTGGGGTTCCGACGGCCACAGGGTGCTGTCGGGCTCGGCCGACGGCTGGGTAAAGTGCTGGGACGTGCGCAAGGTGCAGCGGACGGCGAACCTCGGCGCGCACGCCAAGGCCGTCTCGGACGTGCGGTGGTTTCGGGGCCTGGACGACCCGATCGACGGCCACCCGCCCGGCCCTGACGAAAAGGGCGCGCAGCAGCCCAAGAAGGCGGGCACGTTTTTCGTCTCTGGCGGGTTCGACGCAAAGATTAAAATCTTCTCGGCCGACAACTGGGGGTTGGTGCAGACGCTCAGCGGGCACTCCGGGCCGGTTGCCAGTGTCGATGTTAGCAGGGACGGCAAGTGGATTGTCAGCGGTGGCCACGACCGGACGGTCAAGCTCTGGGGCCGGAATGATGGCGAGGGAGTGTAAGGAAGATGATTTGGTTTTGGAGACGGACGGAGACACCGACTCCTGTAGAACAATAAGATACCCCCTTCCAAGTTCAGTCAACTCGCCAACTCCCATCGAACCAGATTTTGAAGCATCGCCTCAAAGTTCATGAAAGACCATCTATAACCTCGCCTTGGGCAATCCACCAACCCCATCAGACGCCCCCCGAACCCTCCCAAGAACCTCATCCATCACATCCCCCAACGCCCTCATCGCGCCCTCCCCAACCTGGTGATGCAACACGACCCTCTTCCCATCCAACTTGATCCCCCTCCGCCTCCCAGCCTCATTCCACCGCTCCAAACCCACACCGCAACCCCGGAGATCCAACCAGACCATATTCGTCTCGACAGGCTTTAGCAGTACTCCGCCCCGGGAAACCCACATCCTCCCAACCTCA
Source organism: Colletotrichum abscissum (assembly GCF_030869225.1). NCBI lineage: Eukaryota > Fungi > Ascomycota > Sordariomycetes > Glomerellales > Glomerellaceae > Colletotrichum > Colletotrichum abscissum. Next base: position 1,627,364 of record NW_026850431.1, read on the forward strand.
GCCGCCATCGCCCGGCTCCTCCCCAGCACGCCCCGAGAGTCTCGGTTACCCAGGCCGAAATTCTCTAGAACGGCCTGCCGCGCCGCGGCGGCCAGGACGCCGGCCTGTCTCATCCCGCCGCCTATACTCTTGCGTATCCTCCGCAGACGCTTGATCAGCTCCGACGAACCCAACACCATGGCGCCCATCGGCGCGGCGAGGTTCTTGCTGAAATCGAGGGTTAGAACGTCGCAGCACCGTCCGAATTCTTCCAGGGTGCCCGCGCCCGCGGATACGGCTTCCCAGAGCCGCGCGCCGTCCACGTGTACGCCGATCCCCCTCTCCCTGGTCCACTCTCTGATCCTCCGCAGCTCCGCGAGCGGCACGACGACGCCGGAGGACGTGTTCTCGATGCTCACCACCCGCGTGGGGCATTTATGTACGTCGTCCGTCACGACGGCATGTTTCTCGACGTCTTCTAGGGTCAGGTACAACCCGTTGCGCGGGCGGACGCCCTGGATCGTGGCGCCCGAGAGGTGTGCTACGCCGCCGGCTTCCCAGTGGATTATGTGCGCGGAAGCGTCGGCGAGGACGGCGTGGGGCGGTTGGGTTAGGAGGGTGCGGAGGGCGAGCTGGTTTGCCATTGTGCCGGTGGGGACGAAGGCTGCGGCGGCGTGGCCGCAGGTTCTCGCGAGCGAGGTTTCGAAGGCGGTGGTTGTGGCGTCTTCTGCGTAGACGTCGTCGGAGAGGGTTGTTTGGGATATTGCGGTTAGCATTGTTAGGGAGGGGGTTGTTATTACGTCGCCTAGGGGAGGTTAGTGGTATATCTCTCTCTCTCTCTCTCGCGCGCTTGCGCGCGGTCGAGAGAGATGAACATTCGGGTGATTGGGAATAGAATGAAGACGAAGATGAGGGTTTTGCATGGGATGGCGTAGAAAGGAGGACTGAGAGGGAAAGGGGGTTTCGACTCACTCCTGAAGTCGAACGCGGCGCCGGTTTCTTGGGGCGAACCCCAGAGGATAGGGGTGTTCTCGTCGTCGGGCATCATAGTGAGGAATTCCAGCAGATCTTTAGATGCCGAAGGACGGTGTATAAATTGCTAGTCTTGATGAAATTACGGCGAGTTTCTAGAGCATTTCCTGTATGAAAACTATCAAGCCCGAAGCAAAGCCGTGGTGGAACCAGGAATCAGGCAACACGGGCAGTTTGGCAGTTGCTTGCAAGTGCGTCCGGCAAGCGCTGTCCAGGTCTTGCAGGGACCATGTTAATAAGGACGCCCCTAAAAGGCAAGACGATCTCATCTCAGCCGGGTTGGAGATGTTATCACGAGACACCTACGTTTAGATCTCTTGCCGCCTTACAATCTGAGCCGAGGAAAGGAACATCACCACCCCATCCGAACTCATTGTGGCGTTTCTAGAAGGATTCGGGTTGAGGCTGTCGAGCACACAATCCTCTGTCAGCCGCGCGCGCGGGAGGGGCATCCAGACGGGAAACGGCATGGCGTATGTATGTATGTATGTAAGTGAGAGATGTCATGCAGTCAGCTCAGGGCCCATCGCAATCACGTCGCCCCAGGTCTGTCAAATCAGCGATATAACCATCCTCAAGAGGAAACGAGAGAAGGCTAGTGAACGAACTAGGTCAGCTCAACAGGTCGATTCTAGAAGGTATGCTCGATATGCCTCGGGTTCGGCTCCAGCCCCAAGTAGATCATCGAGGTTCAATGCCGTGATGTGTATCAGTGATTGGACCGTTGACGCGACGTCGGCCTCCAAGTGCTTACGGCAGATGTAACCCGTCTAGGATCTCACATGCAGCAAATAGTCTGCTTCCCCTTTTGATCCTTTAATCACCATGGGCTTTCATTTTGGTGATTTGTAGCAGCATTCACGATCTCCAAACGGGCTTCTTGGATCTCTTGGAAGGGGAACTTGGAGGCTGAGCCTTTTTTTTGCTCGCTTGCTTTCGCCTCTTCGGAGTTAGCTGGGCATTTGTTGGCATTGTAGGATTTGTATTGAACATGTATATGACTAAGAATATGAGAAGGAGGAGGATATGTTCTCTTGGCCTAACGTGTGTGTCTGTTGAACAGAAAAGACCGATGCCTTGTCTTCGATCAGCGGTGTGGGATATAAGCCGGTAGCCGGAAGCATGACGCAGACCCAAAAGAAAGGGGGAGAAATACAGACGATGGTACTCTGCTGGCGTTTATTCTACGATTCTCCTCTTCAACCATATTCCTTTCCTCTTGTCCCTTTCCCATACCCACCCACCTAGACTATGCTCACCTCTCATCTATAACGTTCATCCCCTCGTCCCCTTTCCCCCTCCCACCTTACGCCGGACGCCCCCAGCCATGGTCCTACAGAGCCACGACGCCCAGGAGCCGACCGGGTTTCCCGATGTCAAAGCCCTTGCCGCCGTTGCCGTCTCCTCCTGCGCCGTCGTCGAGGACACGAAGGCGGGTACGTATACGGATGAGAACGCCGTCCTAGCAAGGTACGGACTCGAGAGGCGCGCCGACGGCTTCGTCAACTGGCAGCGGGACTGTGCTACGCACCCGCGGAACTGGACTACCAGACGGAAGGCGTTTGATACCACGGTCATCATTCTGTTTGAGCTGTACACGTGAGAGAGAGCCTTTTTTCTTCTTTTTTTGTATATGTTTTCAGTAGCTGACAGGTTGAAAAGTACAATTATAAGTACAACTGGAGTATGTGATCACACCACCTTACCTTGTCTTATATTGCCTACTCCCCATCTCTGTCGAACCGTACCGAGATAATCCGTATCGCGGCAGGAACCGAGCAGTGTGGGGGTGTTCGTTGCTACACCAAAGTTCCCTATACCTACCTTACACAACAATGTCAACCTACCCATCAAATACAGAACCAAAGACAGATTGATATGCTAACAAGGCTCTGCCCCTACACAGGCCGTCGCCGCAACCGAGGCGGCTCCAGACTATGGTCTCAGTCGTCAGGTATCCCTGGTGGGCTTCACCCTAATGTAAGCTTTTCTCTCTCCCCCTCCTTCCCAGTTCTCCTGGAAAAGAAGTCCTGACGGACAACAATAATAGGTACCAGCTAGGCCAAGCAATAGGCGGCTTCCTCATCCCCCCCTTTTCCGAGCTCTTTGGCCGCCGCCTCCCCTACCTCATCTCCTGCGCCGCTTTCTGCCTCGCGAGCCTCCTCACCGGCCTAGTCCGCGATCCCGCAGCCGTCTACGCAGGGCGTTTCGCAGCGGGGCTCGCCTCGGCCGTGCCGTCCGTCGTCATCGCCGGCAGCGTGGAGGACATGTTCAACACGAAGCAACGGGTCTGGATCATTGTCCTCTGGAACGCGGGGACAACGGTCGGCTTGTGCTTCGGCCCCGTCTACGCCGCGTATATTTCGCAAGCGGTCGGGTGGCGGTGGGTCTTCCACAGCGCGGCCATCGTGACGGCGGTGCTGTTCCTGGCCATGTTTGGGATCAGGGAGAGCCGGCCTAGTATCCTGCTGGGGGCCATTATCAAAAAGATCCAGAGGGAGAGGACCACGATGCGAGAACTGTCGTGGCATAACCCGGACGAGGCGCGCGACTGGCGGGCCCTGGTCCGGATCAGCGTTCTTCGACCGGGCAAGATCTTGCTCACGGAGCCGTTGGTCGTTATGGTGGCGCTCATCTCGGCGTCGTCGTGGGGCATGATTTACCTTTTTACCGAGTCGCTCACCGTGGTCTACGTCTCGCTCGGGTTCACCAAGACGCAGGCGTCGTTACCGTTCCTGGCCATCGCCGTTGGCGTCGTGTTCACGTTCCTCCCTCGTCTGTGGGATATGAAGGTCGTCCGAGACCGCCAACGAAAGCAGATTCCCATCCAGCCGTGAGTTTACTCATGTATCCTTCCCATACGTTCATCGAGATCTCTCAATGCTAACCTCCCTTGACCAGAGAGGACAAAATCATCGGCTTCGCGTTCGCCGCCCCGGCACTCGCCATCGGGCTGGCGTGGTTCGCGTGGACGGTCCCACCCCTGGTGCCGGGCGTCCACTGGGCGGTGCCCACGGCGTCGCTCGTGCTCGTGGGCTTCGCGGTCAACGAGACGGCGCACACTTTGAGCGGCTACCTCGCGGACTCGTACCTGCTCTACTCGGCGTCGGCGTTCTCGGGTCTCGCGCTCGTGCGGGCCGTCGCGTCGGGGCTGATGCCGCTGGTGGCGCACGAGATGTACGCCGGGCTGAACGCGAACTACGCGGGCACGATACTGGCAGGGCTGGCGGCCGCGTTCTGCGTGACGCCGTGGGTGTTTTTCCGGTTCAGCAAGAGGTTGAGGCAGAGGAGCCCGTTTGCGCGGTTTAGTCTGGAGACGCACTACCTGACCAACGTAGAAGATAATTAGTAGATCAGTGGTGATTTCCAAAAGCCATGCAGAGAAGTGAAGCGTCGTTTCGATGTCTGGCAAAATTACAGTTTGGGCTTAGTCAATCGGCGTTGACGTGACCATCGAGGAGGGAAGATCGTCGTCGGCCGAGTTTCGACAGGGTTGGGTGCGGTGGATGGCGTACCTTATTCGGTGGGAACCAGTGGGGAAGGCGTTCGTGGGTGCTGCGACGAACATGTGTTTGCGGTGTTTTGATTGATTCCAGAAAATGAGGTTGATCATAGAGCCCACGAACTATACGATTCCTGACAGGAAATTATTGGTGCCAATAACCAGTCGCCTAACGTTCAAGTGACGCCTGGATATCTTCTGGGTGTCCAGAATAAGGTATCTATGCTCAGCTAACCATTGTCAACTCAAAGTGAGACAGATTGCTCGGGCCAGCGTAGCATGCATTCTGCATAACCCGGTAAAGTCACAGGAGTCTCGATCTTGTCCGAGACATGCCACAGAGATGAGAGACTAGACTTATTTCCTCCCCTGGTCAATCCTCTGACGTGGGCTCTTTGTTCCAGACGGGAGCTCCATGCCAGTTGGCATTCCTGAGATGCATTTCCTGCGGATGTTCAAATGTTGTTGTGTTCCCTTTTCCCTTTCAAGTTTTCGTATTCTCCCTTGGGACCCTTGGGAGAGATTCTGGTCTGGGCTCTTGGGTTGCGCAAAGACCAACTAACGGGTTGAGAGAGAGTGTGTGAGTGAGAGTGAGACCGTGAGACGGGGCTGGCGCATAAAAATAGCAAATTTGAGGAATATTAGCGAAGAGGCGGCGTTACTATGTGCGTGTTTGACGAGGTAGCGAAAGAGGCCGGTGTCAGACCACTTTGTGAGGTTACTAAGGCAGGTAGGTACCTTGGGTCCGTACTTTGTATCTTTGGGCTCTGCCGCCCTCCACATTTGGTGACATTTGGTGGACGTCATAAGGCAATCAATCAATCAATCACGCATCCTTGGCCGCTGGAGTCGCTTCTCTCTTTAATCTCGTGGTTTGGAGACGAATGGAGTCGGGACTGAGAGGAATCATTTTGCTGCCTCCGTCGATAGTCGGACATAAGCCAGCAACTACTTGACTGCAAGAGCATGTGAAATTGGGGAAAGAAAAGAAGTCCAAGTTCGATTGTTGGTGGAATTCCGACTGCGACTGGGAAGAACGATGAACATCCGGATGGTACCTTCCCGCTCCGCTGACACCGCCGACCAGATTCGGTAATACATTGCAGAATGCCACGCTGATCCCCGCTGCTAGCCGGCGACGATACGGAAAGGGAAGGCTTCGAAAGGGACGCCAGACATGTCTTTCAGCCCAGTGTTGTATATCTGTCCGGCATGACGCTGCATCAAATACAGTGGCCAGGGCAGGCAAAGGAGATACCTTACCCGCAGCCGACCTAACAAATTGGGAATGCCGTGACAATCCAGTGTCAGGGAAATGGGGACAGGCCACTGAAGGAGAGCCAGAAAATGCAAAGGGAAAAAAATCAAAAGACCCAGGCAATTTGGGCTGAGTTGGAACGAGGCAAGCAATGTCCATCGGGTTACAGGCTTACAGCCCCTGCGCCTGCCCAATGATAGCGCCCGAAAAGGCCCCAGCGCGGGTGCCCAAATTTTTGGCTTCCGCTTTGCCAATCCCACACCAGTGGACCAGTGTACCTGTGGATCCACACTTCCCCCTCGCGCCTCCCCCTCCAAAGTGCGGTGCTTTTGGTCACTTTCGGTCATTTTGGTGTGGTTTTGGGTGGGCAGGAAGTGGGAAGTGGGAAGGTGGGAGGGAAAAAAAGTGTCCGCTGCCCACAGCCATGTGAATGAAAAGTCACTCAGGTCGCTGGCTGACATGGCCTGGCCCTCTGGTTGGTCCGCTCACCTTGGGTCCGCCACTGTCTTACTACGGTACTTGTCATTTGTACCTGCCACTTGTACCTACCTTACGCCGAAACCCCCTGTACCCAGCCTGTGGGTGGCCTGTCCCGAGCGAAGGAGGAACGGCTTGGGCGGGCTGAATTTTCTTGAATTTGTTAAACCTTGGAGCCGGCCTGTTTCCATTTGATCCTTTCTCCTTTCCCTTTCTTCAACAACACCATTTTGGTGAATGCAACCACTCCTCCCTCTGAAAATGCCTTGTTGACTGACCGACTACTCAAGAAACCCCATCAAACACCAATGCCTAGTAAAAACGACACTTACGACATCACTTCTTGCTCATTCTTCCGCCGCCAGATGCGCCGAAACCCGAGCCACCAAAACCTCGAGAGAAACTACGAATCTGACCCGCGCGACGACCCCGAGCGACGACGAGGCACGATCTCCGTGCTTCACTCTTATCCATAACCCTCCTACCAAAGTGACGGCCACTACTGGTATAGGGCGCGACCGGGACACCGACGCGCGCCCCTCGTTCACGAGCAACCCATACTTTTACACGGAGCGGCCACCTTAAAGCCTTTCCCGTAAATTACCACCACCACCAACCCAGCCATGATTGCCAAGGCGACGCCCGCACTGAACACGGTGCGCGGCTTTCAAAACACCCCCGTCACCTCCGGCGATGAGGATTCCGACTACGGCGTTTGCGCTACCCCGCCTCTCTCCGCGAAGCGCTCCGGCCGCGCTGCCCTCATCGACGATGTCGTCAGCGCCAACTGTAGCCCCAACATGCGCGGGGCCTCCTCCCCTGCTGTCTCGGGCATCGCCAAGCTGCGCTTGCAGATGGAGCCTCTCAGCCTGGATAACTCTTCTCGGACGAGCACTTTGACCCTCAACGGCAGTAACGGCCACGGCGGCCTCTCCAAGGGACTGGGAATCAGCAGTGCTGTCATGAGCCGCTGCGGAAGCCAGGATGGCAGTCAGAGTGAGGCTGGCAGCGAGCGTTCCGAGACCGGGTCTACGAGCTATGAGGTCAACCTGGAGCATGACTATGTCGACGAGAGCGTTCGAGAGCGCAACGGTCACATCGTACCTATCGAGGGCAGCAAGGATGTTCAGCGTAAGATGACGGCCGACGACTTTGATCCCCTCCGATGCCTAGGAAAGGGAACCTACGGTACCGTGCTTCTCGTCAAGCAGCGCAACACCGGCCGGCTTTACGCCCAGAAGCAGTTCAAAAAGGCCTCCCTTACTGTGCACAAGAAGCTCATCGAGCAGACCAAGACGGAGCGTCAGATCCTTGAATCGGTCAACCGACACCCCTTTGTCGTCAAGCTCTACTACGCCTTCCAGGACCACGAGAAGCTGTATCTGATTCTCGAGTACGGCCAGGGCGGAGAGCTGTTCACTCACCTGAGCACCGAAAAGATGTTTGCGGAGCCCGTTGCCGCCTTTTACATGGCAGAGATGCTTTTGGCCATCTCGCACCTGCATAGCACCCTGGGTGTCGTGTACCGTGATTTGAAGCCCGAAAACTGCTTGCTGGACGCTGAGGGCCACCTGTTGCTCACTGATTTCGGCCTTTCCAAAGTCGCGGTCGATACCTCAGAGGACCACTGCAACTCGATGCTTGGAACTGTCGAGTACATGGCCCCCGAGGTCATCCAGGGACAGAAGTACGGAAAGGCGGTCGACTGGTGGTCTTTCGGCGCGCTGGGCTACGACTTGATGACTGGCAACCCGCCCTTCCGCGGCGGCAACCATGCCAAGATTCAGCAGAACATTGTCAAGCAGAAGCTCGTCATGCCGTACTTCCTGAGCCCCGACGCCAAGGATCTCCTGACGCGCTTGCTCAAGAAGGATCCCAAGAAGCGTCTGGGAGCCAACATGCCCAAGGACCTGCAAATCATGAAGGGCCACCGCTTCTTCAGAAAGATTGACTGGAAGAAGCTCGAGGCCAGAGAGGTCGAGCCGCCCATCCAGCCCATGATCACCGACCCCGAGCTCGCCGAGAACTTTGCGCCCGAGTTCACCGATTTATCCCTGAGCCCCGTCATCACGGCCAAGGACCCATGGAGCGCCATGTCGGCCAAGGAGGATGACCCCTTTGGCGGCTTCAGCTTCGTTGCGTCGAGCAGCATGTTGGAGAGCCACGCGTTTCGATTCACCACTGAAGTCTAGATTGTATTGTTCGTACACATCATCAGCAGTGATAGACGAAAGAGTATAGAGAGATCTGGGAGTGCTAGGCGAACGGCATGGGAAAAAGTCTAGGAGCCTCATTGTGAATTGGCGCGCCTAATGGACGCGCGCAGTACGGAGTTATTGAAGAGAAGCAAAGTCCGTTCATCCTTGGGCACTGAGAGTTTCTAGCCCTTCACTGCCCCGTTCGGTGCATGAGCGACGGAACAGTGAAGCATCGAGATTCGTTCTGTTGTTGGGTTTTTTTCTGGCGCACATCGCTAGTCCGTAGTTATACTTTTCCCCCTTCTTCGGTAGTCATTGGGCGAAGCATCGTCACGATAATACATACGAGTTTTTTCTTGGTTGACTTTTTTTGTCGTGCCCCTGCTTCTCTCCTCCCCTGCTTCAAATACTTTCGGCGACAGGCGCATATCGCGCCAAGCTTCAGTTTGCTTTGCAATCCAGTGGCTGGGATTTGGTCCTGGCACTTTTTTTGGACTCCGTAGTCAACCGCGCGCGCGCGCGAGCGCTTGCTTGGCAAATCCACGGATCTCAAAAGGGGGGGGGGGGGGGGGAAGGTGTGTATTCTCCTTCAAGCCTGGCCTGGGTCCCAGAGCCTTGGAACCTTCTTGGCGGTAATCTGAACGTTCGGGAAACCGAAAAAAAGCCATGACTAGCTGCCAAGATTTCCAAGACCAAGACGCCGGGGGGATTTCGTAAACAGTGAAGACAAGGAATGTCAGTCGGGATATTGACTAAAAGGTAGAAGAAAGTCTGTTCATCCTTTCCCTACGGGACACAAAAACACCAAGAAAAGACACCGAGAAAGGTAAAAAAAGATGGGATTACGCCAGGCTCGCTGGTGATGTCCTCAATCTTGCTTTCAAGCTAGAAGCTAGTCTGTGGCAGAGGCCGATTGTGGTATATTGTAAATCAGTGATATGGGGTATAAGCTTGTAGCGTTCACTGCATCCCGATTCCGAAGTCATCATACGTTAGGTCGCGTTACCTTGCTTACCTTGCCCCGGGCGGGTTTTCCCTGAACGTCGAGAGGTTTCGGTACACGGCAGGTTTTCATCCTCCAGGATCGATCTGCGCAGATGATAAGTAACAAACAACGAAAACCCGAATGCTCCGGCGTCCAAAATGCTGCTCCGCGTGGAGGGAGGGGTGCATATGGTGATTCCCAGGACATCGGATTGCTGGCCTTGAGAATCTGGAGCATGTTGTCGATGCATTTTGGGGCATTTTTCTGAATACCGGGCTGCATAATGAAGGATCTCGTTACTTTGGCATCAAATAAGTGTGCGAATTGTTTCATGAGCCAGGGGGCCGAGGGCCATGTTCTGAGCGATGCTGATGATTTCAATATCGGATGGTTGCAATGTCGTCGATGCTGGAAGTCTCTCTTTGCAATGTTTTTTGCCAATCGTCCCTTTCTTGCTTGTCGCGTGACGACTGAGGAAAGGTCAATAGAGTATAGCGCAAACTAGGTCCATGGTTACACTTGTTGGCAATCCGTTTGAACCTGGCGGACAAAAAATATTACCAAGGCAGGGCAGTATTGACCACGTTGGGTTTGTGGAAGAACAGGGCGAGACTAGATAAAACTTGGCGTCATTTGCGCAAAACTCGTACCCGCTTCACTCCTGACTGACAGCAGTCAACGGGAAATGTTTTGCGCCCAACGAGGCTTGGACCAAGCTTGTAGTAACCTGGGGTCCTGGGCAGAGTGGCCGCTGCTGGTGAATCTAGCTGGAATCTGGCGGTGACAAGCATTCGTGATCGAGCTTTGAAAGCTGCGCGGTTGATAGGGTATGAAAATACTAAATGAGCGGTCGAAAGAGCCGGCGCATTTAGCGGAACTATCGGACCCCGGGGCGCCATATCGAACAGAGTCTAAATCCGAATACAGACTGAGGTAACCGGGGGATTGGGACCCGTGATGTTACATTGTGCTGAGAAGTTTTGATCCAACGCAGAAATAAGGTAGTCGGCTAGCCTGCTCGTGGGCCATTGGAGTCGAAATTGCTTTTGACGTTTGCTCAGCCTCCACAAGCTCTGCCCTAAACAATAGGCTAGACAGCATGTCGTGGGATTATGAGTAAATCGTGGCCGTGGTGGTTGCGGAGGTGGAGGTCTCCGGAACAACTCATATACGGCGCGGGATGATAGTTGCACCATCGCCTAAGCTCAGCGTTGCAGTGGACCTTTCCCCGACTCGCGGGCGGCCCATTTAGTGCAATTGCTGTGTAAGACTGTTGGTCAACCTGGGAAACGGGAGCAAAAACCTCCCATCGGCAAGGTGAAGCCCCGCACTCGGCCCCACACCGGTAACGGCTGCCGTATTGGGTCATCGAGATCGTCGCGAGGAGCCCGTAGTATTCGATGTGTTCACTGTGAGCTCAGGTTGGTATGATACGGAGTAGTAAAATAGAGATCATCGGGGATTTGAGTTTCGCTGGCAGCGTCGCGACAGGCTGGGGTTGATTTTACAGCATGGCGAAGCTGGCCGCCGTTGCTCTTGGAAAAAACCTTGCAAGTCGTAACGAGTTGCCTTCATGGTTTCGCGGTCTTGTCACATCATCATCTGACACTATCCAGTACTGGGCGCATCAACCATGCCGTTATTGTATCGAACGCTATTCGAGCTCCAGCGACCAGGAAGCTCCTGGGCCATTCTTTTTTTGCGAAGGTCTACGTCCAGTTGATATTGGGAGTACACTGGCAGTGTTTTGCGAGGGTGTAAACGCAGTTGATGTGTGTAAGTCCGACTCTGTGATGCTTAGATTCCCGCCAAGTCAAGCCTGTGGGCCCCCTCACTGGCTATTGCAGATCGAGCCCGTGAATATACTAGATGTGACGAGTGCTGTCAAGCAGAAGCCATTGGGATGCTTTTGGCTTGGCGATGTGGTTGAAGCGTGGGTTAGATCCCTGAGCCACACCAAGTGACGCAACTTTGAAGCTGCTTTCGGTTTCTACACTGGCAACGCCCATGTACGATTCGATGATTTCTTGAATTTGTGCACCTTGGTGTTTTGTGTGCTGTCTGTGACCTGCTGAGAAATACTCGGCCATCACTGGCCGTAGACGGAATTCAGGGTTGCAGCTTTGACACAAACAGGCCTGCAAGTCAGCCGGTATCCGTATCTCAACTTGTCCGTGTTGCAGATGTTGAAGGGCTGCGCCGCATCCGAATGACACGACTTCCAACCGTCCAAAGTAGACAACAGTCATCTTGGGAATGCAGATTTCGGATTGAAAGGCATCGTTACCTAAGCCAAGGAACAGCAGGAACCGGCAATTGCCTGCTCAACGTCGGACGAAAAGACGGAACTGTATTGCTGTGAGCTCATACCTTGCAGTAGCAAAGTTTCATCTTCTGGACATGGCGTCGAGAGCGGGCGGATCGCAAGGCTCAAGATCAAATCCTTCCGAGTTTGGCAAGGAGCTTGGTAGCTTCAGCTATCCTAGTAGCGTTTAGCATGGTCTAGACTGATGATATCGACCACTGTCGGCGATCTGCTATCCTTCCGGCCCGTCTCTCAGCACTCTGTCCGCTTTCTTCAATGGGCAAGAATGGAACAAAACATGGAAGCATTGCGCGTCCTGCGTCGGTGCTGATCTTTCTTGTGCCACTGGTGCCGTCTTAGTGACAAGATTTGGCAAATCGGGTCGGGTGTGCGGATGCTTAGTTGGACGGTTTGATCGCCTTTGCTTCCCTAAATCTGGTGTGCAGGCTTCACCAGTCCGTGAGCCTTTCTTGCACCCACATGGTTCAGTAGAGACCGACTTACACGTGTTTGGACATCGGAAGGGTCGCAATCCTCGGGCAGCGGAAGATGGGCCTTGACCGACGATAGGATCTCGAAGCATTCCAAGAGTGAGGCCTCGCGGGAACGAAAATAGGATTGTCCATCCTTTCGGTGACAGTGAAGGCATCGGGCTGAGACGCAAGAGCAGGGGGATGTTGGGAAATGCCGAAAGCTGCGGCTGCCGTCAGATAAGCCCCTTCCTTGGCAACAACGTACATCGTCAGCAAGCCTGCTGAAAATACTTGGCGAGGATGCTATAGGCGCATGTTGTGAGTCGTGAGAGTGATCAGCTATGATGCTGGGAGATTGTAGATGAGCACAGATCTCGAATCGCCGTACCTCAGTGGTGCCGACTGAGCACAGGTCTCGCTGCGTGTTCTAGGCACTTTCCCTTTTGATACACCGGATATTCTTAGCAGGTGGGCGTCATGAGAATGGAAGCAAAGCTCTGGATTGATCCTGCCGTGAGTGAAAGGTACTTGGGAGTGGAAGTCTGTGAACACACTACGTATCTACCTGGGTACCTGAAAACACATGAGATGCTGAGGTGCCTTATCTGCGTACAACTGTGAGGTACGTACACAACATTTCAGCCAACATGCAGGTGCATCTCGGGCTGTCTCTACGGTCTACCAAGTGCATCATGCGCTTTCCAACAGCTGTCACAGTATTGGACAAGGCGCATGGTGACGATGGATACAACCCGAAGGCGCGGCTTGGTGCGCTTACCCTAGCGATCGGTGCTCCGTTCCACATCTTTTGTCTTTCCTCTGGTTCAATTCGCCCTCCATGGTCCAAGCCAAGAAAAACAACATGACATGCTTGCGTATGCTTTTCTCACGCTCCAATGTCCGATAGTTCTGCCCTCTACTGTGTAATACGGACAATCCCAAGAAACACTGTTTCTGACCAAGGCTTATGGCAGCAGACACCTCAATCACCCGCGCGGCATCTTTTTGCCTCCGGGAGGCTGAGCCCGCCAAGCACATCCATTGGTCTGTTCACCTTGACCTTTGCTCTTTTTCCAACTTCCCAGCATGGTCGTTGCCTTTTCAGCAAACTACGCACGCGCATATGCAGGGTATCGAGAGCCATCAACGACAGGCGTTTCGTTTGCAGTTTCTCTTCGCCTGCCAGGGCTACAGGTACTCCCCTACCCTCTTCTCTCATCTTGTTAGAGTTCGTGCCGGACAACTGGCTGCCCACGGCCCCAAGAAGGACCAGCAGAAACACCCTGCCAACCCACTAGTCCCATCTGCGTAGAACTCTGGTGCTTCCCGCCAGGATGGTCCCGGCCCGGACCCTTCGACGGCCATGCTCTAGATGGCATCTGATTGTTCACACAAATTTGCGACTCCCTCACTGGGCGAGCAAGCGGAACTTTCTCTGGCCTACTCGTCACTGACTACCTTGTAGATGTCAACTTATTCATGCCACTTTGTCACAGCAGGTTCGGTCAAGGACTCAATGGGAACCAGAGGCTCTCTTCCAGCAGCCCCCGGACGGACAAGGACTTCCCCTTCGGTATTACAGGGGTTGGGCTAATCTCTTTGCCCAATCATATCCATTCCAATTGTGTCTGACACCCTAAAGAGAGTAGACCGCATCCAAGACACGCTGCACGGAGTCAAATTTACGACCTGGGGAGCCTGTGCCTGATTAGTCCTTCTTCCCATTTTTTAGGCTTTACTGGCCCGGGGAACGCGTTGAACCGACCGGGTCCGTCGACGTGGGCCCAACTCTCAGTTTCCCCCCATGGCTGGCCATTTGTCTCTACGACGCGAAGCTACCAAGCTACTAGATGTACTATCAAGCCGACAGCAGCTCCTCATCTGCGTGGCTGTGTTAGCCAAGATGTGCCGCCAGACACATGCTGATCTCTAGCCTTCTCTAGAGCGCCTTCAACAAAAATCACCGATGATACCTGGTAGCAGAGTGTTCCGATACAGCCTGCAGCCGGCCAACTTATGCGTCGGTTACAAGTGCCCCAGGGGTCATCCCCTGCGTGGCTGGACCTGTCAGAGAAAGTCGACTCTCACTGCCCGCACTCCCCCAAGCCGAGAGCAAGCAATGAGTGGGTGGGCGTGAAGGATGGAAAGGCATGGGCCAGGGCCTGACTCTCGGAACAGACTCGAGAAGTAAAAACGGGATGACTTTGTGCTAGTGTATGAAGATGTCGCCAAGATCTCATAGAAAACGACGTGGGGAAAGAAGAGCAAATGCCAATAAACGCAAATCATAGCAAAACGGTTGGCAAAGGGAGCAAAGCCACGGTGAAAGCTCCGGCCCCTCTCTGTTCGCCGCTTTGAACCTGGCATCCGCACTGCACATCTCCGCCATCGACTACCACGGAGCTGGACTGCCGTCGCGCGTCCGTCACATCTTCATAAGAACCCCCGGAGCTCCCACCCTTCTACACTCGATCCAGACTCCAACTGCCGTGTCACTCCAACATTCAGTCCGGAGCCTCCCTGCATATCACAACACACACCAAATATGTGCGTCACATCCTGGCCCCCACTCCATCCCGCTGTCTTTGATTTAAGGTCCTCTGAGGCCTCCATGATAGCTTTCATATAGATGTGAACTAACACAACCAATAGTAGCAACCACGATATACACGCCTTACTAGCGAACACGATGAAGGCCTTCGCAACTTCCTCTCTCGCTGCCGCGCTCTGTATGTCTTGAGCCATCCCTCCCAGACCACCGATACTAATATTTTCGACAGATGCGGCGACAGCCTCTGCCGACGCTATTCAGGCTTGCCCGAATACTGATGTCTGCTTCCGCGTTGCTGTCCCGGCGGCTTCGTCCAGCTCCGGCAGCGGCAACATGTACTTCCAGATGTCTGCTCCGACCAGCTATCAGTGGATTTCCCTTGGCACGGGTTCGTCCATGTCCAACGCCAATATGTTCCTGATGTACGCCGACGGAAACGGCAACGTCACTATCAGCCCTCGCACTGCGCGCGGCCACAACATGCCTACCCTCTCGTCAAGCACCACCCTCGAGCTTCTCAGCGGCTCCGGTATCGTGAACGGTAACATGGTCGCCAACGTCCGCTGCACCAACTGCGCGTCCTGGAGCAGTGGTTCTATGTCCCTGAACTCGGCTTCCAGCTCCTGGGTCGCTGCCTGGAAGTCGGGCAGCGCCCTCAACTCTGCCAGCACCAGTCAGAGCATCCAGCAGCACGACGAACACACCAACTTCAACCTCGACCTGACCCAGGCGACAGTCCAGACCGACAGCAACCCCTTCACGACTACCTCGGGAAACAGTGGCAATGGAAGCGGCAGCGGAAGCGGCAGCGGCAGCGGCAGTGGCAGCGGGAATGGCGGCTCCACCAGCGGCGGTGGTGGTGTTGTATTTAATGGAGGCGGTGGTGTCTCGTCCAAGGTCCTCCTCGCCCACGGGATCATAATGACGATCGTATTCGTTGCCCTTTACCCCATCGGAGCCATCCTCATGCCCTTGGTAGGCAAGTGGATGGCTCACGCTGCTTGGCAGTCGGTTGCCTTCTTGCTCATGTGGGCCGGCTTCGGCACTGGCTACGCTTATGCTCGCGACAACGGTTATGTGAGTTGCTTTTTTCGTTTTTTTCGTGAACCGGGAGGATGTACTCCCTCGGGTCGTTTCCAAGACCCTCCACAACCCAGACATCCAGGATCGCAGTGCTGATACCGCGTAGCTCTTTGCGCAAACCCATACCCTCCTGGGTACCGTAGTTGTTGCCCTCTTGGCCGTGCAGCCGTTCCTCGGATACGCCCACCACGCCTACTACAAGAAGTTCCAGACCCGCGGTGTTATCAGCCACGTCCACATCTGGTTCGGCAGAATTGTGATGATTCTCGGCATCATCAACGGTGGTCTCGGTCTCGAGCTCGCTAGCTCATCTCGGGCCTATGTCATTGCGTACTCCGTGGTTGCTGCTATTCTCGGCGTTGCGTGGATTGGATCCGCCGTTTGGGGCGAGATGCGCAAGTCCAAGCGCAACACCGTCAAGCGCGAGCAGAGCCACGAGTCTCCGGATTCCCAGCAACGCATCCCCTACCGCCAAAAGAAATAAGCGCTCGGCCTAGCTTGGTTCCGGGGTTTGTTATGGACGACGGCAAGAATACAGAGGAAAAGACCATATGGGATACAGAGATTAGCCTCTAATTTGTTTTGTGTAATCGTTATACCACAGGTGGCAGTGTGCCGACCTTTCCACGTCTACGAAAGATCTGGGCCGTAGTATGAAGACACGGCAACTCGGGTAGAGCACGGAGTTAGTGGCGTTGTTGGTGATGGATTTCTTGAATGATAGCTTATGCAATAATGGTCACTTGATCTAAGCCATTGGTGTTCGCGTGTGTGACTGATAGCCTTGCAGGCTTTGAACACGAGCCCTCGACTCATTGTACGCATCGTTGTGTCCTTCCCTTCTAATTTAACACGGGTAGTATAGCAGGGTGAGCAACGACGAGGAAATTATAAATATGCCGGAAAGTAAGAGAGAGAAAGACATCTTTCCATCTACGCACTTGTGCAATATCTTGTCGCTTGTCTCTAGAACAAAAGCAACTGGATCAATCGAGACAGATATTTAGCAAGGTAAATGAGTGACTGGCGACCTGGCTCGACTTCGAGCCCAGCGTACAACAGCAAAAACACTCTTGATAGTGACGAAAATGACGGAGTATGAGAGACATGGATGTATGAGGTCATGCACCAAAAAGTCGATTGGTCGCAACTGTGAGAGAGCTAGCCCGGATCGCCAGAGGAGCTTAGGCCAAGCTTGGTCCGAACAAAGTGTGGCAGTTTGAACTCTCTTGGTGCGTACTGTAGGTGTGCCCGGCGTTAAGTGCCAGCCTATGATGTCGGCGGTGATGGTTTGGTGGAGGGGGGAAGTTGACGAAACCGTTCCTTCTTGGCTGTCAATTACTCCCAATGACCACATCTCGCCCAGCTAGCAGTCACCTTCCAGACGAGATCTGTACCAGAAAGAAGATGGGCAGCGTACGGTAAAGTGTCATCGGTCGCTTCCTCACGTGATATCAGTCCACCCGCCTCCGCTTGTTGTTTCCCCGACCCGCTGCAGCAATGCGTGAGAGGTGGAAGGACGTGGGAAAGGGGGGAAAGGCAGCAAAAGACAGGCGGACAAGTTCTACGCCTGAGACCTGAGGCATCCAAATCACAACGGTCGGCTGGGAATCATTGCGTCCAACCAGAACTGAACCGGCTCACTCCAGCTTTTTACTGTCCCATCCCGTACAAAACCCTCAACCACCCGTCGTCCGCCTCCCTCCCCCCATCCCCCCCGGTGTCCCCAATTGAGCCAGCCACCACCCACATATCAAGATGCTCGTCCAATTGTCCAGAGCCACTGTACGTCTCTCCTCTCTCTTCCCGTTGTCGTGATGATGATGATGTTGTTGCTGTTGTCTTGTCGCTGTTGGCGTCGGCCTCCGTTCGGACGCGCGGACCGTCGGTCGGAAATCAAGGAAAAAAACTGACGACTTTTTGCCCAAACAGCGCGCCGCTTCGGCTGTCTCTCGGCTGGCGAGGCCCAGCGCCGTCCAGATGAGGGGATTCATCGCTCCCACCGTCTCCCGCAGAGGTTCGTCAATATTTCTCCCGTCTTCGATTTCAATTGCCCCCCCAGGAGGAAGAGCGAGGTTGCGTTCGATGCGAAAGCGTTGGCCATTTCGGGTTGCCGGTGCGGCTAAAGGGAGGCCAAGCTCCGAAGCTGGGGAGTGCGCCTGGCTGTCGGATAACGATACCGGTCACGCAAACCACGTGAACATACTCGTCGTCCATTACATTCGCATCGACCATCCTACGCCGATTAATGGTCTTCTATCTCTCCGATTCGCCCGTCGCTCGCTCGTCCTTCCTCTTCTTCCCATGCCGTCGCTGTCGTCATCGCCCAAAAACTCTTGCTCCGATCCCGTTTCACTAACCTGCAATCCCCGATACAGCCGACTTCGTCCAGGAGCTCTACCTCAAGGAGCTCAAGGCCTACAAGCCCACCCCCATCAAGGAGTCCGACTCCCAGGGCCAGGTCCAGACCTTCTCCATCCCCGCCACCCCCAAGTCCCCCGAGGAGGCCGACCTCGCCGCCAGCCTGAAGGAGTACGAGAGCATGGCCGTCGAGGTCGAGGGCCAGGACGCCACTGCTGCCGCCAACGGCGAGCCCGTCAAGCACGACTGGCTCATGATTGAGGAGGACGAGGAGGAGCCTCACCACTAGAGCG
This sequence comes from Colletotrichum abscissum, assembly GCF_030869225.1. NCBI lineage: Eukaryota > Fungi > Ascomycota > Sordariomycetes > Glomerellales > Glomerellaceae > Colletotrichum > Colletotrichum abscissum. The sequence continues at coordinate 1,645,861 of NW_026850431.1, forward strand.
CTTCGGCGACGTGCAAAACCGTTATTGGAAAAGAAAACAAAAAAGTTTCAAAACGAACCACACCGTCCCGGATTCTCCCGCCGAAAAGATAAAAATCGTCATCAATCCTCAAGTGATGGGAGGGAAAAGTGCTTTTCCAACCTTGGCTTCTGGGTTTGTAACCTTTGCCGCTTGCTCCGAACCGACCAAAAGGAGTGGGAAACGTGTTTTTGTGATTGAGAGGAGAGGAGAGGAGGAGAAAGAGAGAGAGGAACCCTAGAAACGAGGGGAAAGGTGTGCTGGGAGGTGGTAATCCCGTGTATATTGTCCAACTAAACCTCGCTGGCTAGGAATGCTATTCGCATGCGCTTCAACGTCCTCGGTCCCTCTTGTGTGTATATGGCTCATGCCAATCATGTGTGTGATTTTACCTGGACGTCCTCGACCAACAACCACCATATTCCGGCAGCTCCCATGCCAAATGGATTCAAATGACTCTATTGCTTTCCAAAACGGACCGCATACCTGACTCTGAGTCTTGAGTCTTGAGTGAAGACATTGTGGGGAACCCGGAATCTCCCGAACAGAGCCAAAACCACCACCACCACCACCACACAGAACCGTCGTCAGGCGGAGAGCCCTTTATCAAAAGACCTCTGATACCCGGGAAATAGTAATTTCTCAACACACAACTCGCACACAACTCGACGGAACCCCCGCCGATTGCTTCCACCAAGATTCCCTGGACGAAAGGGAAAAGAGTCATCTACCTTGTGCTACGGGGTCTTGTTTTCAATGCACACCGAGGTGGGTTCGCGTAGTGTTCCTGGGACAACAGACGACGAATGATCCGCAGCGATTATGCTGGCTACCATTTCCAGAGGTGGAGAGGGGGTGACGGGGTGATTTACTGTCTGCTACCTAACCTTGCTTGCCTTTCTCGCCTACTTTGCCTTCCTTTCCTTAACCTTCATGAGTCTTCTTGATGGCTATCCTTATCCTTTGTCACTACTCTCCCTCTCTTGATTGTCTTTACCTACCGAATTCCACATTCTTCGAGGGTAATACATACTGTCAGTATGGTAGCTACAGACTTGGCATCTTACACCTCGGAGAATGCATCCCTCCGTTGTCTACGTATATAAAGCTACCAGGTTGACAGTTGGTAGCACAACCTTCCGGGCATACGACCAGCCCCATCTGTGGATTCGAGTACCATATAGAAACTCCTTTTCCTCTACTCCCGCACCTGCAGGCCGCATCGGCAGCGAGTCGCATCGAGGAGGGGGGAAGCTTCTGCGGCATCGGCATGGCTGTTCTATTCGCTGAAAAGGTATAGCAGAGACACAAGAACAAAGGTAGTGGTGATAGAAAGAGTGACCCTTACTTGCGTGTCAATCAGGGACGTTGTGATATGATCTATTGGTAGTTTTGGGCGTCACTACAACACAATCACGTTGGAAGGATACGTCAAGAGAACCTAGCGTCCTTTATGGTTTTTTGTCAAATGTAGCTGAAGCTAATTAAGCAGTATTACAGACGGTTTTGTGTAGAGCTGATCGCTTTCCTCTCTCACTTTCTTTCCGTTGACGGCCCCTCCTTTCTTCATCTGTACCATCCACCACTCGATATACCGCATGGCGCTTGATGACCGATACAAGGGTTTGTTTGTTGGATATCTAGGCATCCTTCGAACCCCACCCCCCCTCCCCCTGATTCAGTCTCCAAGCCCATGGACCATAAGATTGCCCCAAACGCTGAACGTCTGTCGCAAAATTGCAGTATATCCTATAGGCAAGACTGGTTTCCCCTCCTTTCCTTTCGTACCACTCCATTCGTGAAAGACACATCCTCCCAAAATGCAGCGAAGCCTGTGTATCAGCCTCATATCTGATGTGCGGATGTTCCCTATGGCAACGACTCGTGGGAATGTAGAACAACCACATCTTCCGATAAAGGCATCAAGGTCACCAGCATCAGCATCAGCGAGCGGTATGCAGAGCCTTTTCGTCAAGGCCTATCGTCGTTGTTGTAGTTATTGTTTGTATCGTGTAAGTAAAAGCTCTTCAATTAGCATGAAAAGCAGCAGTCTGAGGGGCCGATCAGGAATCCGAATGTTCATCGCTTCAGCCCAAAAACGCCATGTACCGATTACACCCCCCGGGCCCAATGATCACATGCAAGGTTTGACCGCCCTTATGCACTGAAATCCATGAATGTTCGTTTTTTTTGACTTCGTAATGATGATGACCGTGTTTTGCTTCTGCAAGAGAGAAAAGGCTGTGTGTGATGGAACTTTTGTTTGTCCTCAAAATAGAACCCAAAAACAAATGACCCAGAAGTACCTTTGGAAAAAAAAAAACCAGAATGCATCAAGTCATTAAACGTCAAAGTGACCACCACCAATCATCTGCTCTTCGTTGGTGGTTGTGCGCACAATGCCGCTCATGCGATTGCCTCTCTGGTTCATGTCCTCCAGGTCATCCCAGTCATCGTCCTGGTGGTGAGAATCACGCATCTCTTCGTCATCATAGCGGCCCTTATCTCTCATGTGATCGTCGAGAGCGCTCTCGTCCACAAACGTGAAGCCCTGGAAGTTGGCCTGCACAGAGGGCGAAAGGGGCGTCGATGTAGCGAATCCCTTGGACAAAGCAGCGGCCCGTTCATTAAGTGAGCCATTGTTATCAAGCGCGTTGGTGAACTCGGGGTCGAAGTACGACACGTCTGTGGCAGAGGTCAACTTGGGCTTGAAGGGAGGTGTGATGAGCTTCTTTGCCAGAATGTCCCAGTCAATGTCGGCAAAGAATGGGTGGCGCTTCAACTCCTCCGCATCGTCCGTCGCACCAAGTCTGTGCTTGGGGTTCCTGTTGAGCAAGCCCTTTACGAAGTTGCGACCCTCCTGTGACAAGGTGTCCCGAGGAAATCTGACCTTGCCAAAGGCGATGTTCTTGTACATCTGTTGGGTGTCCTCCGCATAGAATGGACTCCAACCGCAGCACATCTCGAAGACTAGAACTCCCAGCGACCAGAAATCCACCATCTTGGTGTATCCCGACTCGTCAAGGAGAACTTCGGGAGCGAGGTACTCGGTTGTGCCACAGAATGTGTTTGTGGTATCGTTCTTTGTCAAATTGGCCTTTGACAGGCCAAAATCACAAAGGGCAATGTGACCATTTGCGTCGAGCAGAATGTTCTCTGGCTTCAGGTCACGATAAACGATATCGTTGTTGTGGAGGTGCTGGATGGCCAAGATGAGTTCTGCGATATAGAACTTGGCTCTGCGCTCATCGAACCGTCCTTCTTTCTGGAGATGCCAGAATAGCTCACCGCCAGACATGTAATCAGTGACCAGGTAGAGGTCTGATGGCGTCTGGAAGGAGAATTTGAGGCCCACGATGAAGGGCGAGTCGGACATGGCTGTCCGAACCAGGATGTTGCGCTCACCAACGGTATGGGCGACCTCCTTCTTCTGAACAATGACCTTCTTGGACAGGACCTTCATGGCGTAAATGCGTTCGGTATCCTTCTTCCGGACCTGGTAAACTTGTCCAAAGGTACCCTTGCCGATCAACTTAAGAATCTGGAAGTCTTCAGGACCAAAGTGCTTTCTCTCCGTTCGCTGGTAAACGGCTTCCACGTAAATCTCTCCCGTAGGGGCATTCTCCGCCATCGTGTCGGCGTGTCCCTTAAGCTGGAACCAGCCACGTACTGGGTTGCTGGAGTCCCTGTTGGCCTGGAAATCGACTTGACCCAAAAACTCCTCTCCCTTGTCGGTGTGGTCATAGACGGAAATATCAACCAGCATGTTCGAATCAACAACATCACTGCCGGAAAGTCAGCCAATAACCCAAGTACATCAATCAGTGTGCCCACTTACAATTCTGCCTCGGCGTCCCACTTTGGACTGGTGAAGGATCGGCGGGACCGGTTGCGGAATGTGTTATAATCGGAAATGCTGGTGTTGCTGCTCTGGCGGCTGCGCATAGGAATAGACATGACCGGGCGGCCTGAGTCGCTGCCTTGTCTTTGAATCGGGATGCCTCCAAAGGAGGGGGCCGGGAGGTTCACGTCATCCTCCTCTTCGACGGAGCGCGGGCCTCCTGAGATGAGCTCGCTTCTCTGAAAAACCGCTACGACGTAAGGGTCCTTGGCACGTCGCAAGCCCTTGGCCTCGACGATCTTGATCGTGAGTTTGCCGCGAGCAGCGGGAACTTGAGCGCCGGTGGTACCACGGCGGATGGGTGTCTGAACGCCGCTAGGAGGGACCGTCTCGTTGCTGCTTCTCTTGGAGGTTGACCTCTCCTCAGCCTGAGAGGGCTGCGCCGTTGAAAGCGCCCTTGTAGGAGTTGGTGGACCGCTCTTGAATCCCGCAAACTGTGTTAGCTTCTTGAGCTGATCAACTGACGAAGAGCTGTGAAGGGAAGCGGCTTTCTGCGCTGAACCAACGTGGAAAGTAATGGGGGATGTTGGTGTGATGGGCTTGTGAAGACTGGGGTTTGATATGTGATAAGCATGCACAACTGAAGTTGTGACGATGCTTGAAGGTTGGGACATGAGGGTGAGGCTGTGGCATTTTTGCGGGTAATCTGTGACGCCTCTTTGGAGCTTCGGTCGCGCAGATGAGGATGCCGCGGACCGTGATTCTCCATATCGCAACGACAGACTTCTTTTCAAAAGTCCCGCCGACGACCGTCTGGATATCGGCGGTGTCGGGTACTGATGTGTCTGAACCAGTGCCATGGATGAAGTGTGTGGTGATGATGGCCGCTCTTCGGGGTGGGGGAGTGATGGGGATGTTGGTTCAGGATCGCCACCGGGCACAGCATCCACTGAGCTGACCTGAGAAGCCTTCCCGTCCGTCTCGACTTGTTTCGTTGAGGGACCAGGAAGCGGTTGTCCTCGATTGCGATCCGACGCGACAGGGGCAGATACAGAATTGTGAGAAGAATCTGTACGAACCTGGCCGAAGTAGCTCATAATGCCCGGCAGGCGTTTGTCATGGAGGTCGGGTTGAGGGGTCGCCACCCCGGAGCGGGGCGTATCAAAGCCGATCTGATCCGCGCCATCTTCGTCAGGTGCGGCCGCGGGAGTCCTGCTGGGGTGGTTAACAGTGAGATTCATCTTTAATTGTGGCGGATAATGCGCGGAGGAGGGAAAATCGTGGGTTGGACAACAGAAACAGAGGGATGACACGCTGAGCAACACAGCGAAAAGCGGAGGCAAAATTTAGAGTGAAGAGCTAGCTCATGACGGCTGCCAAGACCATGACCACACTTGGGTACTTGTGGTGAGGACGAGTAATTGAGGCGAGGCGGAGTAGGGAGGAGTTCTGCCTTGTGTGCGTCCCTCCGTGTGTGCCTCTGGCGGAAAAGAACGGGTAAATTTTTTTCTCTCTTCTCTTCGTCCTCTATTGGGCTTGGGGGTGGAAGCAAGGATGCCGTCGCAATAGCTAGCCGGGTAGGTAGGTAGTGCAGTTCGGGGGGGGGATGATGCAAAGGGCCAAAAGGGAAGAGCCGTCAAATAGAAAACATGAGTAAAGTGGACTTTTTTGTTCCGAAGACGCCCCGTCTTCATAGGTCCTCGAACACTAGTCAAGGCCTTGGATCGGAGGTTTTTAGTAAATGCAATGGCGGGGCAAGGACACTGGGCGGGCGGAGGGGAAAGAGGAAGAGGGGAAACCATTCAGACGACGCGAGGTGCAGGGAGAGCTTCAATGCTGACTTGACTAGAGCAAGAATGACTGGTTATTCCTACTTTGGTCGTTGGACCATTGTTGGACGAGTCAGGCTTCTCAACTTTGATAAGCCTCTTGCAGCATTGGCTCTTGGACTGGCTCTGGCGTCCTGGCCATGGCCGCCCCCGCGTCCCTACACCTCTATTTGCCATCTTCTAGTTCTTGTCACCGCATTGGCGACCGAACGAAGGGTTCGGGTAAGGTAGGTAGGTGAACATGGGTAGGGGAAGGGATGGGACGAGGGGTACGCGGTGATTTGCATGTGCAAGCGAGTGCTGGATGGGGGGTGTAACAGGACTTTGGACTGATGCGTCGTATATCGCCCTCACTCGCGACATGGTCCACGGAGCAAATGTCAGCTTCAGGTATGCCTGCCACCGGCGCCTACACGAAGCGAACGTGTGCCGCCAGAGGGGGGGGGGGGGGGGACCAGTCAAGTGAGCAAGCTCTTAGACCACGGTAGGATAGAGCGAGAATGGGAATGGGCTCAGTTGTTTGCAGCCTCGGACACTCGTCCGGGATCGTCTGGGGTCCCTCAGCGGTAGGCTGAAAGGGCCGTTGACGGCATCGGCCTCTGGCACTAGCCAAATGAGGAACGTCCTGACAGAAACCCATCGGGTGCAGGAAGTGAACAGGCGACAGGAAAGGCCCCTCGTTCGCCAGCCACCCCTCCATCGCCACGCTTTTGGGTAGTATGTGTCTATGTCCGACGATGACATGCCGCATGGAACGGGCAACCTTCAAGAAGAGAGGCTCCTTCCAGGGTCCAATGCGCGCCGCGGGGAAGATCGGGGGCACATATGGGAACAACAAGGTAATGTGACGGGGTGGTGACAGGTAGTGAAAAGCGTCGATGACATATGAGGAGATACCTAGGGTCTCGAACACCCACCAAGCCTAGCTAGCGAGTGACGGAGACAGGAAACGGTACTTTCCATGGTTACGCAACTCCAGCTTTGAAGAAGCAACCAGGCGAGAGGCAGGCAGGCCGGGGTAAAGTCCCATGTGTAAAGGGAAATAAAGGACGGATAACAAGCGAATTGGAAAGGCGTCACAACGCAAGCCGAACAGAGTGAGCGAGCAACCAAGCAAGCAAGCTAGCGCCACAGCTTCGACCGAGCACGCGGTGAAGCAGTTCAACCAACTGGCCGGTGCAGGATTCAAGGGGCATGGAGACAACATGAAATGGGTGCAAAAAGGGGTCCGAATAGGAGCAAAAGGTAGTGGGCAAAGAGGATGCAAAGGGTGTAGAGCACGGCAGAGAGGCACAACGAAAAATTGCACATACCTAGAAGTCGAGCCTGACATCATCATGGCCTGTGTCGCTCGCTTCAACAGGTCGAAGCCACCTGTGTTTGTGTTTGCATGTGCACCCTCGGAGCCGGACATGGTTGCTGGCTGGCGTCTTTGTGTGACGGACGGTGAAGGTGAAGGCCTAGTCGAGGCAGAGGCCTGAATCCTTGGTTGACGTCAAAACAGGCCCGTGATATGACCGCGATGCCGAGGGATTGGTGGGCGCGAGAGACGAGCGGCAGATGGGGGTGAGGACTCGCGCAGGTGTGTGCGTGCGAGAGAGAGAGAGAGAGTGTGTGTGTGTGTGTGAGTGAGTGAGAATGCGGTGTGAGAGTTGTGAGTTTGGTTCGTGAGAGGAAGCGGCGGCGAGTAAGATGCGGCTGGCGTTGCGGTTGCGGTTTCGGTTGCGGGTGATGTGATTTTTCGGAGGTGAAATTGGAGACTTGGATTTTTTTTTCTCTCTCGCTCTCTTTCGCTGGAGGGGGTTGAGAAGTTGAGAGAGTGTGAAAGTGGGATGGAGAGTGAGAGAGAGCCGGACCACGCTATGAGATCGGGTTGCCTTCAGGTTGTGTGCGTGGGAGTGGAGGCGGCAGGGTGGAGGCGGGAGGGAGGGGGGCGGACAGGAGCCACGAGAGGGGAAGGCGTGACTGGGTCCAGTTGAGACTCGAGGTTTGTTGCTTCCTGCCTTTTTTGCCGTCCTTCTTTTTTGTAGGTACCTTTCCAGGTTGGTGTCCACTGTCAGGTACACAACGCCGACTGGCCAACTGTGGAGGCGAATAGAGGCACGCCGTGCAAGCTGAACTGAGTTGCGTCCTTCCAGTCAGTCACCGGTGGAGGGGAAAAGGAAAGGTTCAATACCAGGCCGGATGGGACTCAGGAGGACAGAGCGGCTGCGAGCAGTGAGGTGTCTCCCGTTGGGTACGGATCACTGGTCGGTACCTTGCTCTTGTAAGGTAAGGTTGGTGTAGGTAGGTACCTTGGGTGCTTGGGTATCGTGAGGTGTGAAAGTGGGTCAACAGTGACAGCGTAAGGGTAGCAGCCCAGCCAGTGTCGAATGGACTGAGGTTATCCAAGCTAAGGCCCGATTGGAAGCCAGGGAGTCCGTGATGCTGGCGATGACAGCATCCAGTGAAAGCCAGAGGCTGGCCAGAGGGGCGGATCGTGAAGTGGCACCCGTACTGTGGTAGAATGTATGTACTGTAGTTCTCAACTCTGGAGGATACTACTCCGTCGAGGATTCCGGTTCGTGAGGGGAGAAAACGACCCGATTCTGGGAACCTGGAAAAATTGGGTTCGAGCCTTCAAGGGTGGAGACGGACGAGTCGAAATGAGGTCAAGCGTTGGAGAGTTGACCTTTGAGGTGAGGTGAGGTGGGAAGTTGGCCAGTGAGGCGCCCCGAGTATTTCGTGGGGTAAATAATAAAGCTGACCTGAGTGAGTACCCAAGGTAGTCGTCGGATCGGTGAGATGAGGTGAGGTGAGGTAAAGAGGATGTGAGCATAAGCATGAGCGTGGGAGTCGGAACTCTGCGAATGGCAGGTTACAGGCGAGGAAGAGGAGGAGGTGAGGCGGAGTGAGGTAAGAGGCGTGGGAGGAAAGCGGCGACCCAGGCCCAAGAACCAAAGCCTGCTCTTTCTCTTTGAAAGTGGGGTCTTTGTGTGGAAGGAAGGTGCCTGTCACAGAGGCTGCGTCCTACCTTACTCGGTACTCGATGGATAAGGTAGCCAGCCACCTGGATATCATTCCCAATGGTGACGAGAGTTGTTATAAGGGAAAGCCCTGCCCTTTCTACCTTGAGTTCCAGGTCTAAGGTACGGAGTAAGGTAGAGTTCAAGAAAAGAGGTCAGGAATACCGATCCATCTCTCACATGTACGGTCGACGATGTCAGGGAGAATAGTCACAATCTAAGGTGCCGGTGGAAGGTGCGATGCAGGTGCAAGGCAAAGGTACGGTATTAGCCCGCCGGCCAAAAGATAACCCCATATACAGTCAGAAGGGTAGGTATCTATCTTAATCAACGGTAGCATCTACATGCTTTTACAATACCTACCTTACCGAGTAGATGTGGGAGAAAGCTGGAGAAGAGAGTAAGTGAGGCAGAACCAAGACACCAAGACAATCAGATACCGCCACCATGTATGTGTGTGCGTGTGTGTGCTCACGTACATTAGTAGGTACGAAGAAAAAGTTCAAGAGACAGACTCCAAAGTACGGCCACTCCGTACAGAGCTCGGAATGCCGTTTTGGGGAGTTTGAGACTGTCCAAAGTGTTCTGGATTGCCTCCACAGCATTCCACAAATCAACGGCCAATCCGCCTGTGCTTACCGCGCTCTGTGCGTCCAATTTGCGCCCCGGGAATAATCAGAATGCGACTGGCTGGATGACTGCATCTAGAGGTATCTGGTATTTGCCCTGGTGAGACTGCCCTGGTACATGCTCACATACTGTCGACGGAAGATATCTCGCGCTGCATCTCATCGACATGTATATGTTACAACTTACAGCCCCGAAGTCGATGCAGGCGCAGGTGCAGGTGCAGAGCAGATGCAGCAGGTGCACCTCCCAACTCGCATGTACCTCTTGCCTCTTGCATCCGCTTCCACTTGCACCTGTACCTACTCTTTCACGGATTCCCTTTTTGGATTCGCTTCTCCTTCTACCTTACCTTATTGTACGTACTCGACTGCAGTAGTCATCCTCGCCTGTTTTTCGGTGCCCTCCGCCAGAAGCTACCATGAGACACGCTTTGATATCTTCCTCAGTTGACCTTGAGGTAGAACCTCGAGGTGTCTGATTCATCTTCATCCTCAAAAGCTGACTTGGTAAGTCATTCCAAAAAGAAACGCCATGCCTTCCAAGTTATACTTAGGGTGCCATCGCGCCACACTTCGGCTAGGCTTGCTCCATTACAGGGGAGCATTGTTCCACACGACCTTCTAGAACAGACCCAAGATCCAGAGAGGAATGACCAGCGCCTCTCGCGCCTTGAACCAACTGCCAACCGGAGCAGACTTACCAGGCTATCTAGATACCAATATTAAACATCATCTCCGAGCTGAGCGACACAGGTCATTGAGAGGAAAGCGCCGCATTACTACGCTAAAGACTTTGGCCATGGATCTCTTGGGCGGGACCTAGCGCAGACCTGTGGGGGGCTTCGCCGGCTTCCCTCCGAGACCGCCGACCCAAGGGATCCTCCTCGGGAAACCAAAACGTCGACCCGCCGGCGGGCCATCCTCCTCCATTCGACAAGGGCAACCCGCGCAGCGAACCGCCGGGGTGGGTGCGCTGGTGGGTGGGCTTGACGGACGATGCGATTGACAAGGTGGATGAGTCAATCAAGTCTCGACGAACCAACTCCACATCGCCTCTTCCAGCGAAGCATTGGCTGCAACAGAATACCATGCCAAAGTACGGATACCGAAACTATCTCGTGGTCTCGCCCTCTCTACGGATACTTGTCCCCATCCACGCGACTGGAATGTACAGCTACCAACACGGACGAAATGACCCCCAAACACCACACCAACGACCTAGTTTTCTTATCACTTATCGATTCACCTCCCACGGCGATACCTGCACCTCAGTTGTGATCCATTAATTACCTCGCCGAGCCAAGAAGGGGGCTCTGCTTCGGCCTGCCCACAACCACTCAGCAGCTTCCACCGCCTTTGACGCTCCTCCATCTGCAACAACTCGAATACATGCACTAGCGGAATAAGACGTGACCCAGACCTGGATTATCTCTCGGGACAATCGCAGCTTCAGCCTTCATGATATCCGCCACTGTCTTCAGGCTTCCATATTGTCAGTTTTTGACGCTATACCACAATACAGGGCATAGAACCCCCGGTCCATTGCTCAACTTCGCCTTCACAGCTCCCACATCTCTCGCTAAAACTGAAATTTCTACCGTCCACTGTGGGGTGGTATTTGGCACAAGATAACCTTCGTGGCAATGCGGCGGTCAGATAGCCTATTGACCGATGAGTTGCCAGTGACTCCTGTGTAAGCGCTGACCGGCATGCCAGCGTAGGCCATTGCTTCTCTTAGTGTGCTGATGGGCTCAGCTTCATCAATAATGAACCAAGACAGTTTCTCTCGATGGGGAACATTCATGGCATAGCAGACAAGGGGCAAGACTTACAGTACTCCAATGGGGAGCCCCGTTTGCAAGCTATGCCGACTTGCCTAAAGACAGGACAGCATCAGCTGTTGCGGTATTCGAGGTAACCAAGCGCATACAATCGTCATAATGGCGAACACTTTCTACTTTGCTCTTCCCTCCTGACCTCCACACTAAGCTAGTCAGTCAATCATTCACCTGATGTATCCGTCTTACCACACCGACATGTCTTCAACTATCGGTCAATTCCAAGCGTACTCCTAGGCCTTGTCTTGGAGGGACCGGCTTCGTGGCGACGACTCGCAATTCCGCTTAGCCTGGCAGCCTGGCAGGGCATAACATGGTCCTCTATACCTGTCAACCAAGAACAATGTATCGGTACCGGAGCACCGCTCACTGCAACCATGCGCTGACGTCGCGGGATGTCCTCTGAATCCTGCTTCACATCTCAAGTGACTATTATGCGGGATTCCTGCGCCACAATTTAGTTGGCAGCACCTCAGTATCATGTCGAGACTTTAACCCCGACATTCCCCCACGCTTGGTATGTACAAGATGATGGACGTCTAACGACAACCGTCAATCTTCCCCGCCGTTCAACTCCGGTGGAGAAGCCGTCCCGCCGCTACATTACACAAACCGGTCGACTCCACTACGTCAATTGCCTCTTTTTCGTCCTCCCTCCTTGACGTGGGCGTCCAACTTTGCACCCGTCTGATCCGACGTTGCCCAGCGTTCGAGACATGGCGGGTTTGCGGCTTTTGGTCAACGAGTCATTAGGCTCGCTTCGCTTCATTGCCACGCCATGCAACCGCTACAAGACCAACCTCATGTCTTGCATCGCTGCCACGGTGTTCCCTAACCGCTATACAAGAACCGGCGGCAACACGAGCATGCTTGACCGAAAAAAAGTAGCGCATGCCTGAGCATTTGATGGGAAGTTGGCTAATAAGGTAACGGTTCCCCGGCACAGAATGTCACGTCTGATAGCCATCTACGGAGAAAAGGTCGACATGTTCCCAACAAGAATTGCTCAACCTATGTAGGAGTCACAAGTACATTGGCCAGTGCCAGGCACGACCGACGAACATGTCTGATCTCCTCTCCGTACTGCTGTACACCCAAACTCACCTTCAAGTCTCTTCTACCGCGCGACCGCGCGTCTTTCACCAACGTTTCGCAACCACACAACGTCCTGAGCGATACCTACCTAGACTCGTCCGAAGAGACACTCGACTCGACCCGACCCGCCGGATCTGCACCTCGCCCATCCCGGTTTGTCAACCCAGCACAGTAAAAGGTTTCGTCCAAGCTGTGGCCCGAGTTCCTCATTGACTGACATTCCCCCCTCATCTCGGAACCCACATGCCGATGAACCTACGTGCTTCTTTGTACGACCCTTCGTGCATGAGAACACTCTTCGACTTTGCGAGACTCGCCATTCGGCATCAGCTTGCAATGGTCTACGTACTTGGCAAGTCAAGCAAGATTCCGTCGGCTTCGAACAGATCTACGATGCTTTTTTTGTTCTACAGGTTAGGTGAACTTGGGTTTGACGGACCCTCTCGTGCCGTTGGGGGGGAGCTTCATGCGTAAAGATGCAAGCTCGACGTTAATGCTCTCCGTGTTCTGCCGATGAGGGGTCGATGCCTTTTTTCCGGATTGCCATGTGCCAAAGCCGGACGATCTAGATCAATCTGAGAGTGAGAGAAGGAGAAAACGAGAGCCGAGTACAAGGTTTGGATCGATACAGTTTCGACATGTCCCACCTTTCTTCCAATGGTAATACCGATATGCTCTGGGCGGTCAACGGCGGCTCCAGGCTGGGACGAGCCGCAAGCCTGCCGCTTCTGAGCCGCTTTCTTGGCATCTGGTGAGAAGACTCGGCACAATCGATTTCTCTGGTTGCTCTACTACCACCACAGTAGGTTCAGCAGTTACATCAAGTCATGTATCATTCGAGCATGGCACACCACTCTACTAAAAAGGTATCCTCATATACATCATCGAGGTGCCGGATCGTACATTCAACTCAAGGTCACTCTTATGTGGTGGTTTTTTTCCGGCTTTACAGGCGCAAAAGACCGACCTTAACGGGATGAGGCTTTCAAGGGAAACCACACGATACGGTACAAGGCCACTCTTATAAAATGGGGCTTCAGAAACTGACAGTCTCGCATTCTCATTATCTTCGTAATTGCCTGAGCATCTATCATCTATGATGTACCCTCTAGCGATCTCGCGAGAGAATTTCTAATCGTGCCCCAGTCTCTTTCCTGTTCATATCCCCAACAGATATACCGCTGACCTGGCAATTATCGGTATAGGAGTTGGAGAAGAAACTCTCTGAACGAAGGGACAGTTTCTTCCCCCCCCCC